>NC_090928.1:668191120-668499060 GCF_040938575.1 Ambystoma mexicanum
CCATTGCGTACGCCATAGTCCCCCACCCCTTTCTTTTTTATGGACTTGAGCCCTGAGTTTAACATTATCTGATATTTTATCAGGAATGATAAGGTGCATAGATTTAGGGTTGTTTTACCGCGGATGAAATGCTCGAGGGAGAAACGACCGAAGATAATTTCTTTGAAATAATCTTTGGTCTTTTCTCCCCTGAACATTCCTGAGGTGCCCAGACCCCTACCCATACCCCCACTCACACCCCCACCCGCTTACTTACCTTGTATTCCGTCTCGCCATGTCCCTGCAACGCCTGTTCCCTTTCGCTTCCGTGATCGGGAATCGGCGCGGCAGGGACATTTCCTTATTTTTTTCTTCTTCGGGTCAGCTGCGGGGGGTGTCCCCCGCAACCCGCGCTCACTACACTGTATAGTATAGTGAGCGAGGTGTTGCAGGGGACTCCCATGCAGCCTTTTTTTATGTGACTGCGGGACAGCAGCCGGGGGGTGATCCCTGCAACCCCAGCTCACTATACCGTATAGTATAGTGAGCAGGGCGTTGCAGGGGACATCCCCGCAGCCTTTTTTTCTTTTTTTGGGATGGCTGCGGGGGACACAATATAGTGTGTAAAGGTGCGGGGACACCCCTGCAGCCCCCAGCACCAAATGCTTGATCTGGTCGAACATTTCGGCCGTTCAGAATTTTCAAACGGCCGAAAATCAGCCAAATCATGCAGTCATACTTTTTTTGCTGTCATTTTGGCCTAAACGGGTGCATATGTTTGTGTACTGGGGAGAAGGAGTGGCGAGGATAAGTGAAAAGTGAGCAGCATTTGTTCCTATCGCACATGGCCATGGAGAAACCTTAAGTAGTAATGAGTAGTTATGTCTGGAAAAGTACTATGTCCCCACCTAACAGGCTTCCCGGAGGAATTTATGTTGGGTAATCCTGTTCCAAAGTGGGCCAGTGTGTGGCAGCGGGTAACGATAGATGTGAGGACTCTGTATGAGACAGAGTCAGAGAGCTAGGCTCTGTTGGTGGAATTTGTAGGATGTCGAGTTGGGAAAGCCAGAGAATTCCTGGGAAGGGCCAAGTTGGGGTCGAGCCTTAGAGTCTGGCTTGGCTCCAAGTGGCAAACGTGGGCTGAACCAGCAAAATGAGCATGTAAATCTTGGAAACAAAAACACTGTTGCTGACCTCTGCCGGCATACAGTGCAAGCCCTCGTTGCTAGCATCCTGCCTCCCCAACAACCCCACAAACTTCCTACTTGGGGCCTGCCACCCGCTAACACGGCATTCCACCTCCCACCCCAACACCAGAAATCCTGTACCTGGAATTCTGCTTGCCCATCCCCACTAAACATAAATCCCTGCATGGCCTCCCACTTCCCCAGACCACGCAGAGACACAACACCCTACACCTACTCGGAGCAATCAGACAATGAAGGCAAACAGAGCCAGAAAATGATTCTGCTTTAACGAGGAATAAAAAAAATAAACGATCAGGTAGTAGTGATTACATTGCCTTTTTGTTCTGCAAAACGTAGGACTATTCCTCTGCACGTTTCCTTTAAAGTGTTTTTAATTTGGTTGGGCTAGTGGCAGTGGGTACAACTCTGACAAAAAGCAATTCTCTAATGAGAGCGTGCATTTAGGGCCTTTCTGTCTAGTTAATATACGAAAGGGGTTTGGGTATGTGCTTTGGCTCTCCTAAATGTTAAGCCCCTTCACACGCATGTTTCTCAAAATGAGCATTTTGCTCTTTTGACAAACATTAACAGCTGGTCTCGGTACTGCCAAGGTGACAAAGGAACAGTCCAGGCTGAGACAAAACACCTTTCCATCAGCACGAGTGATTGCGGACCATTGTTTACTCAGAAATGGGTGAAGGTCATAATTGCTGTTTAATCACTTCTAGCAGCATTTGAATACAGGGGCAAGAAGGATACCAGAAGCACTCGGGAGAAGGAGCCAGGTCAGACTAGCCTTTTTTAAGGAAATGGATGTAACCTCTACAGGGAAGCCTTCAGCATGAAAACAACTGGACGAGGGAGTGGAGACAGGATGATCTTGCAAAGCTCATTCTGAAAGCCACCGGAGGGCTGCAGTTAAATATATGGGGCAGATTTCCTTGTACATTTGCACACATGTCTATGTTTTATTTATATTGCTTTGTAGTAAAAATGTGATGCTTGTGAAATTACCCCAGGAGGATAGCTCAGCGGCAGCGTGCTCGACTTGGAAACAAGATGACAAGGAGCAACACAGGTTCGATCCCTGGGTCCGCGCTTAGAAACCTCTGGGTATTAAACACATTATAAATAACCTATCATATCATATCATCATACCCTTTGAAGGATGAAAGGCTGAATCGTGTGCAACATGCAGGCCACTCAGATTAATTCAGGGTCGCCGCTGCTTTAACACACCAAACTATCCAAGTAGCTTTCTTTAATGCCCAGAGAAATCAAAACCAAACAAAACAGCACAACACAGGCAAAAAGACGAAATTGACAAAAGCAACAGCAAATCTGGTGGAAAACTGCAGAAAATATATTGGTTAGAATAGGACTATTTTTGGATCAAGTATTAAGTAAATGTTAAGTATATTTTAGTGCTGCTATAGTATGTTTACTTGTTTTGGTGGCCATAAGAGTTACATAAACAAATGTCCCTATATATGATCCAGAATTGTTAAATTTTTTGTATTTTTTTAATGCAATGAATAGTTAGACCTGATGTGCAAAATCAATTGTAATAAATGAACGGGTGCTTATCCATTCACCAAACACCAACAGCCTCTCTGGGATAGTCCTCTCCTTTGTTTGGCCTGTGAGGGGGTGGGGTGAATAGTTGTGAGATGGAGTTCACGCATTTCAGATTTCCTTTTGACTTGTTTCCTGCAGGAGCCGACATGAACCATTTTATAAATTTCTATGTGAGCTGCAAAGAAGTTTCAAAACTCTTTACCCCTCAGCAACTTTGCAACTGGATAGAGAATGCAATATGTCTGATTCGCAAAGGCATTTGCAAATTGCAATATCCATTTTGTTCATTGCAACCATTCCTTTTGCATTTGTGAAGCCTCCTTCTTGGACTGGCACTAGTTTTGAATATGCAACAACCATCTGTACATTTGGTCCCTTCATTTTGGTTAAATCTTCTTTTTTTCTGGCTTTTATACTTTAAATAAAGATGTTACATTGATTACAATGAAGAGAAATAAATTAAGTATAGAATGCATTTAAAATGGTGCTTTTTTAAAATAAGTGTTTTTTCAATTTTGGAAAATGATTTATCAAATAAAGCAACTATTCGGCTTCATATTCGGATGAATTGTTGACAAACTATTCAGTATTCGGCCGAATACTAAAATTGCAATTTGGCACAGCCCTAATCCCTATATCGTACATGGAAAAATGAAGAAGTTGGAGGGAATGGATCTGAAAAGGGTTGGGGCCCTCCAAGTCTCTTTTAACCCTGCTGCTCATGGCTTAAGATCAGCCAAACTGGTCAGAACACAAGAGGACGTGGAGAACCACAATTGGGCTCTAGTCACGTCTGCATTTTGGAAAAGATCGGGACCGTAGCGGCTTGAAAGTTAGAAATGGGTGTACCCAGCAGTTGGACTTGAAAGTGGTATCTTTGAACTCTAGAGGAAATCAAAATCTGTTTAGTAATATTGATGCTATGCAGATTATGAGATTGGGTAATATTATTTTAATTCAGGAGTCATGGTTGTTGCAACCTCCGGTTTTTGGATGGCTACCAGGTGTTCGCTCAATTAGGCAGAGCCAGTAATGGGGGCAGGGCCTCAGAAGCCTACTGATTGCTGTGGGCTCTACTTTAGGAATTAGGGTATCTGATGCCTAACCTGACATTTCGGGTGATGGCTTTGGGACTAACTTCTTCGAAAGGGTCAATGAATTTGCTAGTTATTCATATTTATTGGCATTGTGGAGTGGCAAATTTGCAAGACTTCCTCTAGGCCATATTGGACTGTATTAATACATGGGATAAATCTTTCCCACACTGAAGAATTCTTGTAGGTGGCGATATTAATTCAAACTATTGATATAGAAAAATTGGACGAAAATTGGGAGGTGACTGCGGAGAGCGTCCTTAATGAGCCAAAAGTACGTAATGGTTGGCTGTGGTGGTCTCCATGCCAATGGGGGAGGGAAACAGACTAACGTGGTGATGAGGGGAACACTCCTCAACTTTGGACTATAGTTTTGCTAATGCAGTCTTAACTAGTGGCTGTGCAAGTTTCTCTTCTCAGTCCAACAGAACAACAGGAGTGACCACGCAATCCTTACTGCTGACTTTAATTTGCAAATTAAAACGCGGTCATGTACGCCTGTGCGGAATTTAGAATCTACCTGTGCAGGGAATGCTATTCGGTGGTCTAATCGTAATATTGCTATTATGAATGAAGAACTAGATGGTGTTATTATAGGTACCTACTTAGAATGGAAATTGAGAGTTTTTAACCCTCTGTGTTTAGATCATTTCTTGGGTGAATTAAATGAACGAGTAAAACAGAATCGTAAATTCTCGAGCAATGTTTGGGGGAAAACTACTCATGTTTATAATTATGAAATGGTAGAAGCGAAGAGGAAAATGCATAGAGATATTAGGCCTTGAGGCGTATTAATAAGGGGAACATAAATCTTGGGTCTGAAGTGAAGAAGTTAAAACAAAAATACAGAAACTTCTGTAAATCAAAAAAAGCTATTCTTTTCAGTTAGATGTGGAATGTATGCTTCGCACTTCAATTAAACAAGACTCTTGTGCTTTCTGGGTTTTAGTTAATAATCTGGACCCTTCGTTTCAGGCTATTGAACTGAACGCTGTTACTGAAACCCAATGGGTGGATTAATTTTTAGATATCTACGAGTACGGATCAATAGATATCCCTCTAGATGCAGCCATCAGTAACTGCATCACTGAGTCGCCATGGTCCATTAAGATTGAGTGTGCAGACATTGTGGATTTAAAAAAGAGGTGCAAGAAGTCACGTGCCCCTGGGCGTAATGGCCTTACGAATTATACCTTGAAACTAGACCCCGTAAATTGGTCTAGGGTGCTGTATTTACTGTTTGGCAGTATTGTGCACTCAGTATTCGCCCCTTGTCATGGCGGACCGCTAACATTGTTCCAATCTTTAAGAGAGGCTCTAGGGCTGACCCAAGAAATTATCGGCCTATTTCACTAATTGATGCGGATTGCAAAAATGTCTATGATTCTTTCTCAGTTCCCAAACAACTACTATATTATAGAATGATCTTACTGAGACTTTGATGTAATCTCTTATTAACTAAAGAGGGAAAATTACTGACCTAAAGACAAACTGTAGATTTTGTAATTTTGGCCCTATTGAAACTGCACAACACTTGGTCTTGGACTGTGACGTTTTAACTACAACTAGGATGAAATATTTTCCTAACATCTTTGATTGGGACAATAAATCGGGTTCACTGGACAGTGATTATGTTTGGAATCAATGTCTTAACATTAACTCTGTTAGAGGGTTTAAACTGTGGCAAGTTTTATTAAGACCATGAATTTGATTAATTGACTTTGAGGATTTGAATTGATATTTTTGATACCTCTTTTCTTAAAATATTGCTGTGTTGTGATTATGTATTTCATGAATTGAAACTGATGAATCGATGTTCCTTTTAAACAAATGTAATTGTTTCTTCTTTTTTTTGTTTCCTTTTTGTCTTTTTTTTGTTTTTTGTTTTCATTTTCTTTGTTTTCAAAATACTGCTGGGTTAAGATTATGAAATTGATCAATTGAACTTGAGGAATTGATGTCTTTTAACTACTGTGTGACTTTACTATTGACTTTGATCTGTATATTGTTCTATTTGATGCATATTTGCTAATGAGGTTTGAGATTGATTTTGTTTTTTTGTTTTTTTTTGCATTTTAAACTCTTTATTTAACAGTTTGAGCAACAAGATTTAATACAACAATCCTCATATCACAACAAAGTGTCCAAATTGTAAAACTAATTTAAAAAAACATAAGAATTAAAAGAGACAAATACCTAACAATACGGACACTCCTAACAAATGTGAAATAACACTTTGCAATACTACAAAAGATCCATGACACACAACCAAAAAGACAAAACAACATAAAAAAACACACAACTAAACAGCTCCTCACCACTCCCCAATCAAGGGATAGGCCATCAAACACTGAAAACTATGCATTCAACCATATAGGTCATTAAAAGGCCCCCAAATCCCATAATAACGCCCCACCCTTCCTTGTCTAAATAGCATAACTATCATATTTCGATAAAACCTGCATATCCAAAAGCCACTCCTCCACACCAGGCTTCTTTCTAGACTTCCAAACTCGCAAGATCTGTTTCATTGCCAAAACCAAAACTCTATTAATCCAATCTGCACTATCCCTAGCCCTTTCTCCTCTCCCCCTGTTGGACAACAATATGGTCAAAAGGAATGTGCGCGGAAGTTTCTCCTCCAACACAAAATCTAACCTGTCCAATACACTGGACTAAAATTCAGATACTCTCGAGCACATCCAAAACATATGCATCAAAGAACCCCCGCTACATACACAACCCCAACACGAATCAGAGTCCAAAAGTCCCAACCTGGCCATCTTAGTTGGTGGCCAATATAATATATAGAGGATCCTTTGTCTAATATATCACAGTTGCAAATCCATCCTTGCCTGTACCCCCACATGAAGTAAATAGGTCCACTCTTTAACAGGAATATCTACACCAAGATCATTCATCCAGATCTGGCGAAGTCTATCCCAAGCCCTCACATCCGACTCTTCCATCGGCATAAATCCCATATATGTGGAAACCACATATGAGGCAGAACGGAGAAGCTCACACAATGGGGGTCTCTCATTCATGACCCCGTCCAACATTCCTGTCCGTTCAATCAAGAGTGCAGCCAAAGCATCATAACGACTTTTCTCTCTAGTGCCAATCCCAAAAGATGTTTTCAATTGGTCAAAGGGGATCATGCGACCATCTAGCCACACATCACGAACACGAAGAATACCTTTACTGACCCAACTCTTCCAGCATAAGGGCTTGTTAGCTAACTGCAAACATGCATTATGCCACAAAGATGCATCATAATGCATCCAAGCATTCCCACCACCTATTTCTATAAAGCGCAACAACGCCTCCCTAGTAGCACACATTGTAGGCAGCTTCCTCACCGAAGGCGGCACTTTCAACATAGAATATATATCTCTAAGAGCATAAGGAGAAGATTGGGAACTCTCAATAATATGCCAAGTGGGAACATAGTCATGATTATCAGTAGGAGGTTGATTTCTTCAAGAGAAAACCCATACAATAATTTGTCAAGATCGTATATCCAAATCCCCCATCCTTCACAGGACATGTCAAAATATATTTAGGCACTTTAGGCCTTTTACCAACCCCCCCAAAGAAAACCTTGGAAAGCTTTGTCAACAGGAGCAAGTACTTTTTTCGTGAATTTTAGGGGGATGGACTGTATGACAAAGAATTTTTCGTAAAAGTACCAATTTAATGGCATTAATCTTGGCCCATATCCCCATCTCCATCCGACTCCACTTCAATATGTCCCTATTAATTACCTCCAATATTCGCGATACATTAAAAGCAGTCATTCTCTTCAAGTCTCGGACCAAGTAAACACCCAAATACTTCACTGCCCCGTCTCCCAGTGGCAGTTCCAAGAGCCCAAAACACTATGTGAGATACCAACATCCAAAGGGAAGGCCACTGTTTTTCCCCAATTTATCTTGTGGCCCGACAAACGACCCACTTCTTCAAACATCTGTTTAAGTTTCACACATCCATCTGCAGGATCAGACAAAATAATAGGCATGTCATCAGCGTAGCACAGAACTTTCATCTCATTATCTCCACATCGAAGGCCATGAAGGCTCTGCTCCTGTTTTAAGTATAAAATGAGTGGTTCCAATGCCAGATTAAATAGGTATGGAGACAATGGACAACCCTGCCTGGTCCCCCTAGACAACAAGAAAGAAGATGACATAACCACATTTACCCACACCTTCGCACTAACATCAAAATTCAATGCTCTTATAGTATTCATGAATGTGTCTACCACACTCTTAAGAAGATGGGATTTGTAAAGAAAAGACCAATTGACCCTGTCAAAGGCCTTTTCCGCATCCATAAAAAGCAACAGGGTATCCAGAGTTACTGACTTCGGTAGACCCATAAAGTCAATCAATGTCCTAATATGATCGTAGCCATATCTACCTTTCATAAATCCAACCTGTGAACCACCGATCAGTTTGCCAATGCACGCATCCAGTCTATTAGTCAATATTCTAGTAAAAATCTTGCGGTCCACATTCAGAAGTGAAACCGGTCTATAACTTTCACATTTCCTACCATCTTTCCCTGGCTTCGGAAGGACGACTACACAAGCCTCTTTCATGATGGGGCAAATTATCCCGTTCTTCATAAAACCATTGTACAGGGTGCATAGGAACTGTATTAGCACACCACTCAGCGTCTGGTAAAATTCTACCGGAAGACCGTCTATTCCCGGTGACTTACCCTTATTAAGTGGACCAAATGCCACCAATAATTCCTCCTCTGTAATTGGGCTATCCATCATCCCAGGCTGATCCTCACATAAACTTGGAATGACAATTTATCAAAAAAGGAGTCCATATCAGCTTGAGTTGGGAATTGATCCTCACGATATAAAGTATCATAAAACTTCCTGAAACCCTCGCATATCTCACCCTTTTTGATAACATGTTTACCATCATTGTTCACCAGTTTCTGAACAAAGGAGTTACCCGTTAATCCCTGCAACCTATTCACCAGCAACTTTCCATTTTTGTCACAGTGTTCCCAGAACTTTTGCTTCATAAAGAACATGCCCTTTTCATATTGGATATCCATTTTTCGTTTGAGTAGTTCCTTGAGCCTTCCTACCGCTCTCCTATCATCAGCACTCTTAGAAACTGCAAAATTCTTTTGAGCCTCCTCCAAATCACCTTCCAATTTCCGAAGCTCAAGCATACCTTTCTTCCTTGCTCGGAATGTAATCTTCATCAATTCCCCTCATACAGTCGCCTTATAACTGTCCCAAACCACGACATCAGAAGCCGAGCCCACATTAATATCGAAAAAACTTCTCGTGAAACTCTCTAGAGATTCAGCTACCCCTTGTTCCTGTAAAATATAAGTCTTAAGTCGCCACTTCGAGAACTCCGATCTCTCCTGTCCTATATTCAACTGCATCAACATCAGAGAATGGTCCGAAATACTAATTTCCTTAATGGTCACCTCCTGTAACTTGCCAGCTAACCTGTCAGAGACAAGAAAATAATCAATCCTTGAATGAGAGTCATGCACCGGCGAGTAAAAAGAGAATTCCTTCTCTCCCGGATGAACAAACCTCCAAGCATAAATCAAATTTAGGCCATCCACAAACTTCCAAAAAGTCCTACTCGCGCTCTCGGCAGTATACCTACATTGTGCCAAACGGTCCATTTTCCCGTCCATCACACAATTGAAATCACCCCCTAAAATTATATATTCCCCACCCATCTCTCTCAAAAGTAATGAAAGTTTCCCAAAGAAAGGACTACCACTAGTACACCGTCCATAAATTGAGCCTATCGTTATTAGTTTATCTTCACATTTAATATCAATAAGAAGTATCCTTCCATCCTCATCCTTCACTACTTTTTCAATCTGAAGTAGTAAACCATTTCGTAGCAGTACACTCAATCCCCTTGATTTGTAACTGTGGCAATTGTTAAAGGTCTTAGCATACCATCTATTTTTGAGTAGATAAATAGAATCACTCAACAAATGGGTTTCCTGAATAAGTGCAATATCTACCTTTTCCCTCTTCAGTCTGTTCAATACTTCTTTTCTTTTTCTCGGAATGTTGAGGCCCTTGACATTCCAGGAACATACCCTCAGGTCACCCATCATCATGCACTATCCAACCTGAAGCCATCTATACCAATCCCAAAATCATACACATCAAAGGATAAAGGTGAGGGAGTGATGAGACTGAGTTGTGTAGACACTACAAGACAACACATAACAATACAAACACACCGAACCCATGAACAAACACATAAGAAGCATTTTGTAAAGGTTTCTCGTCAAACCAAATACAAATAAATATAAATAAATATCGGTACATTTGTATGTCCTGTTTTAAATAAGTTATAGGAAGATCAGAGGGATGTGATGAAAGATAATACAACAATAGTATTAAAAGGCTTTATTGATAGATGCGACAAGCTTTTGACCGATTGCAAGTTACGTACGGCTGACTTAATAGTCGAACCCAATAAGGTTCACAAAAAGTTATATTCTAATGACTGGTGTTGTAGAGGTTTCATCTCTCTCTCTCTCTCTCTCTCTCTCTTTCTCTCTCTCTCTGTTACGCTCACCTGGTTCCCACAGGGGTGTCGATTGGACCCGGACAGCTGCGGTCTCCACCAACGTGATGCGTAGTGAAGAGATGACAGTCTGGACTGGCCCGCCTAATCTTGTCTGCTGGACTCGTAGAAGTATTCTCCTGCAAGTGGAGAAAGGGATTTAGCCACCCGTGGACTTTAGTGATGGCCCCCCAACAGTTCTCGTTCTCCCCACTAATCACCTCCGATATCCCCTTTTGGTAATCCCACCTTATGTTTTTAAATGATGAGCTCTCCATCCTGCATGGCATGCAGGGGCGCGTAGATACCAGTTACTTCACTGGGTTGAAGGTACTGGAGGAGTTCCGGAGGAATATTAACTCCAGTGTCTATAAAGTTCAAAGAGTTCAATATGTCCGATGTTCACTCTTGTTCCATTCCCTCGTTAGGTTGCAGCTGGGTCCAAAAGAATATTGCCAGGAGGCAGCTGATGGCGTTCAGGTAAGAGTCTGTATTACCAAACACTGTCCGGTAAAAGTTGCATGAGTTTAACTTGCTGTTTTCTCTCCCTTTATAGGTGCGGCATAGGAAGATGCGGGGAAATAAAGAATAATACCTCTGGTGGTAAAGCAGGTAAGCCTATGGTGGCAAAGAGATTGTCTTTGTCGGTTTTCTCGGCTCACCTTGTTATTCCTTTTGTTTTCCCCCCAGGTGCTGGATTTCGACGAAGAAAATGATGGAGGCAGCGCCGAGTCGAAAGATGCGGTGGACTGGTGAGCATAACGACGCATGCTGAAATAATGTCCTTTCCAGGCTCGGAGATGTTCTGGGTCCGGAATCAGGTAAGGAATCAAATAATGTCCGTGATCTAATCTCGTCTCCTTTCTTTTCCTTTTGTCTAGGAGCTCCGGATTCGAGGCGGGCGTGGCAGAAGACTGGATGCTAACTTGCAGACACGGTAAGCGTCACGCTGCTGGATGCAGAGTAACGCGAAGCATGGGCTGCTGTTCGGGCGTGGTTTAAATAGCCTGCAAAGAAGTCCCAGGTAAGAAGTTCCCCAGAACCACACCCGAGTGAAAAATAGTCCCTGTAATAAAATAGTCCCATCCAGGCCTCACGTTGGCTTGGATGGTCTGCATAACACTGAATCCAATGAGTTTTAATGAGTATCTGGATGCCTGCTCCCGGGGCTGATGGACACGATCCGGATGCCCGGGGGTAGGCATTCATTATTTTTTTTTTTCTCTCTCTCTCTCTCTTCTCTCTCTCTCTCCTCTCTCTCTCTCTCTCTCTCTGCAATAGGAGCGCAGAGCAGGAAAGCCTTTGTCAGGCCTGTGCCTTCAGGTAAGGCAGTGATTCTTCAAGGGCTTATAGTCATAATGTTTCTCTTGTCCAAAAGCTTGTATAAAAAATATTTCTGTTGTCCCTTCTTTCCTTTTCTAGATGCGATATGAGCACATAATTAGAATGCCTCTATCAGGTCAGCAACTTCAGGTAAGGATTTGATTCTGCAAACATGCAGTAAAACTGTCCGTGCTTACATGCTTACACTGTGCTTGATCGTTGTTCAATGATTCACATGCTAACCTTGTATTGTCCTTTTTCCTTCTTTTTCAGGTGGAGATCGGATGACGGGAATCGTATGAGGACCAGGAAATCAGGTAAGCATTGAAGCACAAGAAGGCTTGTACTGATCAGGTTGCCAAAAGATAGCTAAGCACTGGCGTGGGTCCTGGGTGTGATTATATAGCCCTGGGCCCATGCTGGATGCATAGAGCGCTGGTATTAGCAATCAACCTGTGTCCCCAGTGGCAGCCACCTTACTTAGTTGGACTTGCTCTCTTTGATATTGATATTTTATTTCTATCGCACTCGTACACAAGTGTTTCAGAGCGCAACAAGGCAAGGGAGGGGAACAGGGGAGTACCAAACAGGCCCAGTGACATTGAGAATGCGCAAGTGCATGGGAGAGGGGGAGGGGAAAAGTGCATGGAAGGGAGAAGTGCAAAGTGCGAAGCAGAGGAGAAACAGATAAATAACAATAAATAAATAATAAAGGCAACAAACAGTGGTAGTGCAGCCAGCAATTTGCAAGTGCTAGGTTTAAGGCAACAGACACGGTAGGTCTTATAAGTGCAGGAAGAAAAAGGGGGGGCTGTATGGGTACAGATACAGACCCCAGTGCAAGGGGTGGCCCAGAGGCAGTGCGGGAGGGTGGCGGGGTGAGCAGGTGAGAGGGGAGCAAAGGCAGAAGAAAAGCGGAAGGTCTTGAGGTGGTCCCGGAACCTGAGATGGTTCTCCTCAAGTTTTAGATTGGCAGGGAGGCTGTTCCAGAGGGAGGCCCTAGCTGAAGACAGAGATCTACCCCCAGCTCGTTTCTTTGAAAAACGACTGACCCGGAGGGAGTTGGAGGTAGAGGAGTGAAGAGCTCGAGAGAGAAGGTATTTGCGGAAGGATAGCTGAAGGTATTTTGACCCGGGACCCAGAAAGCCTTGTGGACAATGCAGAGGGTTTTGAATTTAATCCTTGCATCCACTGGGAGCCAATGGAGAGATTTTAGAGCTGGAGAGATACAATCCCAGGGCTTGAGGCCAAGGACAAGTCTTGCAGTCCTGTTCTGGATTAGTTGCAGAGGGCGGAGAGTAGAGGCAGGTAGATTTAGAAAGAGGCTTTCTGGCTGCCATCTTACTGTGGCCAAACATGCATCTGAGTGATCCAATCCCCATGTGACTCTGCTACTGGTGGCATTTTCTGGCCTGTATGTGCTGTTTGGGCAGTGATCATGACAGTTTGGGTGTTGTGGATTCTTACTTTATTTTCTGCCCTTTCCCCAAGGTCAGGTATTACTTCTGCCGGTTTAGGTGGAATTTGTACCAAACCCGGGAGATCCGATTGAGGCGTAAGGAGATTAATGAGATAGATACTAAATGTAGATTTTGTAAAGTCCAAGAAGTGCTGGAGACTCTTAAGCACTTGCTGGTTTTCTGACCTTCTCTTAAATCTTCTAGAATAATTAATTTTAAAAAACTTCTTGACCAAGGAGATAACATTGATTGTGATTTGTTTTGGGTGAAATGCTTAAGAGGTATCCCACATCAACTGCGTTAGCAGTGGTACATTTTTAGTTTACATTTAGATGGGAAATAATTACCCAGCTGTACTCGAGTAGTTGTCAGGATTTTTATATATGCTAAAAAAACATAGTTTATTACATTTATGATCTTAAAAAAGATATTTTTGTGACAGAAACTTGATGAATTTTACAATGTGGATAAGACTGCACATGCACTTTTGAACTGTATTATTGATAATATGCATTATGGAATTATCCCAGGGCCTAGGGACTTTCCAATGTTGATTCTTTCTTATTTTAAGGTGAGCCAACTTATATAATGCCCAAGGAATTCATAATTATTGTTTTTCTTTTTTTCATATAATTCCAATAATTCTTTGTTTTTAAGTGTTTTCCATTTTATGTCTTACATGTTTTATCACATGTCGTGTTATGTGGATTTGCAAATTTAAGTCATTGTTTTAGAATGTGTGACTTGTTAAGGTTGAATATTTTGATTTAACCAATAAATAATTAAAGAATAATATTCTGATAAACCAACAGTCTACTCCTTGCTTGGGCTAAACGCAGATGCTGTGTTCAAGGGGATTAACCGCCATACTGAATAGCACCTGACACTCCCGCACCATTTAGGATCCTACCAAAAAATGGTTTTTGGGAGAAGAGGCGAGGGGACAAGGACTACAGGGTTCAACGCAGGCACAGGTACAGCGCTACAGCGAGGCACACATACTCTGCACCCAATCTTAGCCATGACCCCAAAATATGATTTTGAAAAAGAAATCAATACATTAAAGCAATTCTTGGCAAGGCCTGATATTCTTATTTTCTTATATAAGGGGAATGATATTGTGAGAGAAGGAATTCTTTTCTCTTACTCTAAATGAGAGTACAGATAAGCGATAGCAGTAGGATTGCTCAATTGAGAGCTTATTTGCTAATGGAACATAGGCACCCATGCCAGTTGGCTTATCAACCATGAAATTGTCATTACGTGCACGATGTATCCGCAGGTCGGTTATCTGATGGAAAGGTTGCGCCACATATGACGACAGGCTTGGGATAAAGGCGGGCGGGCCAAGGTGCTTTGAAGCCAAATGCCCCTTGTTAGCCCGGGCATTGTTGGAGTAGGTATTCTGTCCGATTGTTGGGGTTGGCATTGAACCAGCCATGCTAGTGGCAGTCGTACTTCTGGTGAGCTCATAATTGTGATGGTCTGCCCTCTCCAGTGGTTTGGGGGTCCCCAAGGCATCTTCACTTCTGGTGTGTAGGCTTCCCATTGCTACTGTTGATCCCCCTCTTCCCGGGCTTCGAGCAAAACCAGTAATTGTTTATTTATAACGTGCTTAATACCCAGAGGTTTCTAAGCGCGACCCGGGGATCGAACCTGTGTTGCTCTGCATCATCTTGCTTCCAAGACGAGCGTGTTGCTCCTGAGCTATCCTCCCAAGTAGGAGTCTCTTCAGGTTTGCTAGCTCAGACAGCACAAGGCTATATTTGCAGTCACTAACCGTTGGAACGCCCTTCGCAGCTGGATCTGGTTTCAGCGGAGTGGACAGGTCATGTAGAGTAGGTAAGCCGCAGGGGCTAATGCACAGCTGGGGGCTACTCAGAGCACTCATGCCCAGACCCTTCTTGTTTACGTCCGAACCTCCAAGAAAGGGGCTGGAAATGTTAGCTTCATACGCTTTATCTTTGGAACCCTCATTATCCTTGTTTTCCGTGGGTATATTGAGTCTATTTGGGGATGAGGGTATGTTATAGGGACTCGTTGGAAATCCTGCGTGGTTTTTGCTTTATCATTGTTACTGTCTCTCGTAGTGCTAGTCCTAGGGGACAACCAATGCCCTTGTAGACGATTAAGTCGTGCACTGGTCGCAAAGTTCTAGACTGCTAGTCTTCAAACTTGTTGGGTCAGCTTCGCCCACTCCAGATCTAATTGAGAGGGTAACATAGTTGTCCATATTGGTCGGCAAGAGCTTGATGGGAACCTGAGGCTCAAGAGGTGCAATGAATGGGATAGCTGTGTTGCTGACTTCTCTGACCCCTGGTTGAATAGTGGCTTGGCATAAAAGTTACAGAGAGTGGGAGGGATGCCAGAACCTTCGGTGCACCAAACGGGACTGGAATGGGATTGGTAGCTGCTACATCAGTGAAAACTATCAATGTACGTTCGCTAAAGAAAAAACGTTATCCAGGCGGTTGCCTTGGTGACATTAATATTTTATTTCTATCGCGCTCGTACACAAGTGTTTACACAAGGTGGAGAAATGGAACTTTGTGGAGAGGTGCTGACATAGGATATCATGGTCAATGAGGTTGAATGCTGCAAAAAGGTCAAGGAGGAGCAGCATGAAGTGGTTGCCTGGGTCGCGTAAGATGTCTAGTTGGTTCTTAAGGTTGAGAACTGTTTCTGTACTATGCTTCGGTCGAAAGCCAGATTGACGGGATCCGAGTCATTGTGCCTAATAACATACTAAGTTCATCCCCAGAATAATACAAATACTGCAATGACTCAATCATTGAGAAAGGGACATTCGATTTCCACTAGACAGCATGTTGATTTGTACTTCAGCGCCTGTACTCTGGGTTTGGCTCTGAGGATTCAAGCTAATGTGCTGTAAGAATACAGCTTGCTAGATTGTAGCAGACCACAGCACATAATGGATAGGGTTCTATTAGTTTTACTAGTATTCGGATCACTTAAAGACAGGGTAATATAACTATCACTGATAAAGAGTTTGTTCACTACTTCAAAGAGACAGAATACATAAGCAGACCCATCTCGGTTCACTCAAGTACTGTGCAGAAAGCAGTCATGCCAATATGGAGGTTCATAGAAAAAGCACTCAATGATACTTCACAGACTATTGGATAAAACCGAGAAATAAATAAAAATGTAGTTGCTTTTTTAAATTTATTTTATTTTTATTGTTGCGATTTAGTTTACAATGAACCTTACACAACATTAATCTCAAAATACATTCACATGCATCAATTTATACATCTCATATACAATATTGTACTTGAAGCCCTGGATCTCCAGCTATATGCCAAGCAGAGCATTTTGCTCCTCAACCAGCAGGCGCCCTGCACTAGCTTCAAAAGCTTCACAGGCTTCGGCCGATCCTTTCCAGTAAGAGCTGCCAAGTTCCGGAACTCACTGCCCTCCGCCCTCAGACTAGAGGCTGACCTGAAGTCCTTTCGGAAGGCTTTGAAAACTAATTTCTCTGGATAATGTATTCCGATTCCTGTTTTGAAACCTTCCTCCCAGTTCCTATGTTCTGGCGTCTACCACCTCAGACCTTCTTGTCCCGTTCTTCAAGTATGTTCTTGAATGTGTAAATGTTGCGCCCTGATACCTGTGGGCTTTCGGCGCAGTATACAAATAAACAATAAAAAGAACATTTCAATAGAGATCAAGCACAATCAATCATATTTAAAAAGCAAACAAGTGTGAGAACAAGCGACAGGTTTTCACCCCACAATAGTCTAGACCACAAAATCTCGTTTGAATTGTCCAAGGAGAAACTATCCCCTTCTTTAACAGAAGAACTCAACATAAACGAAGTTAGAGAATGGCAATCCATAATCCAATGTATTACTGTTTCCACGCTGCTGGTCGTATCACAAAAGCAACAAGCCAGAGACGGCTCATCTCCTACGGTGGTACTAATCCAATATTTAACATTTAACATTTGATTGCTTTAGGGTATGTCTTGCTGGTTTTGGGAGAGGTCTGCATATATCTATGACCCACACAGCAAGGAAGACCATTACTATTCAGCAGAACTGTTCAATTATTTGATACACACTTTAGAAACAATCAAAGTACATCACTGCTGAAAGTAAGTTCAAATGTTATATCACCTTACCTTTGAAGGCTTCTGCAAGGTCAATGTCATTTTCACTAATATCACCAACACCAAAGTGGACTAGATCAAGTTGACACTGATCACTGGCATCATAACTGTCAATAAGACCCAGAAGGGCTTCCACAGAGCCATCCACATCACCTAAATGAATCCAAAAGAAACACCAATTGACACAAATTTTGTTCAATTATCTAGAATATAAACCATTAATGTTTTTAAGACTAAAGCGATAAACCTCTTAGATCGTATTAGTTCAACTGAAGATGAATTTATCACACGCCCCACCAAAACTAAACAAACTGTTAGTGCAAGACTGGCTAGAAAACTATAATTCTAAATTCCCAACAAAAGGGTGATTTGCCCTTGTTCAAAGGAGGTTTGCCTGGCATTTCGGTGCTGGACTGCCCTTGTGGGCAGGACAAAGACTGATGTGCAGATGGATATTCCTCCTTTGTGAAAAGTACAGTGAGAAAAAAGCGATGGCTCCGGACTCAAAGTGGGTAAAAACCACTGAACAGGTTATCATGCCATGTTCGTTCTGGAGATGGGCGCCTGCTACCTTTTTTGTATGATTTGTCCAGGTACCTACAACTTTTTCCCTATAAAAATGCCTAACATGTACCTTTGCTTTTGCCTAAACCACTTGCCTACACTGGAACATATAGGCTCCTGCAAAGCTTATATCCATCTGGGGTTTGAATATCATCTCTGTCGTCGAGGTGTTGGCATGCTAGAGTCGTTAAGACACTTGGTCACTGTTTTCCCAACAATGGACAACAACCGAGTTCATCATGTTAAGGACAACACTCCAGTGGGAACAGACTTTGCAGGGTATATGTTTTGGTCTCGCCTTATGTGGGGCGAGAATGTTTCACCAATATTAGCACTGAGCAGATTTCTTTTGGAGATTTTTGAGGAAATTGAGAGTAGATAATGTTTTACTAAATTGAAATGTTCTATGATGTTTGCAATTGGTTATTGCTTGTTTTTACTTTCTCTCATTTTTTACTTTTTTTTTAAAGCTTGCGAAAGGCTTTCTGGGCCCCTGGTGCTCACTGTGCTCAGAGAGGCACAGCTCCACCTCACTGATTAGGCCTGACTAGGCTGAAACATGTCTCTGGGGTTGCTGTTGGTAATCTTGTTCAGAGGAGATTTGCCTAGCATTTCGGTGATGGAATGCCTTTGGGTGGGACAAAGACTGATATGCATATGGACATTTCTACTCTGTGAAAAGCATAGTGAGCTAAAGTGTGGTTTAGACTTTCCCAGTGGCCATCCACCAAGAACAGATCAATGGGCTGTGTTAGTGCCGGTAGAGGAGTCGCTTCTTTTGCACTTTCTGTAAACCACATCACAATACAAAACAAAATACACATTTACAGAATAATGTTTTAAGCAATGACATTTTGTACGACAAAGTGTGAGTTTATGGAAAATCTACCACATCGCATACACACCTCTACAACTGATTGCCCAAGTTAAAGGGATGGTCTAGTAAAAAAATGTATTTAAAAAATAGATAGGCCACATAAAAAAAAAATACTAGCATTCTCCGTTTTAAAACTTCCTATGTAAAATTTTGAGCTATTCAAGCTCAAAATTCGAAAAAGCAAGCACAGAGGCGCAGCCATTTTGTGAAATGGAGGCCCTCCTGTGCTGGCTTTTGCGGCACTAATGAAGGAAAAGCCAGCCAGCTGTAGTAAACAAAGGCTACCGCTGGGTGGCTTTCCCTTCATTAGTGCTGTAGGCGGAGGACGGGGACCGGAGACCAGAGCAGGAAAGCTGCAGCTGAATCTCGGTAAGTGCTATTTATTTTTTTTACAAAAAATAAGCACTAGCTGCGTTAAACCGCAGCTTTAAAAACATTGTATTTATGTTTGCAGTCGCTTTTGAAGCGACCGCAAACATAAATACAACGTTATTGTGTTGGAAAACGCTGCGGTTTTTCTTTCCAAGTTCCTCAGGCTCCTTAGGCTCGGAGGAGCCTGAGAAACTTGGAAAGAAAAACCACAGCGTTTTCCAACACAACGGCGTGTGTTTCTGCCTGCTGTGGCTATCACTTTGGGTCTCCGGTGCTCCGAGACCCAAAGTGAAAGCCACAGCAGGCAGAAACACACGCGGTTATGTTTACATGCCGCGTAGTGTTTCTAGCTGCAGCTGATTTCCCATTTGGGGCTCTCGGGCTGCTCGTGGGGAGCCCGAGAGACCCAAATGGGAAATGCTAAAAGCTGCGTTGTCTGCCTAAATCTGCTTTCCCATTTTCTCCGAGCCGGAGGAGCCTGAGAAACTTGGAAAGAAAAACCGCAGCATTTTCCAACACAATAACGTTGTATTTATGTTTGTGGTCGCTTCAAAAGCGACCGCAAACATAAATACAACGTTTTTAAAGCTGCGGTTTTATTTCTAAGTTTTCCGGGCTCCTCCAGCCCGGAAAACTTAGAAAAAAAAACGCAGCTAGTGCTTATTTTTTGTAAAAAAAATAAATAGCACTTACCGAGATTCAGCTGCAGCTTTCCTGCTCTGGTCTCCGGTCCCCGTCCTCCGCCTACAGCACTAATGAAGGGAAAGCCACCCAGCGGTAGCCTTTGTTTACTACAGCTGGCTGGCTTTTCCTTCATTAGTGCCGCAAAAGCAAAAGCCAGCACAGGAGGGCCTCCATTTCACAAAATGGCTGCGCCCCTGTGCTTGCTTTTTCGAATTTTGAGCTTGAATAGCTCAAGATTTTACATAGGAAGTTTTAAAACGGAGAATGCTAGTATTTTTTTTTTTATGTGGCCTATCTATTTTTTAAATAAAATTTTTTACTAGACCATCCCTTTAAAGTAATGAGTGAGAGGCTACAACGCAGCCATCTCCAGTAGACCTTGGAAGTTCAGGTTTGATGCAGATATCTAATTAACAATATACTGATTTAGTAGATGAACATGTAATGCAACAATATAAATAAAATGTTTTACGACTATCAGATTTCCATGCAGCAAATATTATGGAGCAAGAAGTGTAAGCGGTTTCAACCCAGCACTCCAACTAAGTCAATGCCTAGTATGGGATGCCCAATGGAAACCCTTATTTATATATTTTTATGTCAAAAGTTCTTTTATTACTGGATGATGTACCCTTACATAACGCCCCTCTATTTGAATCCCCCTGGTCTCACTGAACCAAGAAGAAGGTATGTTTTGCAAATTAAAAGATTTATTTGAAGAATTGAACAATATATCAAACTTTTATGAATATGAACAATATCGGAATATCACACTTATGAATATTTATGCAATGATCAGCAATGGGTAATATGACAATATCAACAATCTCTTTAATCAATTAGGAGTAGGAATAGGAAGATTAATGTAGCAGAGAATAACTTTGTATGGGTTCAAGGAATGCAGTGATATGAAAGAATGCAACACAGAAATGAACTTGATATGAGTTCAACCAAAGACAATGTGACCACTCTTTCCCCCTGTCACTACTCACTCCCCCCAATATGCGATATAAAGAGATGGAATGAGGGCAAACAGGTTTCAGGAATAACAATCAACAATTTCAGTTTCAATCCCAATTCCCCCAGCAGGCTTAGAGAGAACAGTAATGATTTTAAAACAGGTCAATTGCTTTTAATGTGGTTTGAATTGAATGGGAACAATGCTAAAAATGATTCTTAATTTGCTAAATGCGATTCAGAACTAGTGAGAGTTGCTTTGGATTGATTTGGGTAAACACTAGCAATGATTGTTGAATGGTTGGCAGATTGAAAACAAAATTCAGAAGTTGAATGCAACAAATAGCTATTTTTATATGTGGTGAAATTGAGCCAAATGCAAATTCGCAGCAACTTATCTGCATGCGAGAAACGCGATTACGGAAAAACTATGACATTTAAATTACGTTTCTAGGACATATGGTTCAGAAGTTACAGAGGTTTTAGTGAAGGTCGATTTTTCTCAAAAAGGGTCAAGATTTTACAAATGGGATTGCGCTTTTGAAGATTTACCAACAAGAATAGGCTTATACTAAGGGGCTATGAAGATGCAAGATACCCAACAGCCAGCCACCAGAGCAGCGGCGCCTCCTCTCCGACTTTTGTCCGCAGACACTTGACTTTCTTCAGAAAATATATTTAGCGCAAGGATGATTTATCGCTACAGTTATCACAAGACTATATAATGAGAAGGATTCAGGATGGACAAAAGATTCTATAATGCAGTTCTGGATAGGTTGAAATGGATTGAATAGGATTACTTTAAACTAAGAGAGGACTATGGACAGTTCTATACTAAATACTCACTACTATGGCTTTGGAATGGAATGGGCCCGTCAAAGATCTGGTCAAGGGTTTGGCTGGGATTCGCTCGCCACCGGACATCTCTCAGGCGCTTGGTTCTGCTCTCAGTAAGGCACTCTGGTCTGCATGGCCTCCTGGACTGGATCTGACAAGTTCTGGGTTACAGCACTGCCCTACCGGTTTGGATCTCTGGTTCTAGCACAGGTTCTTGGCCAGAAGCAGCAAAACAGCTCAGCCAGGCTGTTGGATTTTGTGGTGGCCCTTGAAAGTTTGGGGTTAGAATCAGGTTGCAAAAGATTCTAAAGGCCAGTTGAGAAGGGTTCAGCTTTTTGGATTGGCCTTTCTGCTTCAGAGTTCTAGAGTCTGGATTCTGGATCTAGGTTCTGGAGTCTGGATCTTCCTGCAGGGTGCTTCGCCAGTGGATCAGTTGATGGGTGAATGTGTGTGTGTGTGTGTCTGGGTCCCTCAACAGTCCCTATTTATCTATTTTCCAAAGGGGTGGGGAGGCTGATTATACAATGCCCAACCCTCTAAGGATCTGATAGGTCAGAAAATTCCCCCTCTCCCGATTTGAGAAGGGAACAGTGTGTCATGATGTGTCATCATGTGTCAGAGTGAAACAGTGTTTAGGGTCCAGAAAAAATCCCTCCCCTTTGTTCTTACCCAGAAAATCTATTTTTCCCAAAAAAAAAACATTTCCAATATGCACAACTTGTTAATAATATATAATTACATGACAGATTGACTAAGGTACGTTTCTGTCAAAATGTTATCTTCCTACGAGTTTTGGTTCACAAATGACAGTTTTTCGCGCTTTTGCACAATTACTCAGTGTCAGTTCTGTACCAATTTTTATACATGCATGCACATACCCTCTGGACATATTCCTGTAATTTTTCATGTTCCTAACATAATCACAATAGCTAGAATATGAACTTTTTCGTGGTTCAGTCTCTGAATGTCACACAGATTCCAGATTAGTTTTAAACTGTGGGCGAATTTTTCATTTTAATAACCTATAAATCCCATATTTTTATCAGTTCAGTACAATTTGCTATAAGTCTTTTTCTCAAACATACAGATTCTTCAATTTCAAATCCACATTTTTTCAGTCTGGCCCGCTTCCAAGGCTTCACTGAGTCAGAGAGTCACATGTGCTTGTCTTCCTGGGCAGTTGGTGTCAGTCACACCCGAATTAGCATTTTCATTCAGCTCAAGGGAGTCCTTTGTCTTCACTCAGAGCAACATGCCAGAGTACTCCTCCCATTTACTTTCACACTTGCCTGTCAGATACTCAGCAGAGCACAGGGGAAAAGATTCCTTTGTTTAGGGAGAAGGTGTGGAATGTGTCGGAAGCTCAGTGTGGGAAACCTCTTGGAGTTTAGCTGAATCAGGTTACCTTATGGCAATTGTGGCATTGTTCCTTGTGAAAAATTTAAGTTACACATTTAAAAATAAGCAAACATATCTTCAAGTCTTTTTCAACTTGAAAATCAATTTGTGGCACCCTATACTGCATTTGATGGAAGTCCCTTCTTTGGCATATTTAGCTTTTGAGACACAAGTTTCACCTGACAGATTTAGAGATTGCCAGCCTCTGACAGAGGCGAGTAATGGTATTGCACCCTTTTTTGACATATTTCTTTCTAGCAAGCATCTTGAAAGGTGGACTTTGTTCTGATAAATATACTTCTGCTGATATTGTATTTATGTGGATTCTTGAAGTAGACTGATGTTTAACACCCAACAAGAAGGTTGGATCTTTTGGGCGGTTTGTGAGCCATGATTTTGCAAATTTGACAACCAAGAAAAACGGATTTCCACACAGCTCTGTGTTTCTTTTGCAGTCATTTTGTTCTGTGGGCAGCCAAATGATGGGTTTTGGCAGTGGTCTGCTGTGTTACCACTGGCATAGGCAAATGTGGATGGCGGCCTATTTTTCAGATCTTTCCTGCGCACTTCTGGGTGATTTTTAGTGAGCAGAATGCTCTCCGGCGGCCATTTCTGATGTTTCGGATGCAAGCAATGCACAGTAATGTTGCAGGGCCTGGACTAGTGGTGTTAAAACATCCCACAAGCCCCCCCTCTTGCGATTTGGCGTTGATCGACCATCAATGGGAATTCGCAAGACTGGGATGTCAGTTTCATCTCTTCTGATTCCACAAATGGCAAAGTTCATCGTCTTTTACTCCGTCAGGGGTGGATCGATCGGTTCTCCTCGCCAGTCCTGATGGGAGTATTGAGCGATACTCCGGGCCCCTCGGATCTTTGCTCCCGGTCCCCGGGTAGTCCTTCTTGGTTAGTCTCCATGGTTTCCAATCAAAATACTATGGGTGACAAAACAAAAACCTATTTGTAGACATTTCCCCACCACTATTAATGTAGTGGGGCGGACATATATATTTTGATAAATCAAGACATTTTTATTATTGTATTTTATAGACTATATATGGAGTATTTTATAGTTGGAGTTTTATGGAGCTGGAGTGGCCCCCTCTGGGGTTCCAGAAGACTCCTCCAGTTGCTGCAGAGTGTGCCTAGGATGGCAGCACTTTAGTTGGTTAATGTGGACCCACTTATCTTCACCCTCTGCCAAACTGCCTTTCGGGATGCGGATTTTGTAGGCGACTGGTGAGATTTTGTATACAATTTAAAAAGGACCCCTCCAGGTAGGCAAAAATGTGCGCTGTTTGGCCTGGTTCCTTTGGAAATTGTATAGGTAGACCCGGCCTCCTCATTGTATTCTTTTCTGGTAGTCTTCAAGTCATAGTGGGTCTTCATGCTGTCTGCAAATCTCTCTAGGTTTCGCTGAGCATAGGCAAAAGCATGTTGAAGGTGTTTTCTTAGATTTTCAACATACTCATGAGTTGTGGAGGCATTGATCAATGTCTGCTCTTGGGTTCTGTAGAGTAGATGCTGGGGAAGCACCATCCTGCGTCTAGTCATCAGCTCAAACGGTGACATTTTAATTGCAGATGAAGGGGTAGATCTGATGGCCATAAGGACAAGAGGTAATCGAATATGCCAACTTGGCCCAGAATCTGCCACAAATTTTTTTAATATGCTCCCAATTGTTCTATTATATCTCTCTACTGCACCACTAGAGGCTGGCCGGTAAGCAATATGTAGCTTCCTTTTAACCCCAAGTATCTCTCACATCTTTGTCATTACTTCGCTGGTGAAATAGCTACCTCGATCCTTTGGGGTAGTCCAAAACGCGAAAAGATGTGGTTGATCGTCAGGGCAGCTGCTGTTTCTGCCTTGCAGTTTGGGGCCGGGAGACATTCCACCCATTTAGTAAACAAGCATGTCACGGTCAACATGTACTTGTTTCCCCTAGAGGAGCGAATCACAGGCCCAATGAAATCGACTTGTAAATCTGACCATGGCAGTGTCATCCCCCTCTTTTGGAGAGGCGCACAGTGTGTGAGGGATGTTGGCTGAAATTGTGCACACACAAGACACCCCTTCAAGTATTGGTCGAGGTCCTGCCCCATGTGTGGCCAGTATGCAACCTCTCTTAAGATTTCAAGTGTTGTATGAAACCCCCTATGACCGGCTGTGGCCTCATCATGGGCGTGACTTAACATCAGGCTTCGGAATGAGGTAGGGACCACCCACTGATCATGGCCAGCTAGGGATCTCCTTGACAACAAACCGTCTTGGATTTGGAACATTTTTGGACATTTCATCAACACTCTGAGGTCCTCTTTCCCTATGTAATCGGTATCCGTCAGGGGAAAGTTCTCAGGGTCCTCAATGTGTTGATAAAACTTTCAATTATTGGATCCCCTTTTTGAGCCGTAAGCAAATCAGCATCTGGGGTCTCCTTACTCCATTGTGCAGTTGTAAGATCATTGTGAGCATTTGTCTGGGACCTAGTGATAGCAGTGACCTGGATTTCCCCCAACAGGGACTCGATCTCTATTAGATACCCTTGGATGGCCACGGTTTTGGCCAGCTGATCAGCTAGGTCATTTTCAGTTTTGTATGGTCCCTCTACTTTGGAATGACCCTTGATCTTTTTCCAGTAGATGGTCATCCCATTCGAGGTGACCAGATCATCAATATTTTGGATTAACTTCCCATGTTTCAAGGGTTTGTTATTAGCACATAACATGCCTCTGGTTTTCCAGTTAACCAGGTGTTGCACGAACCCGTACCGTACATAATCCGAATCTGTGATTATGACCAGTTCGTGGAGTTGATGTTGGACAGCAGTGAGGATGGCTTGATGCACAGCCATCAACTCTGCCACTTGACTACTTCGGGGACCAATCTTGTACCCAGCGGAGGGTTCTGGGGTCTCATTCACCCATGCATTCCCTATGCCGGCCACAAGTTCTTTTTCCCCCGTTGTCGTCAACATGGTAGGAGCATCCATCCACATAGACAGTGGGCATTCCCTCACACTTGTCTTCTTCAAAGACTTTGTGTGAGGAATTGAGGTATGCCTCCATGTTGTCCTTGATTTTTAGACTCTCGTCCTCGAGACATTTTCTCTGGCACAATCATGCAAGTCAGCCAGACCTTGCGCGAGGGGACTCTTCTTGTTTTGGCCATATCTGACCTCCACAGGAAAGCCTTGCATTGACAGAATCTAAGAAGTATCTCGGGAATTGCTCACATTTCCGGCCCGGATTCTGTCACTTTGGAGATATTGCAGAGGCTGGTGTGGAGTCTTCACTATGTTATGTTCCCCCTGGATAAACGGGCGGCAATTCTTCAATGCCCACACCGTTGCCAGGAGCACCTTCTCACAATCGTTGATTTTTTCCTCCACAGAGGATAAAGTTTTACTCGCATAGGAGATTACTTTATTGACCTTGTCATGCTTTTGGTATAATACTGCAGTCAAGCATGCATTAGAGAACCCTGTCTCCAAGAAGAACTCCTTATTTCTGATGGGGTAAGCTAGGCAAGGCGCTTGTGAGAGGCTTCTTTTGAGTTGTCTTACTGCCTCGGGTTGTTGTGGTCCCCATTCCCACTTGACCCCCCTCTTCAAAAGATGAATCAGGGGTCTTGTGATCTCTGCGTAGCCCTCAATGAACTTTCTAAAGTAATTAGTCAGTCCAGGGAGTCTCCTGAGTTCCCGCAGAGTTGTGGGGTCTTTCAATTTCTGGAGTGCTTCCACTTTCTTTTCCTGGGGACAGAGACCCTGAAGAGTAATTTCATGCCCCTAGAAATTGACACGGGTTCTACACCATTGTGCCTTTTGAAAGGAAAGTTTTGCTACGGCAGCCCTCAACTGTGTCAGAACATAACGGATCTCTGCTATGTGTTCCTCCACAGTTGAGCTTTTGATGAGGACATCATCTACATAAGCCAGGTTACCCCTTTCACCCAGGTCGGGCATGGACTTATGTATAAAAATGTTGAATTAATTGCCGGAGTTCATGTATCCGAAGGAAGTCGGGGTCCATGTGTACTGCTGCCCCCCAAAGGTAAAGGCCAGCTTGTATTGGTCCTCCCTACTGATAGGTACAGTCCAGTATTCATTGGTCAGGTCTATTGCAGTGAATACCTGTGACCCCTGATCTGGGCCAGCCCTTGGTCAATGTAGGGAAGAGGCCATTGTGAAGTATGGACCCGTTTGTTGAGCCCCTAAGGTTGGCGCAGAGTCTCCAATGGCCGTTTGGCTTCAATATCCCCAGCACCGGATTATTGAAGGTGCTGTGGACTGGACGGATTATCCCACGGGACTCAAGGTTCTTAATTATTTCAGTAAGGGACTCCATTGATGCGAGAGGCAAGCGATATTGCTTCACAAACACTGGAGTCATGCCAGGGTCCGTGGGAATTGTTGTTGTGTGGATGTCGGTACGACCACAGTCATATGAGTCCACCACAAAGAGATCTTGAAAATCCAAGAAAACTTGTTTCAACTTTTGCTTCTGCTCCAGAGTCTCACAGACATCAGCTAGGTTGACTCTTTCTTCAACCATCTGCCTGAAGCCTGGAAAGACTTCTGGTTTTGCTATCTCAGTGGCTTCCTCCAGCTGGGTGGAGAAGTCCCTGGTCAGAGTGCTGATTTGGACTGGTGGCTTCAGGTGGGGAAGGCAGTCCTCACGGACCTGGAAAATCACCTCATCCCTCCTGAAGTCACAGGTCACCTCTTCCTTGCTATAAGGGCAGGAAGTGTACACCAGGAAGTTCCCCCCCATGCCGGGTAAAGATCCTGTCTGGTGTTGTGTTGTCATCACTGTCACTGTCAAAACAGTCCTTGGGGATTGGTCCTAACAGTTCATTGCCTAAATCAATGGAAAAGTGTCGGTCATCAACCGCCATTCCAATAATGGTGCCTGCGGCTAGAGTGATGCTCTTTAAGTCGCTGTTATCCACCTCTATTGGAATGGTGTCATGTTCTATGTTGACTAGTGTTGTTGGGTTTACCCCCAACCCTTGCTGTTGGAGAGAAGCATTTAGATGAATATAAGCATCAGGGTTTTTTAATTTCTGTCCTCTTTTAACTTTCACTTCTAGGGAGAATTGTCGGGTCCTTTCTGGGATGGTGACTTCCTCTCCAATCTGAATTTCAACTGCATAAGGTAGCAATTGAGCTGACCTAAATGCTTTCTCTGGATCATCAAAGCCAATGGGATTATCCGCTAATCGGGACCAAGCTTTGAAGTTTATTAGGTCCAAACTAACGGCAAAGCGATTGAGAATGTCACTGCCTAAGTAAAAGGCAGCAGTAACGTCTCGCACGACCCAACAATTATGGACTATGCTCTTTTTGCCTATGGAGATTTAGAGCATACACCTGCTTGGCAGGAGATGTTTGGAATTGGGTGCTTCCAGATCCATTTCCCAATTGTCTATCTGAATGTGGGAATGGCCGGATCTTTTGGGAGTTGGCGGATAGTGGCTTCGCTGATGAAGCTCTTACCGTTGTTCACACACACTCGGGCGAGAACAGAGACCTTCCCTTCATTTAACTGAACAGGGATGAACAACTGCTCTCTAATTTGCTGAATATCAGCCAGGCTCTGAGCTGATTTCTCATCTTTCTGGTCTACAGGAGTGGGAATGTCTGATTGTGGATTGGTAAAGAATTTCAGAGTGTTTCCTTCCAGTGTGGAATGCCACCTTAAACTGGAAGGAAGGTTGATTTTTTAGAAATAGAGAGGACCCCCATCACCAGTTTGTTGTCCTACTGCTATTACTGTCACGTCTGGAATTTGGTTGTTCTGGAAGTGAAATTCTACTTGGTCAGATTTGTGTTCAACCATGTGACAGGTGCTGTTTAAACTAACATGGTTGACACTCTGTTTTAATTTTATTGGTCGTCTAGTCTGGGTCCAGAGGACCTTGTTTATGCAATCTATTAGGGGCGACAACCTTTGCAGGAGGTCATTCCCTAGCAAACATGGGGTGCCCTCTGGAGTCACAACTATGACCGGGTGCTTCACCCTGTGTCGGCCAATTTTAACATCAAAATCCGCAGTCCCCTCGACAGGAATTTTCTTCCCGTCAAAGTTCTGAAGTTGTCCAGGAAGAGAGGCGAGAGGAATTTGGTAATTCTGCCCCCTTCCTGAATTCAGTTCATCAAAGGCATTTTTGGACAGAAGGGTAGCTTGGGATCCAGTGTCCACCAGTACCAAAATTGTACCCTGCCCCTGTGCCTGAACCGGGGCATAGTATCTTCCCTCCTTCTCCGCAAGGGGGCACAGATAACGCACATTTTTGGACAACTGGTGGGTTAATTTTCTAGTTTTGGACATTGAGAGAGAAGAGATTTGGGCTGAATTCTGTGGGGAGTCTAGGGAATCTGCAAAGAAAAGGTGGCAACTAGAGATGGGAGATGTTTTGAGTTCCCCTGGTTCTGGTCCGCCCCCCCCTTTTTGGAGGCAGTCACCAGGGTGGGTTTGAACCAGGGGATTTTCATGTTGTTGGTTCTGGGATTGGATGATGGGCGGCGCTAGCTCAGTCCCCACATCTACCCAGTCTGGATTTGAATCCTTTGGGACCCATTTTTCTTTGGGAGGAGTTCCCCCATCTCTGAAGGAGAAGATCCTTTCCCCAGGATCCTCCGAGGATCCCTCTCCTTCAAATTGGAAGAGCTGTGCCTCCTCCACAAAATGGGTCTGTTTGGGTCCTTTGTTTCTCCTACCCCTTCTCTGCTCCTTGGGTGGCAGACTTTCAGTGGTAGGAGATTTTTGTTCCGGTTCCTGTTTGTTTTCTAGATTGTACTTGTCTGGCAACGGGGATTTTGAAAAGATTTTCACCATCTAAAAAGAAATCTGTCTGTCCTGAAGAAGGCCCATATTTCATTGTTTGTAGGGACACTAGGGATAGTGTCCGATATATGTAGACGGCCGAAACATGTCGACACATGACAATAGACTAACCTAAATAGATAGTCTAATATCTGTTAACCACCTAAATAAACAGAGTGGCCACGACTAACCTGTTGAACCCCACATGAAATAGACGGTTTGTTTGTCTTTTTAAATAAGTGAGAAGGAATTAGCATTGTGTAATATAGACTGGAAGATGTGTGTTGTACTTCTCGCTGTGTTTTTTCACCTGTTTTTAATTATTGGTGATTGAATTTTTGACTTTGAATAAATTAATATAAAAGATGATATTTTGTGACTGTATTTTAACTTTGGTATAAGATGGTTCCTTGTTCTATCGCTCTGTTTCCTTGCGCATTTTGTACAAATTGCATTAATTGGGAAGTGATTCATCCTGCTCAATAATATACTGTAGTTTACTTGGCCTCAGGTGGTAGCACTGAGAGAGGGGTAGCCAGTTCTCAATCTTGTATATTATCCTGGATAGTAATGGGCTCATGTGCGCCAGTGGACATGGGGGTGGCAGAGTCCAGGGACTGGGAGAGATGAAGGCCTCTGGTACTAGGGTTCCTGAGGTTATGCTCAGGTGTTTCCCTGTCCCAGCGAACCTCATCTCTATCAGCCCCTGCTCCCTGTTGCCATGCAAGAACCTGAGCTTTCTGTTCCTCAATCAAGGCCTTACTAGTCTCTATCAGTCTCTCTTGCATGGCTACCTGCCTGTGGAGCCTATCGTCGTTCTGACAGAGAGCCTCATTTTCTCTCTGTGCTTCCTGGTTTGTCTTTGAGTACTGGGCCAGTCTTTGCTGCAGGAGGGTTACCTCCCGAGTCCTGTCCATATAGGCCTGCTCCTTTTTGGAGGTCACCCAGTCCCTGGAGGGCCAGGTGATTTTCTTCCAGTTTCCCTTTTAAGTGACAAACGTCCTGGCCTAAGGTGTCCCTTTCCTGAGGAAGAGCCTACCTCTGTGCCGCCATGTCATCCCTCTGTCTTTGAAGCACACCTGCTTTCTGGCGCTCTTCCTCAAATTCTGCCTGGGTGTCCAGGTCTTTCAGAATTAATTTGTTGCTCTCTGCCTTCTCTCTATCTAGGTGGCTTTGCAGGGTGGCTACCTGCTCTGTGCATGCCCTGTTGAAATACAGTTGTTGCTCCAGCTTTTTCTGGCTCTGCAGTAGGGAGTCCAAACCTTCTTGGTACTCCTTCTGCAAGGCCAGAATTCTGGTATCCTGTTCTGCCTTTTCGTGTTGCAGGATACCCATATCCTCTTTTATTTTAACTATATACTGCCTGCTTTCATTTTCTGACTCCTGGGTCCTCTGCAGCCTCTGCTCAGAAGAGTCCAGATCAGATTGGGCCTTTTCTAATGCCATCAGTTGCCTACTTGCCAGATCTTGGCCTTCAGCATATTTATCCTGTATGGCTCCCATAGATAAATATATATATGGAGCTTGGCAATCTTATTTTGCTCATCCTTGGCATTAGGGGTCATATATAGTTCACTCAGGGCCACATGTAAAGGACCCTGGTCTTTCCAGATATCTAACCCTGTTGCAGTGATCTGTTGTGTGATTGCCTGCAACACCACCTTCTGGTCCTGCTCAGTCCATTCACCTCTCACAAATAACTTATGTAAACGGTGTTCTCTAGCCATATTGATGTCTACCAATGTCCCCATTCTGGAAATATTAATTTCCTTCCTGATTTACAGAAGTTTTTTATTTTATTTTTGCAAAACAGACCGTTTCCTTAGAGCGTTCCCTTTTGAGGGGTGCTTTTACAGTGTAACACAGCGTGGTAGCCCAACAGGATTTATCTATCCTGTCAGTTAGCACGCCTGCATTAAGCTGCACAAGTGGTAGCTCTAATCCAGAAATCCCGGACGAGCCCCCAATCTGTAAGCGGTTTCAACCCAGCACCCCAACTAAGTCAATGCCTAGTATGGGATGCCCAATGGAAACCCTTATCTATATATTTTTATGTCAAAAGTTCTTTTATTTCTGGATGACGTACCGTTATATAACGCCCCTCTCTTTGAATCCCCCCGGTCTCACTGAACCAAGAAGGTTTGTTTTGCAAATTAAAAGATATATTTGAAGAATTGAACAATATATATATATATCAAACTTTTATGAATATGAACAATATCGGAATATCACACTTATGAAGAGTTATGCAATGATCAGCAATGGGTAGTATGACAATATCAACAATCTCTTTAATCAATTAGGAGTAGGAATAGGAAGATTGATGTAGCAGAGAATAACTTTGTATGGGGTCAAGGAATGCAGTGATTTGAAACAATGCAACATAGAAATGAACTTGATATGAGTTCAACCAAAGACAATGTGACCACTCTTTCCCCCTGTCACTACTCACTCCCCCCAATATGCGATATAAAGAGATGGAATGAGGGCACACAAGTTTCAGGAATAACAATCAACAATTTCAGTTTCAATCCCGATTCCCCCAGCAAGCTTAGAGAGAACAGTAATGATTTTAAAACAGGTCAATTGCTTTTAATGTGGTTTGAATTGAATGGGAAAAATGCTAAAAATGATTCTTAATTCGCTAAATGGGATTCAGAACAAACAATGCAACATAGAAATGAACTTGATATGAGTTCAACCAAAGACAATGTGACCACTCTTTCCCCCTGTCACTACTCACTCCCCCCAATATGCGATATAAAGAGATGGAATGAGGGCACACAAGTTTCAGGAATAACAATCAACAATTTCAGTTTCAATCCCGATTCCCCCAGCAAGCTTAGAGAGAACAGTAATGATTTTAAAACAGGTCAATTGCTTTTAATGTGGTTTGAATTGAATGGGAAAAATGCTAAAAATGATTCTTAATTCGCTAAATGGGATTCAGAACTAGTGAGATGCTTTCGATTGATTTGGGTAAACACTAGCAATGATTGTTGAATGGTTGGCAGATTGAAAACGAAATTCAGAAGATGAATGCAAGAAATAGCTATTTTTATATGTGGTGAAATTGCGCCAAATGCAAATTCGCGGCAACTTTTCTGTGTGCGAGAAATGCGATTACGGACAAACTATGAAGGAAATGGAATGTCGTTTTGGGTTCGTCTGAAAGCTGAGGATGTTAGCTTCAAAATGACATTAAATTCAAAAGTTACAGAGGTCTTAGTGAAGGTCGATTTTTCTCAACAAGGGTCAGGATTTTACAAATGGGATTGCGCTTTTGAAGATTTACCAACAAGAATAGGCTTATACTAAGGGGCTATGAAGATGTAAGATACCCAACAGCCAGCCATCAGAGCAGCGTCGCCTCCGCTCCGACTTTTGTCCGCCAGGACACTTGACTTTCTTCAGAAAATATATTTAGCGCAAGGATGATTTATCGCTACAGTTATCACAAGACTATATAATGAGAAGGATTCAGAATGGACACAAGATTCTATAATGCAGTTCTGGATAGGTTGAAATGGATTGAATAGGATTACTTTAAACTAAGAGATGACTATGGACAGTTCTATACTAAATACTCACTACTATGGCTTTGGAATGGAATGGGCCCGTCAAAGATCTGGTCAAGGGTTTGGCTGGGATTCGCTCGCCACCGGACATCTCTCAGGCACTTGGTTCTGCTCTCAGCAAGGCACTTTGGTCTGCATGGCCTCTTAGACTGGATCTGATGGGTTCTGGGTTACAGCACTGCTCTACCGGTTTGGATCTCTGGTTCTAGCACGGGTTCTTGGCCAGAAGCAGCAAAACAGCTCAGCCAGGCTGTTGGATTTTGTGGTGCCCCTTGAAAGTTTGGGGTTAGAATCAGGTTGCAAAAGATGCTAAAGGCCAGCTGAGTAGGGTTCAGCTTTTTGGATTGGCCTTTCTGCTTCAGAGTTCTAGAGTCTGGATTCTGGAGTCTGGATCTAGGTTCTGGAGTCAGAATCTTCCTGCAGGGTGCTTCGCCAGTGGATCAGTTGATGAGGGAACGTGTGTGTGTCTGGGTCCTCAACAGTGCCTATTTATCTATTTTCCAAAGGGGTGGGGAGGCTGATTATACAATGCCCAACCCTCTATGGATCTGATAGGTCAGAGAATTCCCCCTCTCCTGATTTGAGAAGGGAACAGTGTGTCATTATGTGTCATCATGTGTCAGAGTGACACAGTGTTTAGGGTCCAGAAAAAATCCCTCCCCTTTGTTCTTACCCAGAAAATCTATTTTTCACAAAAAACAAATTTCCAATATGCACAACTTGTTAATAATACATAATTACATGACAGATTGACCACGGTATGTTTCTGTCAAAATCTTATCTTCCTACGAGTTTTGGTTCACAAATGACAGTTTTTCACGCTTTTACGCAATTACTGAGTGTCAGTTCTGTACCGATTTTTACACATGCATGCACATACCCTCTGGGCATATTCCTGTAATTTTTCATGTTCCTAACATAATCACAATAGCTAGAATATGAACTTTTTCGTGGTTCAGTCTCTGAATGTCGCACAGATTCCAGATTAGTTTTAAACTGTGGGCGAATTTTTCATTTTAATAACCTATAAATCCTATATTTTTATCAGTTCAGTACAATTTGCTATAAGACTTTTTCTCAAACATACAGTTTCTTCAATTTCAAATCCACATTTTCAGTCTGGCCCGCCTCCCAGGCTTGGCTGAGTCAGAGAGTCACATGGGCTTGTCTTCCTGGACAGTTGGTGTCAGTTATACCCGAATGAGCATTTTCATTCAGCTCAGGGGAGTCCTTTGTCTTCACTCAGAGCAACATGCCATAGTGCTCCTCCCATTTCCTTTCACACTTGCCTGTCAGGTACTCAGCAGAGCACAGGGGAAAAGATTTGTTTAGGGAGAAGGTGTGGAATGTGTTTGAAGCTCAGTGTGCGAAACCTCTTGGAGTTTAGCTGAATCAGGTTACCTTATGGTCAATTGTGACATTGTTCCTTGTGAAAAATGTAAGTTACAAATTTAAAAATAAGCAAACATATCTTCAATTCCAGTCTTTTTCAACTTGAAAATCAATGTGTGGCACCCTATATTGCATTTGATGGAAGTCCCTTCTTTGACATATTTAGCTTTTGAGACACAAGTGTCACCTGACAGATTTAGAGATCGCCAGCGTCTGACAGAGGCGAGTAACGGTATTGCACCCATTTTTGACATATTTCTTTCCAGCAAGCATCTTGAAAGGTGGATTTTGTTCTGATAAATGTACTTCTGCTGATATTGTATTTATGTGGATTCTTGAAGTAGACTGATGTTTAACACCCAACAAGAAGGTTGGATCTTGTGGGTGGTTTGTGAGCCATGATTTTTGCAAATTTGACAACCAAGAAAAACGGATTTCCACACAGCTCTGTGTTTCTTTTGCAGTCATTTTGCTCTGTGGGCAGCCAAATGATGGGTTTTGGCAGTGGTCTCCTGTGTTACCACTGACATAGGCAAAAGTGGATGGCGGTCTATTTTTCAGATCTTTCCTGCGCACTTCTGGGTGATTTTTAGTGAGCAGAATGCTCTCCGCGGCCATTTATGATTTTTCTGATGCAAGCAATGCACAGTAATGTTGCAGGGCCTGGAATAGTGGTGTTAAAACATCCCACAGAAGATACTGTTAAAGATAATACAAGACAAAACCAAATAGGCTAAAGAGATGGCCTTCTTAAATTGGGCATCCACTTTGAAGTTTGCATAAGAGAATTACAAAATGTCATGCTGGATATGGCATGTTTTTTTACATTCTATCCTTTGCAATGCCTCAGCTCTAGTGTGCTGGTCTGAAATGTTAGTGATATATCTTTGTGAGAAGGGTGGCGAGGACTGATTTAAGCCTCATTAGGAATTGAATAACACATTAAGATTTTAGTTAAACTGATTCCTAGTGCTTACTCGGTCCTACCAGAAGGAAATGCACATTTCTGTACAGATTTATGCTCACAACAGATAATGACAGTATCTGATGCCTTCTCCACATACTGCATGAAGATATCGACCATATTTTCTTTTCTCTAGAAGTTGCCAAAATCACTTGAATTTTATGGATTGGATTTTATGGACATGACAATATAAATATTGCAATAGAATAAACAAACAATACATTTCACCTGTAACAGCTTGTCTGTGTGAGATAGCAACAAGTGAGGCATGCAATATTTCCTTCCTGACAGTCACAGTCCATCCTTTCCTTCCTGGATTGGAACACTGATTTTCAGTGACTTTAACAAGGGCCCACCCATTCCAGGATCCTAAAAGATGTCCCTACTGTCAATCTTTGGGGATCACCCTTCAACATATTATGAAAAAGGTCCATGATCCCCTCTAGGTCTCAGATTGGCTGTTGCTTACCAGAGAGCTAAGTTGCAGAGGGCTAAGCTGTAAAGGCCATCCCAAGCTAGGTTTGCTCTAGTCACCCTGCGGTCATTGTCATGGGGAGGGGCCTACGCACCCTTGTTCCAGCTGTGTGGACGTTGCACCCACCTTCACCTGCCCACCTCCCCCAAAATTCCCCCGCTCTTCCTCATTAACTTCCGGGCCCATGGCTGCCTCACTGCTTCCTGTCTTCAGCCCGCAGGATAAACTATGTACCTTTGAATCATATGTCGGCCAAAGTATGATGCCCTTTGCTACGTTGCACTTCAGCCTAGCACTTTAGGGACTGCAATAGGAATTGTTTAATAGAAACCTGTTCTACCACAGCAGTAAAGGGGGCTACATTAGGGCTACTCTTACGAAAATCTTCCCACACAAACATAAAATGGATGATTGATTCGCAGCAGGCCAATATTCTGTTTCTTCTGGAGTGGTAATCCCCATTTCACTTGAAGGTTCCATGCATGCACTCATTGCTGAAGAGGATTCACATCAATGTGGACATCATTGGCATCAATTTCACAAACTGTTTCTATAAAAGACTATAAGGGAATGAAATCCAACTCATAGGTTGTGTAATGTGGCGAAGTGCATCCACCTACCCTCACAAATACAGGGCGCTTAGCTGTTGCATGCAAACCTTTATGGAAGCAGAAACACAGCCACTCACCCTTGATGAACCAGGAGAAGGGGGGAACATGGGCCACTGATCAAACTGTTTCAGACAAAAATGCAATGGAATTCAAGAGGGCTAGCCTGGGCTTTTAGAATCTCCCCTGTCTAGACCAGTTGACTAGAGGCCAGAGTTTGAGAATGCTGGGGAATGATGAGGAGTTAGGAACCAGTAGAGCAATGAGGTGAGTCACATATTGTACGATCCACTAATTTGGTAGAGTCTTAAGTATGAAAAGGGGAAGAGGCAAAGAAAAGAAGGGAACCTGGAAGAAACATCATAGATCTGGTATCTGCTGATCACTAGACAAGAGAGACAGATCTCTGAGGAAGAGTCTTTCTGATTTTCTTTGGGACAGTCCCAAATAGAGCACAAAGGTTGTAGAAAGGGCTTTGAGACCTGGAGTCCGCGGCATGATGCTTACATATAATCCAGACCCTGTACTGCCCATGGTATAAGGAATGCTAGAGACACAGACACGAGAGCCCAGGGGGTCTTGTGAGAGAAGGAAACATGTGAATAATATCTGGAGCGAACAGTAGGAGGTACGCTTGCAGGAGTTTCGTTTGAATGCTTCATGTTGGCATTGCATTCTGGGAGACTTTTAGGGGAGTTTTCCCAAAGTCCCACTTGGAGGTAAGACTTTTGTATGCTAGCCCAGTGGTTTGTAGATCCCCCAACTCTTAGCATCTGTACTACTGGGAGACCTTGGTAATGTGGCAGAGCAGTCAGGCTTATTTTACGAGGAAGATGTGAGCTGTAGGTAAGTACACTGAACCTAGTTAGTAATGCACATCAAAGAAACAATCACACAAATATATATTAAAATATAGATGTATTATATTTACACAAGAGTCACTGTTAAATACTTAGCACAATAAACCAACACACAAAGGTATACTTTAAAATACTTTCAAAAGGCCACTTCTTAGTTGGTAGTTGCTGATCGCGCACAATTGTTTGACAGGTCTACCGTACTATCAGTAATAACGCGCACCTACAAAGTAATATGGTAATTGCATTTAGTTAGCATACACATATCAGATAGTGATTTCTAGGAAGGAAAACAGTTGGTTAGTGTAATCCTAGCAGAGCTTCAGCTTCTAGAGGCAGTATCCCTGCACAGCAAGTCTTTTAAAGTCCAAAATGCAACACTAGCTAAAAGGCAGTTTGGAGATGCTTAAAGTCTTGAAAAGCAGCAGAAGTCAAATGTTCCTGTGAATACTTTCTAATCTCTAGGAAATAAGTTACAAGCAGACTTAACCAACATTGGAGACCCTGTTAAAGGACTTGCTAAAGGGACACAAGCAGCAGATTGAGTCAGAGGTAAGACGGGGTGGCCCTGGACACCTCTACGTGCACTCCGACACTCTGGAGCGACTTTCTGGAATAAGGTAAGCAATACCTTTTTCCCCACAGTACTTTAGGTTTGTAGAAACATTTGTGCTGGATGCTCCGCGATGCTGCAGCCCTGGACTCGACCTCCGGATTCCTTGGTCTGATGACGAAAGGCAGGACAATGGACTGGCTCTCTCAGCAGTAGTCTCCAGGGAGGACCGCTGGCATGGCTTTGAGCAACTTCTCTGGTCACTCTGTGGTTTTGGCGCCTAATCTGCAGCACCAACAAAGGATGCGATTCGCCCCGTCAATCTTCTTTGCTTCCAGCAGTCCTACACTCTTCTGAGGGGGTCTGGGCGAGTTGGATCGGATCTCTGGAGTGTCCTTGAGGGCTCAGCAAAGATTTGGACTTATTCAGCCTTTCCACAACGTTGAATTCGAAATGGGCAGCAGGTCTTCTGGTATTGGGGTTCCGCAGCTCTGGAATCTCACAGGACCTTGGGAGATGGCTCAAATCAAAGCTAGTCTTAGGACTGGTCATTCCCACCAGTCAAAGGGAAGGAGTGGTCCTCTTCAGAGTTCCTCTGTTGCACAGAAAACGGGGTCAGGACAACAGTGGTCACTTCACAGTGTTGCAAAGGGTCTCTAGGCATCTTTGGTAGTCTTCTTCTTTGGTTACTTCAGCTTCCAGTGGTCGACTTGCTTTTCACTCCAGGAGCCTCACCTTTTATAAAGTTGCAGCACTCACTCCTCTGCAATCTTCCTCAGCAGTTTACAGAAAGGGGCGTTTGGCTGTTCAGTCAGGACAGCCAGACCCCCAGTGGGAGAGCTGGTCCCATTCAGGCACTCTGGCAGACAAAGGACAGGGGGGTGGAAAACTCCTTCCCCACTTCCTGCCTGCCCAGACACTCTGGAGCTTATGTGGAGACACCCAAGGGTTCCCGCCGAAGGCAAAACACACACACCAGCCTCCCCCTCCCAGAATGGTAGAAGAAGGGCTAACAAAGAACAACCACGCCAGTGATGGCAAAAAAAGAAGGGAGGTCCCAAGTTGGTACTTGGTGCCCCTATTGTGCAATATCGGGGCTATGGACATAGCCTGTGGTTGAAAGATCACACAATAGCTGGAAGGACACGTCCATAACTATGAGTTTGTCTATGTGACATAAAGGTCACAGGAGCAGAGAGGAGGGGGATATCCAAGTATCCCTTTGACACTCCACCAAAGGTGGTGTGTGCTAATCTCTCAGACTTGGGAGAGATACTGGGTTCTCTTTATCCTGAAGAACTGTAGTTACTCAATGATAAAGGAAATAATCTCAAAGGAGGACCCTAAGGGTCCCCAGCAACACTGCCCATAATGAGCTGTGTGCTGCAATAGTAAAATACAGATGCCTTTAAGTGTTATGGAGGAAAATAGACTACATGGGACAGTTAAAAATACAAAGAATGGAGTTCCAAAAGGCAGAGCCCATGAGAATGAATGAGTGGAAAAAGGCTTCACTCAATCAGGAATTCAGAAAAAGGTCCAGAAGTCCATCAAACAGTGCTGAGGGTATCACTAGGAGAGGGGATAAAGCATAACAATGATACATTTCCCTAACAGAGACAAATCCCCTAAAGTGTTTACAAGAGACTCTATGCATGAGCCGAAGTAACATCCTGACAAAAATAACATTTGCTTTTGAAAACAAAACAAAACATACTTCCAAGCCATTTATGTGAACGTCTTTCAACAGTGTGCCATAATAGAGTGTGATGGATGAGGTTAATACAGAAACAGGTGTAAACCAGTCAAATACAGTAAGTGCCCTTTTGCTGAGGTTGCCCTCAGGACAGGCAGACATGGTATACAGGCATGAACGTTTGTGATCCCAATCAACAAGAGGATATGCCTAATAAGGGGTCTACCCAATAGTGAAACAACCAAATGCATCATCGCACCATATTACAGCCTTCTGTAGGATGATTTTTAACAGTAGAAATCCAGCTGGTAAAAATTATTTCTTCACCACGAAGACTGGTTTTGACATTTTCCTGTTGGCATGGCCAAAAGGACATTATGCCAATTGTCACACCAGGTGCTCCAGATAGGATTTTCAGGAAGGAGTATTATCCTCATATTTTTTTACTTTGAGAATGAATGCAATTTCAAGGGAGTAAAAATAAAACGTCTCCTTCTCAAGAGAATAAAAGCATCTGACATCAAGCCAACGCATGTAAAAAGTTAAAACGTATTGAAATCATGTTCCTGTGCAGTGGTCCACATTGTGGCAGAAGAGCAACCTACTCTAATAATTAACAAATAAAGCACATGGTATAGTGACACAAGCACCATATCACAAATGGAACAGAGGAACTGTAACAATGTGAGTTTCGTTTGCAAGCAAAGAAAAGGTACAACAGCAGCAGAGGTTTTTTTAATACTTCGCTCACACAACAGCACAGTAAATCAGGACAAGAGTAATGAAGGTTTGAACATGTAGAACAGGTGGATCAGTGTGAGGGTAAAGCAAGGGTAGGTGATTCCTATCCATAGAAAAGCTACTGAATGTGTCTCCAGAGTGGAAGCTCCCCTCACACAGAACAGTTGCGATATTGGCTACAGTAGTGCATACTCTCTCTCCGGATATAGAAAAGGCATGCCATGAACCTTAGTAGATCATGATTTCCTCTCATAGAACATGAACGTCATGGGCCACAAGGGTGCAAGATTACCACACACCGGGCCTCATTATGAGCATGGCAGTGTAGGAAAAATCGATGGTAACGTAGCAGTAATTCTGTTACCGCCACATCCCTGCACTGCCATACTAGAAGTTTGGTAGTTAGGTGGAGGATCCACATTCAGCAAAAAGCTGGAGGTAAATCCGCCGCCTTACTGCCGGAAATCGGCAGAATTCCGACCAGTGGTAATTCCACCAAAATCCCCATGGAGTTCTATAGACTCCAATAAATGAGGACTAACACCGCCTGCCACTACTTGACTTGTATTCCGGTGGTAATTCCACCAGAACAAGTGGTGTTAACAGTAAAGCAGTTTGGTTGTATTTTGGAGGCTTTACAGACGAAATACCACCAAGCTTGTAATGAAGCCCATAGAACAGATACGTCATGGGTCATAAGACCACCTGCATGCCACAGGAACAGCTAACTGGAAAGCTAATGACAACATAAAGTTTGGCTCTTGATTGACAATAAGAGAAGTCGTAATAGTTGATGGGGTTGAAGAACGTAAGAAATGGAAATCATACAGCAGAGTTTATGTAGTCTTTTCCCTTTTCTCCAAAGTGACTACATGGATGGAGCATATTAAAAGTCAGGACTTGAAAAGTACAGATCAGGAAAGTTCAAGGAAGGAACAGGAACTGGCACCAACAAGAATTAATTTTGTAAAGTAAATGATGACACTTACTTGAAGAAGGAGGCGTAGACAAAGGTTGCCTCTTATATATATAATGGAACAGGACCAACCAGACCATACATGCAGGCAGCCAGGATCAAAGTATAATTTTCACTCACAGTATCAACTTAGGGATCCATGCAGCAGAACTTGCATGACATCAGTCTTGCTCATGCATGCATACATACATACAAGTCAAAGCAGAATAAGGATTAAAACAATTAATCGATAGACCCAGGAATGATCAAAGGACTGCGAATCTCAGATGACACAGAACTGAGAAGAATCATCCATAACCACTTCGAGAAAATAACATCAAACAATCCTGATACTTAGTCCTATATTTTGCAGCACTTTCCAAATGCATTGTTCTAGCACACGTTTTTAATTTTAAAAGAAAAACAAAAAAGGCTGCACTTTATGGAGCCTTTCCATCCCCCCTCTACATGTCACGATCCATGCCCCTGACCCCCTCAGGTATACCAGCCCCCTGGCAGCAGTGGGGCTAAAGCCCTTCACACCGGCCGCAAGGGCCTTAAAACTCCATCAGAGACATACATGGAGTCAGTCCTGGCGCCAGCGCCAGGCTCATTTTCAGGAATACAGCAATACCAGTTTTGGACCTTAATCCAACATGGAGGCCTATTAAACAGCTCAGTTCTTTAGAACCAAGCCATGCGGTCTAGTGTTTTGGGTGTGGCTGGGCCTGCAACTACTTTACCTAGGCTACTATTTAAACCACACCCAACCAGCAGAACACGCTTCACGTTATTCTGCACTCCTGCAGCTTAACGCTCACCGTGTCCAGCTCCTGCTCATCTGCTGCTCCGGTGGCATGATCCTGAAGCCCTAGATCCGGATTCCATTAATAACCTGGAAGAACAAGAACAGCATTAGCGAGCAAGAACACTTGCCTGTGAAGTAACCAGCCTTCAATCCATCCTGCGCTTTGCTTACCTCGCCAATCTCCGGAGTTCGCCGCAACCTGCAAGGGAGAAGGAAGAAGGTCAGCATTAACAAAGAACTTACCTGGGCAAGCAGCGCTTCGATCGCTCTTCACTCCGGAACATCACCGCAACCTGTACAAAGAAGAGAAGAGAACACAGGTTAGCAATTAACACCAATAAACAGTGCAGCGCTCCGCGCATCAATAACTCACCGTGGTCTTCGCCATCGGTGCGGCAACTCCAAGATCGCAACCATCCCTGTGAAAACAAAGAGAGACTTTGTTAGGAAACAGCGTGGAGCAAGACGCAGAGAAGACAGAGAAAACAGGGGGAAAGAGAGACAGAATAAAGACGGAAAAGACATAACAACTCACCTGGAAAACAGCAAGCAGAGTCGGAGTCACAGCCGGTCTGGACCCTCATAAGGGCACGTGGACCAGCGAAGCAACTAGGTCCACGGAACGCCCACACCAACCACGCGCCCCTGCACAGAGATGCAGGACGGAGATTTCAACGCACAAAAACCTAAGGTGAGCAATAACCCCAAGGGAGGGGATTTGGACCAGAGGGAGGTGGGAGTCCACCCATCACAGAACCAGCATCTTAACCCTCCAATCTCCTGTTATAGGCGCTTCCCAACGTCTGGCACATAACCAAGCAGAGAGGGGTCCGGGATAGCGCTTAGACCTCCATCCAGTATCGTGTGGCGCCCCCGTGGATACCAGGTGAGCGTAACACTACATGACATGGGAAACAACCCAAGGGATTCTGGGGGAAAATCACAGGCTGAAAACCCCCAGAAAATCAGGAACAAGGGAAAAGAGGAGGGGATCCTTTCATGAATGGGAAGAGAGGATATACTGTATAAAAAGCAGGACATAATATTTAGACAGTGTTAAAATTGATTTCTACAATCTTGCTTCGTGGACAGATAATAGAAGGCCACCCTAGTCTTGGAGAACAAGGATACTCTGAGAGGTCAACCAAACCCAATCAAGGTAAGCGTGGAGAGTTGTCAAGGTTTGGTCTTAAGATAAAGTTAGTTGTGTCAGGAGTCCACAATGAGTCCACACAGTGAAGCACACAATACATTTTTTTTTCATTAAGTTTTTATTTGCATTTGCAGTTTTACATAAACAACTTAAACCAAAACAAAGAAACAACCCCCCTCACCCCTTTTCCCCCTCTCCCCCCCCTCCCTACCCACCCACAGACCCGGGAGAGCTTTAGATGTCCTGGGGCTTCTCCACTAGGGTGGCCATTTGTGTGTGGTTTAAGGACTCCACTGAGTCTTCCTTTGTGGGCGGTCACTGCTGTAGGGCTTCAAAGTTAGTCTTCCCCCGGAGGATCTATCATGCCCACTAGGGTCATGGACTTGGGGCACCAAGCGCAGCGCGCCACCTCGCTCAAGTAACTTAATAGGTCTGACCAGTCTGTGTTGAATCTGTTGTGCTCCCCTTGTAGCAAGTAGGTGAGCCATTCCATTGCGGCCAGTGACCAGATTTTTGCTACCCACTCGTGGTCCTGTGGTGGATCCCTGGTTTTCCACTTACGCGCCAGTACAAGCACTGCCGTCATCATCATAATGATGATGTGGAGTTTCCGTTTGGGCTTCGAGGCAACGGCCATCAGCATTCCATTCAGTCCCATCATCGCTAGTCCCCTGTTCCCTCCGGCCTTCACCCCCAGCACTTGCTCAATTGCATTGTGGATCCCTTTACAGTAGAGGTCTAGCTTTGGGCAGTCCCACCAGATGTGGCTCCAGGTGCCCTCCCCTCTGCAGTCCTTCCAGCATAGTTGTGAGGCCCCAGGGTAAATTCTGTGCAGTCTGACCGGGGTTAAGTGCCATTATAATATCAGTTTCAGACATATCTCTCTAATTTGTAGGGACCTTGCTAGTTTTGGTACCTGCTCTCACAGTTTTACCCATTCCAGTTCCGCTATTGTGTGCCCTGTGACCTCTTCCCACTCCTTCATATATCTTCTCGTCGATGGGTCTTCGCTCTCCTTTATGCGTCTGTAAATTTGCGTTACCACTCTCCTGTCCCCAGTATCTGTGTTTAGATACCCCTCGAAAGGGGTTAGCCGTCGGGTCCCTGTTACTTTAATGGAGGGGTGTAGGAGCCAATGTCGCAACTAGGTGTATCTATACCTCTGGGTTTCCCCCAGGCCAACGTCCGCCTTGCATTGTTCAAAGGATTTAATCTGATCCTCCTTGAACATGTCACCGACCCTTTTGCATCCCCCTTGTTGCCAGGCCTCAAATGCATGTTGTGCCCCAGAGTAAATTGTGGGTTGTCGAACAGAGGGGTATAAGGTGAGGTGGTAGGTGGTGATATTCGATGTTTATACTGCGTAGTCACATGCTTCTCCCACCGTTGCTAGTATTGCACTGGCGTACATTTGCAGAGGTCTATCTCCCTTGGGTTTCCATAATAACTTGTCCAGCGGGGCCCCTGCTACCGCCCTGTCCATGGGCCTCCAAATTTCCCCTGGTCATCCTTTTCACAGTCCCTGATGACCCTCGTTTGGGCTGCCGTATAGTAGGCTCTGAAGTCCGGTAGCCCCATTCCCCCTCGTGATGTTGGGGTTCTCATCACTTTGGCCGCTACTCTCAGGGGTTTGTTATTCCAAATGAATTTGTTTGTGATTCTGCAGAGGGCTCTAAAAAAGGTCAGGGGGATGTGGATCGGAAGAGCCGTGAATAAAATAGAGCAACTGAGGGAGAGCGACCATTTTTAGAACATTAATGCATCCCATCCAGGATATTGTTAGTGGACCCCAATCGACCATTTTGCTTTTGAGTCTCTCCAGTAGGGGTGGGTAATTTGCCTGGTATAGCTCCTTCTTGACCAGTTTTACCCCTAGGTACGTTATGGAACCCTCCACCCATCTATATTCTAATGTCTGTTGGAGTTTTTGTTCAGCGTTTGCCGGCAGTGCAAGGCTGCGGATTTCCATTTTACTTGTGTTTACTTTCACGCCGGCCACTTCTCCAAATTGGAGGAGTTCCGTTTCAAGTGCCCTCAGGGAGGTCTCTGGTTGGGAGATCGTCATGAGCATGTCATCCGCGAAAAGCCTGAAGGGTATCCTTGCAATATCTTTATTGGCTCTTATAGCTTGTAGGAAGGGTTCTAGGTGCAGAGCATGAAGTGTGGGAGAGAAGGGGCAGCCTTGCTTCGTACCCCTCCTGACCTCCACTTGGTACGAGATCTACCCATTAACAGCGAGCCTGAGGAGTGGTTGTTGGTAGTTGGCGCTAACTCGCACCAGGGATTTGGGCCCGAAACCTATCCTGCGCATGGTTGCAAAGAGGAATCCCCACTCCATTCGGTCAAAAGCTTTTTTGGCTTACGCCGTGACGAGGAGAGCAGGGATTCCTCTCTTTTGGGACTTCTCTATTAAGTGTGCTATCCTTCTGACGTTGTCCCCGGTCTGTCGGCCCTTGATGAAACCAGATTGGTCTGGCTGGACCAGATTGGGGGCAATCCTGTCCAGCCTATTGGCCAAGATTTTTGCATGAATTTTTGCGTCCCCATTTATTAAGGTGATAGGGCGGCATGACCCGCAATCAGTGGGGTCCTTGCTCTTTTTGGGTATTAAGATGACCTCTGCCTCTTCCATTGTTTGTGGTAGGGATTTTGACACGCCTACATGATTGAATAATTTCGTAAAATGAGGAATTAGGAGTTCTTTATGGGTTTTATAAAATTCGGCTACAAAGCCGTCCGGCCACAGGGATTTGTTCATGGGAAGTGAGTTTATTGCTGCCCTAACCTCGTCCGTCGTGATCGCCCCTTCTAGAGCTTCCTTCTCTTTGTGTGTTATTTGTTGCAACTCAATTTTGTTTAAGTAGGCCTCTTGCCTTGTTGGTGAAGGGTTATTGGAGCTGTATAACTTGCTGTAGAATTTTATAAACTCTCTTTCTATGTCAATGTTTGTGGCGGTCATACCTCCCTCTACCCTAATTTTCATGATCGTTTTATCTTTGTCCTCCCTCCTCAGCATTCTGGCCAGAAGGCAGCCCGACCTATTGGCCTTGATGTAGTACTTCTGCTTACGGCACAGTAAGTAGCGTTCTGCTGCCCTTGTCTGGATGATATCCAACTGCCCTCGTAGCGCCCTCGTAGCGCCCTGTATTCCCTTTTTATAGCTGGCGTTTGTGCCGAGCCCATCTTGGCCATCGCTGCCTTTAACTTCTCCTCTAGCAGCTATTCTTGCAGTTTCATCTCCCTTTCCCTCCTCGCTTTTATAGCTATGATCCTCCCTCTTAGAGTAGCTTTAAGGGCATGCCACCATGTTTGCAGAGTGGTATCCTCCACCTGGTTATGCTCTACGAATGCTTCTGCCTCTTTTGCTAGTTCTCGGATTAGTGTTACATCCTTAAATAGCGGGATCGGGTAGCGCCATGTCCATAGGCCAGAGGGCCTACTGTTCCTTTGTATTGCTAGGGTTATTGGGGTATGGTCTGAGAGTATAATGGCTCATAGTTTTGATGTCCGCTACCCTCCTGAGCAACGCCCTGGATAGCCAGATATAGTCGATCCTTGAATGTGACCGGTGCGCATGCGAGTAGAAGGTGTAACCCTCCCTGTCCCCATCTATTTCCCACCATGTGTCTACCAATGACAGATCATGAAGTTTCTGCTTGAGGTCCCCGTAGGGGCGGTCGTGGGATCGGAGGGGGTGTCCGGCTCCTGTCTGTTGTCGGATCCCAAGCCAGATTGAAGTCCCCTGTCAGTATAATGTGGGAGTCGGAGAATCTCTCCAGGCGAGTAAGTGTTTTTTTTTGGATAAAGGCATCCTGGCCCGTGTTTGGAGCATAAAGCGTTGCGACCGTGTAGGCATCTCACTACCCCTCTAGCCTCAGTGCTAGGTATCTCCCATGATCGTCCGTTTCCTTGGCTTTAATGGTTAAGTAAAGCCCATCCTTTTAATGCTAGCAACACCTCCCCCCTTTCTTATCTGTTTGGGTAGCTGGTAGTAGTCTTCCATAGCCCCAGAATTTTATTATGTGCATGTCCCTGGTGCAGATGTGTGTCTCCTGGAGCGTGACTATGTGTGGTTGTTCCCGTCTAAGGTAGCTTTCCACCTTGTTCCTTTTGACAGGTGAGTTCAACCCATTAACATTCATGGATATGACTTTCAGTTTTACTGCGCTATCCATTGGTGTCCCACCGAAAAGTAGGTGATTGGTCATGCCCCTTTATCATCTTGCGGGCAACCCTTGGGCCCCCTCCCCTCCCTGTGAGCGGTTGGTCCCTGTTGATCGCGTTGATCCCTCTCCCCTTTTCCTCCCACCTCCCTGTCCCCATTCCCACCTCCCCACACCATCCCCCCCTTGTTACTGGGTAGACTCACTGGCTCTTGGCACCCCTCGAATTGTGTACTCGAGAGTTGAGGCCTAGGTCAGCCCTAGAAATAACCCAAGCAGGATATCCCAATCCCATTCCAGGATCCCCTCCTCACTCCTCCTCTTCTAGACGCATATATCTCATCTGGTTATGTTTAAGCACTTGCCCTTAACTTGGCTTGCACCCTCCCCGGGCCAGCACTCTAGGGGATGTCGCCCCTCCGTCCTCTGCCGTCAGTCTGTGGTCCCAGAGAGGCTTCCTCCGCCTCCCGCTTCTTGGCTGGCCGATAGTGACTTGTAGCTGGTGTGCCTGTCCCCCTTCTTTGCTTTTTTGCGTTCCACCATTGGCTATTCCCATTGTCTGCGGTCGCTTGCTTGGTTAGTTGTCTGCTGGCGAGGGTGGTGGTCTTCCTCTTCAATTCCCAGCAGACTCATTCCCTGCTCACATGTCGTTACTTTGTGCTGCTTGCCCTGCCAATTGAAGTTCAGGCCAAACGGGTGTCACCACCTGGATCTGATTTGCTGTGCTCTCCAATAGGCCAGGGCTGGGCCCATCCGCCTCCTTTTGGTGAGGGTTAATTGTGACAGGTCTTGATACAGGAAGATTTCCTTTCCGTTGTAAGTGATTTGGGTTGCCTTTCTTGACTTTGCCAGAATTTGTTCCTTAACGGTGTAGTTGTGGTAGGCCGCCAGGACATCTCTTGCTCTCGCCCCCGGTTTGAACCTTCTCGGGCCCACCCTATGATTTCTGTCAAATTGGATCTCCTGCCCAGCCTCCGCACCCAACAGGTTGGAGAAGACGCTCTTGAGGGCCTGCGCTAGTTCTTGGTCTTGTGTCTCCTCCGGTAGGCACTTGACTCGGAGGTAGATCTCCTTTTTTAATCATGTCCTCTGAGAGTTCCTGTATGGCTTGCTCATTGGTGTCCACTCTTTCCTCTATTTTGTTAATGTCTCTTCGCACTTTTTGTATACCCTCCGCCAAGTCTTCCCTCAGGGTATTAATTTGTTTATATCCTGTCGCTGTGATTTTTTCCACCATCTCCCCCAGGAATATCTTTAGAGAGGCGGAGGTCACAGGTATATCCTGGTCCTCTTGTGTGGAGGCTGCATCTTGTTCTACGGACCAGTCGATCCCTGGTTGGCCCCCCCTGCTTGGTCGGTTTCCTTGCCCCATATTTTCCCCAAGGGCCCTTCCTGCATTTTCTTTGTGTTCTTTAACACTGCCATGGTCTCCTTGTTCCTGTTTCTTGACATCTCGGGCCTGGGTTGCTTGAGATTGGGCTCTGTCCTTCCGTGCTAATCCCAGCTTGAACCAATGTCAGTTGTCGGCCTGTGTCTTTGGGGCGGGCCCGCGGGTAGTTGGGGGGCTTCAGCTAGATTGCTTGGATGACCTTCCCCAAAGATTACTTATAGCTGTGCCCCCCGATATGCTTGGGGTACGTTTCCAAGCGTCCCCCCTGGTGTGTCGTGGGATACGTGCTTGTCTGTCTAAGGCCCTTTGTGATCCAGGTGTGCTGGTCGAAGATCAAGGTGGCCGTCCCGTTCAAAGGTCTTCCCGCCTCCTGGGTCATATAGTTGGCACGCGTGGGTGCCTGCTGGGTTCCCTTCATTCGGGGGGGAGGAAGGTTGGTTTTTGCCCCCCGGTCAGCTCCTTACACCTCTCCTTGCAAGGGTTGCCCGGCTCGAGGCCGGAGCTTGAAGGGGTGCTCCGGTGGTGTAGAGTTGAGTGTCGTTGTCCCGGGTGCCTGGGGCCCTTGCTTGAGGGTTTAATGTGTCTTCTGCTCCTGTGTGTGGTTTTGGCCGGGTGATCCGGAGTACCCCCTTTCCCGCTGCCTCCCCGTCCGGAATATGCAAGCTTGATGACGCCGGGTGGGGTAGTGTAACCTTCCCTATCAGTCCACTCAGTCAGTGTTGGCACGATTCTCCTCTGGTCTCCCTTCCGTGGGCTGGAGATCCAGGTGGAAGTACTATATGGGGGCGGGTAGCGTTGGCCAGTTGCTGCCCTGCCCTTGGTGTGAGAGCATACGCTGTTTGGTGGGAATGGGGAGCTGGTGACCCGCAGTCCCCACGTAGAGGGGGGTCTTGTATGTGCACCTGCTTTCTGCTCGTCTTGGATGGTGGGGAGCAAGGCGGGATCCTTCCTCCAAGTGGGCTCAGGCGGCCCCCGCAGTGACTGGTGGTCCCGTCCCCTTTCCTGCGGTCCACAAACTAGCGCCGGTTCCCCGTCTGCAGTGCTGGACCCATTAAGGGACGCAGGGAGGACCCACCTGATTCCGGCGTGAACGGTAGAAGTACCGGAGGTGAGTCCCGCCTCCGGTCCTGCCCTCGTTAGGGGGTTCCGCCGGTTCTCTCGTGGCACTTTGCTGTCACTGGGGGTAGCCGGCGGCCCTTCCGATTGTCTGTGGGGCAGGCGTTACAGTTCCCTCTGTCACTGTGGCCCTCGTGGATTGCCCACTGGTGTTGATATCAAGGTGAGCCACCGGTGTGCTGCTCTTCTCAGGGTGTTGCTCTGCCCTGTCGGATGAAGGGCCGCCCCCTTTGTGTTTTACGGTCGGCCCGCTGGGGTATGCTCTCTGGCAGTCTTGCCCTCTGACTCTGTCCCGCGTCGGCAAGGTGCTCCAGGCCTCGTAGTTCTGCACCCCCTGGAGCGCTGCGGAGTCTGGACACCCAGGGTATTCTTATTGAGCTCCTCGTTAGCTACTTCGTTCCGACGAGGATGGATATTGTTTTCGGTTCCCGGGGAGGGCTGTATCTGCTGTTTTTTGTGCTTTTATCCCTCACAGAGTCAGGAGCTTGGAACTGCGGTGCTACCAGTGAGCGGCCATCTTGGAATCGTCCACAATAATTGAATTTTGACCTGGGAAGTGCAAAAATACTATATTTATTGCAGGTCCCAAAACATACACTAAGAAATTTAATAAGCAGGTAGTACTATAACACGACACTCAATTATAAAACATATAGGGCCTCATTACAAGTATGGGTACCGTGTTCCCTGAATGGGGAAATACCGGGCCATTCCGACCTTGGAGGGACCGGTATTTCACCATTCAGGGAAACTGGACCCGGTACATCCCCATTCACATTTGAGGCCCCATAGGGCTCAATGGGAATGGGGAGGATGCCAATGACGGGCCTGTTGTTAGTATCCTGGTCTGCTCGCGGGACCCGCTAAGGACGCCTGGTTTTAACAGGCGTCCTTAGCGGGTCCGCTAGCGGACCTCATAATGAGGCAGTAGGGGGTTAACGGCGCCCGCAGCTCTACCGGCGCCGTTAACCCCCTACCGCCTACGTTGTAATGAGGCCCATATACAGTCCAGTCACCTTCAGATTTGTAGGAATGCATACAATAACAGTCAACATAAGGTAAGGAAGGATGCAGTAGAATGAAACCAATTCACAAGAATGATACCCTAACCTGGAGTCCAATCCCTATGATGTATGGGGTCTTGTGCCCAAAAGTCACAAAGCTTCTTAGGAGAGGGGGCACGTGTAGGAAGAGTGCTTGTGGTGGTAAAATGTTCCAGAAGATACTTCAACAATGTTACAGGTCAGCAAAATTATTTTCCTATCTTTAGGTACAGCTTTTAGATCGAACAATCAAAAAGCGATGGAAGGGAATAAACCAAAGTTCATTCTAAGGTTTATCATAGGGGAGACAGGGGCAACTGAATGCTTTGCAAGTACTCGCCTCTTGACTCAGATTTTCCCAGTTGATTTGGTGGGTCGACTGGGAGGTCGCTGGCTGTCGGTTTTCACACCGTTTGTTGCAGTGCAGAATGTCTATGGGTTGCGGGTCCAAGGCTTTCACCAGTCGGCTGCTGGTGCAGCATGCAAACCCTGGTGAAAAAGGCAATCAGGATTAAACAATGCAGGACTCTTCTGGACACCTCAGAGGATACAGGGAAGTGACTTCTGCCGGCAGTCACTGGACAGCGATGATGGCATGTGTCTCTCCAGTCGCGGTTGAAGACTACCTTCCCGGACAGGATCCCTTGATGTTGGGAAGCTGAAACTTGCCAGGAAGGCGGCTTGCGGCACGAGCTTGCGACTACCCAAGTTCCGGGCAAAAACATGTAACGGCGACACTTCTGGTGAGGTAGCCCATTGGAAAGCTGGCCGGTCCACCGGGTGCTCCAGGGCACTTCCGAAGGCTCTGGAAGGCTGGATCCTCGAGAAGGCGTTGAGACTGGTTGGTCCCACTTGTCCAAGGGTTTAAAGCACTGCATAGTGCCTTCCCAGATCAGGTGTCCAGCAGGGCTTCACTGGGTTAAACATAGGAAGGGTTGCCAGGCATCTTTTAGAGTCGTCCACGGATCTTCAGTCGGCTGCTCTTCTTAACAGGATACTTGGCTCCAATGCTGATCTGCCGAAATAGCTGCAGGAATCCTCTTCTTATCCAAAATCCTGGCTGGAAGCAAGTTCAAGCCCACCAATGGTAAGGATCTGCACCATTCAAACAGCCAGCACTTGCCCAATAAGGGACCACTGTGGGTTTCACTTATGCCCCCACACCTAGACTCTTTGGTGCCTCAGTTGTGGAGTGGAACCAGACAGTCCCACCCACTTCCTAAGTAAACACACAAATGGCATGCAGTGGCCCATGAAAGCAGCAGCTTTCATGGGCGAATGCATAACCATATATGTGATTATTTTCTGACCTGAGAAGGCAGCAAGAAGGCCAAACAATATGGCCAAAGGACAAGCGAAAAATCTTGTGACACTGCCATTTTAGGGTACTAGACATGTTTAGTAGCAGGTTTGCGGCAAAGGCGAATGTGCACACTAAAAAGCATGCAAAAATGGTAAATATACATCTGCTGCCACCAGCGTGTCTTTAGGCACATATAAAAGGAACCAAAAATCCCAAGTGTAAAAGACTAGGGTGATACAAACGTACTGCACTGCATGGTAAGATGCTGCGTGCACTGTTAAAAAGTTACCAAAAAGGTAAAAAGACAAAAGGGAAATCTGAAGGACTGATCAGATTCCCCATGACAAAAATGAGCAAAAGGCCAGGGGAGTGAAGCTGAAGGCTTCACTTTTCTGTAAAAATTGAGGACAGGTTCAAAAACGAAATATTTGGGGGTCCATAAAATATGGAGGGAAAGTTGCCTAAAGAGAAATCTTTCCTAACAGACAGCGAGCATCTGTCGAGAAGCTGCAGCAACTAAGACGCTGAAGAAACCAAAAAAAAAGCACAAGACCGTCTGTAGTAGGAGAAGACATGGAACAACGGATCCGGTAGCAGCTATTGCGTGTGGTTGATCTTGCCTGAAAAAAAACCCAAAGGCTGATGAAAGTCTGCAAAGACTGCTTGCCTGACAAAGACAAGACATCGGTGTGATTCCCCAACTGAGAATGTGAAACAGAGGAATAGATTTGGAAGAATTGTATTAAACCAGTGCTTGCATGGGTCCTCAGCATCAAACTAACCCCGTACTTCTTGATAGAAATTTAATTGTTTGTATACTGAGCCTCAATGCGTCTCTTGGGCTTCATGGATTAATATGCAAAACTTGACAGTATACTTAATTTCTCAATGTCTATTAGGACTTTGGACCTCAAGCTCCAAGATGTCGGACTTTGGTTTACACTCCTTTTCCCAAGGATTCTAGGAACTTGAACTTCTCATGAACCACAGCTACTCAGTGGCTCTAAGAATTTGTGCCTCAAGTTCTAGCACTTGTCATTTTACCAATGGCTCTGGGTCTGTCCCTGATGCTTAAATCTCCTCACCAGGGATTGCAGTCGGCATCGCCTCTGTGTTCAGAAGCCTTATAGCCAGATCCAGTCCTCTCGCTCTCTCGGAGGTTCCGCTGATCCCATGCCCTACTCCTCTCCTTGGGTGAACTCTCTGTGCTCTACCAGACCGTAAATGTACTCAAAAACTATGCAGGGTGTCTGTGCATGATGTTGCCGCTCCACCTCTCACGCTCAACCCTTCACAACAGCTGCCAGTCTCTCTGCTTCTTCCCGGTGTCTCGGTGTATTATCCTCTCTGATGCACTGGTCTCTGTCTTAGACCTCCATCATCCTTCATCCTGACAGCCCGCTTGTGCTGACTCTGCATAGCTTTCTACCTCAGTACTGCAGGGCAGTAGTTTTCAGACTTCCCTCAACTCTAAAAGTGCTCCACTGCCTCTAGCCCTAGTCCTTCCGCAACAGTCCTTGTAGCCAGCAGGACTACAGGCTGCATCACATGTTCATGTACAAGACATAAAAACCTATGTTGCTACGTTATTTTGTTGAATCCTGGGCTTTACCAGACCAGGAGGTTTTGCTCTACTAAGTCCTCTTTTTTTAATAACATTACTATAATTAATGATTGGTACGATGGTAACACGATTCTCTTTTTAACCCTTGATTCTATGTTAAAGGTTTGAGAAGTTTAGAGTAATTAATAATCTGCGACTCCCATTCCAGGGTTTTACACCACTGGGCACAACTCTTGGAATTTTTTTTAAGTTATAAAGCCATACATATTATTCTTTTAAATTTAATCCACTAAGGAGATTATTGATAGCAATTTTTTATATATATCGTCTTGCAGATGGTGGGTGCAGCACAAACACAGGAGGAAGGTCATCTAGCTTAATCAAAGCAGGTCAATGTTATTGATCATACCCTTAAAATGTAAGGGCTTAAATGATGGACAATCCCATGTTCTGAAGAGCAACTGTTCAACATTAGAAAAGGGAGTACCATTAAATTACATTATTTAAATACCCGTTAAATTCCTTGTTTTAACTAATATGATTTTATCCTATGACACCCTGCTTCTTCCTGTCGCAAGAAGAAAGATGTACTCAGGAGGAAAGGAAAGATCATATCATTTTTAATACTCATAGTTTTAGTAACCTGGATGTATTGTATTGTATAGCGTTGTGAGGCCTACAGGTGTGCGGCACTATATACAAATCAAATAGAATAGAATAGCATTGTACTAGTCATTTATATAGAGCCTTTTCCCATTTGTATGACCTCAAATCACTTTGTGGTAAGAATGCCCTCAGGGACTGAAGTCCAGGTATGAGAAAGTTCTAAGAGGAGGTTTAGGATGCGTGTATGCATTTGGCTAAGATTAGGATTTAGGAGGGATGGCAAGGCTCCAATCAGCAACCCAAGAGGCTAGGCATGTGGACGGGTTCTGAGGGAGGTCACACAGGGCACTAGAGCAGGAGACTCGATATGTACCCAGCTAGACCGTAATTTCTCATAGGTTGTCGCTGTATTATAATGGCAGAGGTGTTGAGTTAAGTCTGGTGTTTCAGTGCAAATCAGTTATGTGACCAGTTGGACCGAATTTGTCATAGTCGTAGCTGCATTCTAAAGTGCATTGATGGATAGCCGTGCCTGTGGCAAATATCCACTGAAGTGGTGCGTTTATACCTTACGTTCAGATGGAGCTTATCTTTGATGTTGCTGTGCCATCCAATCTTCTGTGGGGCCGAAAAAGCCAGCTACTTTTGTAGACTTTTCTATGCACTATGGACAGGCTACCCTTAAGTCTACCAAGCGTAATAGGCTGGATGTCTTAGAGCTTCTTCTAGGTGGGACAGAAAGGCTGCCCTAGAAACTAGGATAATGGGAATCTCTAAGCACAATCGACAGGTTACCGTTATAGTCTTACTACATATCTTCCAAGTTCTACAAACGTTGGCTAAAGGAGTCTATTAGGTGCGATATCAGGGATACCTGCATACAACTACTGTGCGTTACAATGGCTAACCTAAGCAGTTATAAGTGCAATGGAGTGTTACCAACACGTATCTTCGAGCGTCATGGGAGTGCTAAACATTATAAGGCACAGATGCTCCGTGTGATACATGTGTTAACCTGCATTTGTTTTCTTGTAGTTGCAATGCCGCGTTACCCACATATCTAGGTACAATCCCATGACTGTCCTTACAGGTGTTGTAAGCGTGTAAGCGGGCTGGTATCAAGAAACTGAGAGGTCCAGTACCAAGGACCCAGAGCAGTGGCAAGCTATCCTGACAGGTCTTTTAAGTACAGCATGGGCAATCTTCATACATCTTATTGGCGCAATTAGCAGTCTGTCCACAAAGGAATTCAGGTGCATTGGGCCGAATCTCTCTATGATCTTCAGAGTGCTGGGGATATCCTCATAATACATCTGCGTGAAAGGACAGGCTAGCAAGAGAGTGCTACAGCATTCCTACCCCCCCCTAAAATACACCTAGTGCATCACATTTCCTGCCCCCCCCCCAGAGTACGAAGTGCACCGCATGTCCTGCCCCCAACAATCCATCTAAGTGCATTCAATGGGCCTGCTGCAGGGTAAACACTGTCCTGCTCAGGAGCCAACGAGGAGATTAGGCCTCTGTGTAGGTGAGCCAACCACAGGGGAGAGGAGGGGTCGGGAACAGGTAGAGGCAAGGGTCAGGAACAGGCAGAGGCAAGGGTCGGCAAGAGGAGAAAAAGGCATCAGAAAGGCAGAGATAAAAATCGTTAAAGGCACAGATAAAAATAGACAAAGAGAGAGAAAGGAAGGGGGGAAAATGGCAGAAAGGGAACGAGAAAATCAGTAAGGAGAGAAAGGAGAGAAGAAAGTGCAAAGTGCGAGGAGGAAAAGGGTCGCAGAGGGGTGGAGGAGGATCACTCACCTGCACCAAGGACAGAGAAGCAGGACCCGCTTTCACAGACCTGCTGCAGGATAAACCTGCATGAAATTCCTGCACTTATTCTGATCTCATCTAAAGATATTGAATATGTTTATTTTCCAAATTAAGGCAGAATGGACGTGGTTGAATTATGCTTGAAATCGCCACTAATAGTTACATTATTAGTGGATGAAGTAGATTAAATATATAGACTTGGTTATAATGCTTATCAAAATACGTCAGATATAATTCCTTGCAAGTTGGATTTAATGGAGGAAAAGTATTGTAAAGAAGGTCAGGCTCGAGAGATCTACTCAAAATAACGTGTAGTAATTTGTTGAGTAGCAGGAGAGCAGTCTGCTTTGAAAGTCACACACGCAATTCTAGATAGGAGTAGAGCGGTGACTGGTCTTGGTTGCCCAGTACTTTACACATGGGGACTTTAGAAAATGAGGGGACAATGGAACAGGAATTTAGTCTCCTTGGATCTGTCCCGTCTGTCTTGGAAAACATAGGGATTCAAGGTCCTTATTTTTGGAAAATTCAATATAATCATGCTCCAAGAGACCTGGTTGACCTCTCACATTAAGATCGATGGGTTTACTATAACGCAACAACTTGCTGTGTGTCCCAATGAGGGGCGTCCCTCTGGAGGATTACTGGTTGCGACTAGGAATTAGGCTACTATAAAATTGGAGGTGCTGTCAGTAGCTAACTCAGGCATTTTAGTCTTGAAGGGCGATTTCAAAGATGGGATGGGCACTCAAGACTTGTTATTGATGGATCTCTAAAGGGACCACGTGTTATCCAAAGCAGAGAACTTCATAAATGATGTGACCGATCAGATGGCAGAATATTTGATTACACAAGATAACACCAATGTCTTGCTTGCAGGAGACCTAAATTCACATTGTCATTCGGTCGTGATCAATGGATTAAAGCGACAGCTTCACTTCTGGAATGGCGAAAAATTGTTGCAATTTTTCAAAGATTGGAACCTTACAGTACCCAATGACAACATGAAAGTGGACTCACAACCAGAGTGACCTGGAAAAAAGGTACTGCATCCTCAATTACTGATTACATAGTATTATCAAGTACATTGTTAAGGAAATACAATGCCTTTAAAATAATCAAAACAAATAACAAGGACCATAATATGCTCACAGATCAATTTACAGTCAGCCGGAAGCAGCGTCAGTCGGCATCACACATGTAACAGTAAATCCATGGGGAAATAGGATATCTACGTTTTCCGTAAAATGGGGCTAGCCTTAATCGGAAAATTTAGAATTTTGTGGAGGCCAACCCGAAAGACCATCAGGAACAGGCCTGTGCTGCTCATGGGATCTGGACATGCCAAAATGAGACAGTTATTCTCGGCACATATTTGATCACGATGTGTGGGAAAGGAAAACAACTCTCAGAAGGGATTGTAAAAACCTGAAGGTGTCTCACCCACTTGTCCCTGGGGATCTGTCATCCCAGTGGCCTGGAAACGACCATCGCTTTTGGATCCAGTTCCTGGGGGTGGACCAGTGCGCAAGGATCACCTGGATGAGGGGTCTCTGGGGAGTGGAAGTGGGACACCGCATGGTGAAACACACCACTTCCCTGTAACACCTTTTCCCCATCCTACCAGGTAGGATGTTTATGAACCCAACCCCGCCCCCTTTCCTGACACAAACAGTTTCTCATGGACAGTTCACCGTGAACGACAATGGACATACACCAGAGCCGTATACCTGACATGTCCCAACATCATGGACAGGCAAGGTCAGGCAATTACGGATTATTATACACACCTGACTTCCATCACATGTCCCCACATGGATAAAAGGCAGAGCACGAAAGCACACACTGAGCAAGGCAAACCACATGAGGAAACAGCAGTTCCAAGATGACAGTTTAATACAAGGAGAAAGACGGCGAGACCAGAGTGAATCGCAAGGAGGGAAGTAGCTGTGACCTCTAAAGACCGTTGCTTTTGTGAGCCTTGTAAAGTAATAAACCGAAGACCAGGAACTAAGGCTGATCAAACCTGCACAGTGTGTCAGAGGTTCCCGGGGCTCTCCCATGTCGATAACCAAGCGGGGAGGAGCGATTGTCCCTGTGGTACTGTCCTTGGCTCCTACAACAAAGCAGTGTTAAAAAAGACAGCACACATTTCAAGATGGCCGCCGTGGAGGGAGGACATGTATGAGCTGACTCCGTCTCCCCTCCCGCGCCACAGCAGCAGCAAGTTAAGGCGAACCTCTCACACCGACTACACCGGGAGAAGAGTCCGAGCACCAGCCACCAGAGCTTGCGCTCCAGATTGAGGAAGAGCGGCTCCTCCAACGAAGGGGGACAGAAGGCGGACTTGGCGCTGCGCGGGAGAAATACCCGCCGAGTCCACAATATGGCAGAGGCCCCGAGAAGGGATCCGGAGAGGAGGGGAGCTCTGCCCTTCCATGCACCGAGCGATTGGCACCCCGTGAGGGAGACGGAACCAGCGCGGAGGACCCCGGGGATAGGAACGCTCCTCCGACGGACCACGCACCGGAGGAACTCCTCGAGCGCCCCCGCGGTGCGAAGGCAAACACACTGCGGTCGAACGCTCTCGAGCGCAGCAAGCAAGCAGGCAGACCTGGACCGACCCGGAAAGGAAGGTGAGCGCCACCAAGCGCTGAGAGGGGAGAGCCGAGAGGCGAGAGGACCCCTGGAACGAGGAGTGGACACAGGCCTTCCGAAGCACACACGGATCGGGCCCGGCGGCGGGCCCGGCGGCAGGCCCAGCCGCCCCTCCTCGGGAGAACAAACAAGGGAGGGACTGTGTAACCCACAGACATAGTAGAGGAAGCCAGCTACCGGACGGACCTGCGATTTCAAGGGAATCTGGGACCCTGATAGACCCGGACCGGCCCTGCCCTGATCACCACCCCTTCACCGGAGTAAGAGTAGGGCAGCGCAGTTGCCCGCTGCCAGCGCAGACGAGGAGATACCGCCTGCATACAGAGAAGGGGCGGGGGCCCATCCGGAGGGGGGACAAGGACACGTGAGGGCCCAACACAACCTTGCAGGCTCCTCCAACCCAGGGGACACGGAGAAAGAGGCAAATCCAGAGCCTAGGACAGCAAGAGCTTGAAAAGAACCGGAGAGACCCAAGTAGAAACACAAATCAGCAATCATCGAACGGCGCGCATAGCATAAAACCAGATGTCAAGGTCTAGAAGGAAGCAAAGCCAGACAAACCCCCCAGCCCAACCTCAGAAGCAAGACCAGAGTCTGGTCCACCTCTGGGGCGGAGACAAAAGGGACACCTGACAAAACAAAACCGCACAAAGACCAAAAAGGAAGTACGGAAAAAGGCACTCCCCACGGAGAGATCGCCACGAAGGAAGACCTAAAAATGTGGTTCCGGGAGTTTCAGACGCAATTTATGGATTCAATGAACTTGCATCTGGACGCCATGAAGAAGGAATTTAAATCAGCGATGCAGGAACTAAAGACTGAGGTGGCAGAATTAGGTGAAAGGACAGATACTTTGGAGAAAATCGTACAGAACATGGAGGAAGAGACGCAACAAGTAGCTGAAACACAGGAACATCTGGCCCGTCTAACGCATAATTTAGAGATTCAGTGCGAAGATTTAGAAAATAGATCCCGGAGGTCGAACATCAGGATCAAAAACATGCCAGAGACAGTGGAGGATAAGGACCTCAAAATGGCTGTGCAACAAGTATTCAAAGATATCCTCGACCAGGGGGAGGAAGGAGAAGAGGTGCTGATTGATCGCATACACAGGGTGGGCCCAAGGAGACCGATGACCCAGGGAGACCACCCGAGAGACGTGTTGGTGGCCCTCACGAGATACACACAAAAGGAACAGATCCTAAGAAAGGCCAGGGTTATGGACCATATCCGGATGAATGGGGAGGAAGTACAATTGTATCAATATATAGCATTAACTACGCTTCAGAAAAGAAGAGACATGGCCCAAATAACAAAAGAACTTGCCTCGCGCCAAATAAGATACAAGTGGACATTTCCATTTGGCCTAATATTCACCCGGGAGGGCTCGCAAAAAAGAATAACCACCAGAGAAGAAGGTCTGACACTGCTAAACCTACAGGACCAGGACGAAGACCCCCCGCGAGTGAACAGTACAGCCTCCATCGCGAGACAGAGCCGGGGAGCATGGAAAACGATAAATAGGAAGGGGAGGCGCCCCAGCAAAAAGAAATGAGGTCCGCGGTCCACAGGGAATGCAGGAGTGCGCAAGAAGAAACAGTGCACAAGGAGGCTCGACAGCGCCACCAGGAACTCGAGAGTCCAAGTCACAGGTGCCGGGAGGGGGGGGGTGAAGTCCCGGCAGTCTCTGAAGTCATGTGGAAGGGTTTAGGAACCCCTTCAAAGTTTTCCCTGAGAGTCTTGGAGGGCATGAAGCACAAGGCGGCACGCCTGAGCGATACTAGAGTATCACGTCACCCACAGGGCAGTTGGGAGAGGGGGGAGGGATATGCACCAGTTGGGGTTCGCGCGAACTTTGGGAAGGGGGGGCAGGATGGGGGGACGACCGAGCATAACTCTGAAACCACTAAAAGGAGGAAAGATCCTGAGGGAAGCCGTTTAGTCTATAAGAATCGATGGGGATAAAGATCCTGACTCAAAATGTTAGGGGCCTAAATTACCCCGTCAAGCGTAAAAAAGTTGAACACTCCATCAGGCAGGGGGCATTTGATGTTGTAATGCTCCAAGAGACACATATAAGAGATAAAGACTAGCAGAAGCTGCGCTTCAGAGGGTTCAACCAAATCATTCAGGCAAATGCACTAGATAAAAAAGCAGGAGTGCTGATAGCGATTAAAGACTCTCTACATGCGGAGATAGAATCAACCTGGAGAGACAAACAAGGGAGATCCCTAATTGTGACACTAACTATAGAGGGTAGGCCCTTAACACTGGCCACATTATACGCTCCCAATTCAGGGCAGGATGGCTTCTTGAGAGACTTCCTGGACAAAATAGAACGACTAGCCACTGGGGATATAATATTGGGGGGGGTACTTTAACCTGCCGTGGGATCCAACTTTAGATAGATCCGGACCTAGACAACATGACCAAGGAGCCCCGTCCAACAACCTAAAGCAAAAATGTGCACACCTAGGGCTAGCAGATGCCTGGCGCAACGGTAATCCTCAACAGAAAAGCTACACATATTACTCGCACGTACATAACATGGCCTCGAGAATAGATTACATATGGGTCTCTGTGGGGCTCCTGGGAAAAATAAAACAGATAGAGATTGAACCGATCACTCTCTCGGATCATGCCCCCCTCTGGGCAGAATTAAATTGGACTAACCACCACCACCGGATATGGAACTGGCGCATACCGGAGGATATCATAAGGGACCCGGTAATGAACCAGACGCTAAGAGAACATATCTTAGAATTCATAGCTCACAATGACCTCCCAGGTACTAATAGGGATTCTCTATGGGACGCCCTAAAGGCGGTTATGAGAGGACAGATAATAGCACTCAAAGTACAGAAAGAAAAAACGCATCGCCTATGGGAAAAAGAACTAGAGGGGAAAATAGGGGCGATTCAAGCAGAACTGATCCATACGCCCACCAGGAAACTAATGCGAACTTTAAGACATGTCCAGGGGCAGTTGAACGAAAAAAACAGAAAAAGCATTATTATATGCAAAGCATTGGTACTTTGTCAAAGCGAACAAAGCCGACAAACTTCTAGCGAGGCAATTGAGAGGTAGACAGCAGAAACAGACAATAAAAGCCCTCAAAGATGAATCAGGCCAACTTAAAACCCAAACCGCATAGATGGGTCAGATAATGGGAAGATTTTACCAAAAATTGTACTCCACAGATCACCGAAAATGGAACTCCAAGAAGCCTTTTTAGCCGGGGTCCAACTCCCAACATTGACAGAACAAGATAAGCAAGCCTTAAACATGGACATTACTGTAGAGGAAGTAAACGCAGCAATTCAGTCCCTCCCGAAAAACAAAGCCCCGGGCCCGGACGGGTATACCGCCATATTTTATAAAACATACAAAGATATCCTCGCCCCGATTCTTACATCCTTGTATAACACATTTGGGGAAAAGGGAACCGTGACTCAAACAATGAATGAGGCAAAAGTCCTAGTGTTTCACAAGACAGGGAAAGATGGACAACTCCCCTCCGCCTACCGCCCCATAGCCTTAATTAATCTAGACGCAAAATTGTACACTAAGATTTTAGCAACAAGACTAGCCCCAATTCTTCCTAGGCTAATCCATCAAGATCAATCAGGTTTTATTCCAAATTGCCAGACTCATGATAATATCCGAAGGGTAATCCACTTGGTCGAAAAGATAGGCATTAAACAAACCCCAGCTGCATTAGTAGCCCTAGATGCAGAAAAAGCGTTCGATAGAGTGGAATGGTCGTACCTCTTCTAGGTTCTGGAGAAAATGGGAATGGGACAGGGCTATATAGATATGGTCAGGGCCAACTACAACTCTCCGTCCATAAGGATTGCGGTAAATTGGGGACTGTCGGATAAGGTATATCTAGAAAGAGGGATGAAGCAAGGGTGCCCGCTTTCCCCCCTTCTATACGCTATATACTTAGAACCGCTATTGGCTAAAATCAGGGAACACACGGAGGTAAAAGGCATAGAGATGGCGGGGCAGGATCACAAAGCGGTGGCATATGCCGATGACATTATAGTGGCCTTAGGAGAACCGGAGAAATCCATCCCATACCTGATGGACATCATAGAAAGATTTGGAGAGGTATCGGGGTTAAAAAATAAATAGGCAGAAATCGGAGGTGCTGGTCCTCGCAGGGAATAGAGAAGAAATCAGAGCGAAGGCTGCAGCACACCAATTGAAAATAGCGTCCACAGGCATTAGATACTTGGAAATTACTCTAACTGCGCAAATAAAGGAACTGTATGCCCACAACTACCCCCAAATTCTAGAGAAGGTCAAGAACGATTTGCTAAAATGGAACCCGCTAGCGATCTCTTGGTTGGGTAAGATCACTGCAGTGAAAATGACAATACTCCCCAAACTAATGTACCTGTTCCAGGCCCTCCCGATTCGCCCCCCTCAGGCTTTCTTCAAGGGTCTCAAGAGGGCGGTCTCAAGATATGTCTGGCAGGACAAAACCCCTAGAATCTCGCATGCGGTCTTGACAGCACACAGAAGGGAAGGGGGATGCGCTTTGCCACACTTCAAGAAATACTATGAGGCGGCCCAGCTCTGGGTTCTGAGGGAATGGATCCCCGACCAGGGGGATAAAATTTGGGAGAAACAGGATAGGGCAGTGGCAACAACATCTACCAGACACATGCTATGGATCAACAAAAGATTCCGACAAGATAATACACATATTAGTGAAATACTGAAGACAATACTGGGGGTGTGGGATTCCGCTATGAAAAATGAAACCCTGACTAAAGACCCCGCCCCGTTCATGCCTTTGTTTGATAACCCAGAATTCCCCCCGGGAACGGAAAAAGGAACTTTCTGCAAATGGAAAGAAGCGGGCTGTAAGATGGTGGGAGATATGCAACATGATGAACAGATAAGGACTTTCGAGAACTGCAAAGCTCTATTGAACTTAACAGTAAAAGACCTATATAATTACGAGCAGTTACACCACTGGCTGAGCACCCCACGCATGAAGGAAGCCATGTTTCGGGAGCTGACCCCCTTTGAGAACTATATAATGACTCACACAGGTACCCGCAAGTTTGTATCTAACACATACAAGTTTCTAAATGCACAAAAGGAACTAACTACATGGCAATACATGAAAAGATGGGAGAAAACTCTGGGCCACACACTCCCCAGGGAACGATGGGAGTACACATGGAGCCTGATCCCAAAACTAACGAGAGCCATTCAAACAAGAGAAATGTGGGTGAAGATCATGTTGCAATGGCATTATACCCCGGAGAGATTGAAATCGATGTATGCTAACTCCCCAGGTGAGCGCTGGAGGGAATGTGGAGGAAAAGGGGACTGGCGACACATTTGGTGGGAATGCCCAAAGATACGCCCATACTGGGGAGAGGTCCAAAGTCAAATGCATGGTATGTTCCCGGGGTCGGAACGTCTGGGGGAAGAAATATGGCTAGGGGGCTTCTGGGATCCCAGGGATAAGTCGCTATGCAACACGCAGAAGAGGAACTTTATGGGCCTCTTGATAGGAGCGTGGGTGGAAATTGCTCGCAACTGGAAACAGAAATCCCCTCCACAGGTGATAGATTGGACGCGAAGGGTCTGGACACATTTGACTATGGAACTATTAACCTACAACATGCAAGGGGACCATGGGAAATTCAGAAACGATTGGGGAACAGTACTGGATTACCTGCAAACAGACTATAAAGAACAATGGTGCCCGCATACAATAAGGATATTGGACTTATTTACGTAAAAGTGAAAAGACCTCCTAGAGAAGTTATGCACGGACAGAGACCTGCTCGGTCGGGGGGGAGGGAGGAGTAGTTAATAATGTTCTGATTGTGTTTTGATTCCTTTATATAAAATGATTTTTGACACATCGCAGTAAAACTTAATAAAAATAAGTTTAAAAAAAAAAAATAGACAGCACAGCCCGTGAGTCAAAGAGACTGATACCAAACCAGCTTGTGTTTTGAACCAAGGTCGCAAGCAGCAACATTGTACAAAGAGAACAGTGTGTGAGGCGTTTGCAGAGAACGACGTGGATATAATTGGAACTAAAGAAGTAATTGAACTTCATAATAGAACTTTTGGAGGCAACCCAAGATACCGTACACAGAGTGGTCCGGCACCACATGGGCGCTCATTCGAAGGTCTCGGTTAGGTATCCAACTGATGCTGAGTGTGAGAAAAAGGATGCAGCTAAACCCCATGCACATTCAAAAGTCTTTGAATTGGTCTGAGCCCAGCTGAGGGGAATCCGGGGTAAACCGTGGGTCAACCGAGCAAGAATTATCTGAACATAGTTTGGAAGGGATCTGAGCCCGGAAGAGGGGATCCAGAGGGAACACCCACATTGGAAAAGGAAAATGACTTTTTCATGGTGTTTTTGTATACTAGGCCCTCTAGTCACAAGACTTACAAGAAGTAAAGAGGCTTAGAGACAGAAGTTCTTGAACTGTGAAAAGGGAACTGTATCCTGGTGCTGCAGAAGCCAGAGTGTGTGCTTTGCTCGAGTGAACCGCCTAGTAACGTGCTAAAAACGTGGGGAAGGGAGGCCAACGGCCCAAACATCCCGACTTATCATTTTGTGAACACTTCTTTCTTTTTCATGAACTTCACCCACACTATTTGCAAATTAGTAGTAAGTATTGACAATATTTTTTTTTTAGTATAGGCCTTTTTATGTTGACAAGACTCCACTAGGACTGCCTTCTTTATTATTTGATGGTCGTAGTTTGCGCCCATCTTAGATTTAGGCTTAGATAGGCATTTATCACACCCTTGAAAAAGTTCAATAAACACCCTTGAACTATGGTCACTCGTGTCTGTCTTACTATTGCCACCATGCGTTCCTTACATGATCTACGCTCTCTCAAAGGTTTGTCTCTCACAAAGAGTGATTATTATGCTAAGAAAAAAAATCCCTCGCACAATATGATAAGAGATGGATGAGATCACAGAGCTTTTTAATAGTCCAGAAGGACTGAGAGAAAATGTTGACTGCACTGATAACACATGACGCACATAAAATCTGGTCATTAATAAATCAGGAAGATAACTCACAAGCTGTTCCACAGAGTAACACCGTTTCAGAAATAAATTGAAAGGCGCACTTTGAAGATCTCAATATAGCTCAGAAAAGTGTGAGGCGGGTGAATGAAGAACTCTCAGTATGGAAGTTGCAATTTGATGCTTCATATAGAATGATTAATGACCAAATCCTCCACTTCTAAGGCAGCTGGGCCGAATGGCCTTACGAATACTATTCTTAAAGCTGATAAATAGCTTTGGAGTCAGGTCTTAAGTCTCTTATTCTCAAATATAATAAATACCAGGCAGATGCCATCCTCATGGAAACGCTCCATAATTGTCCCCATCTTTAAGAAGGGCGATCGGTCTGATCCATGTAGCTATAGACTTCTCGCCATTCAAGATTTTTGTGGCACTAGTATTAGAGGAGCTGGAGGCACGGACACTTAGTTGGGAAGTCCTACAGAAGTTTCAGGTTTGTTTTAGAAAGGGGATGTAGACCAATCTAAATGGTTAAGCAATTCAAATCAGGAGCAATAAAGACTGGACCAATGGAAATCCTGCCATCTGCCGTCCTGATTGACTTTTGCAAGGCCTTTGATACTATTAATTGAGGGCTGCATTTGGGAAGAATGAAAGCTTTGGGCCTTCCTCCATCACACTTGGCCATTACTGAATATATACATAATGATACAAGCGTACAGGTCAGATTGAATGGCCAGGGGAGCCTAACAGACCCCATAAACATTGGGAGAGGTCTCCACCTGGGTGCATATTGGCCCCCTGCCTCTTTAATCTGTATCTGGCGGTTATTGGTGAGACACTGCAGAAGGCAAGTCTTTGTTAGCCCTAGGATTGGCGAACAAAGGATTTGTTGGATGGCATATGCAGACGCCTAGTCCTTGTCGATTTAACACAGATAGGCCTCCAGTGTCTTTTAGATGCTTTGAAAGCACATGCTACCATTAATGAGTTGGTAATTAATGCCCAAAGGTCCCACATGATCTGCTTCTCTAATGGAGTAAGAAGGAGGAGGAAGAGTAGCTGCAAATGGTATTTGAACTCTGCTGAGGTAATTTTGCTTCCTATTGTCATGTATCTGGGTTTCACAATCGCTGCACAGCTTAATGTATCAGCTTTGCTAGTAATTGCAGAAGGCAAGGCGGATCGATTCTCTCACCAGATGCGTAGACCATTAATTATTGTAACATTTTCGTTGTTACCTCTAATTTAGTTCTATAAAGTGGTACCAGCGTTACTCTATGGTGCTGAAATAAATAACCAGGTATTTGGGTTAGACTGGGTGCGCTTAGAAGAGAGGCTTTAGAAGAAGGTATTTAACTCCCTGCAAAGCCTTCGCATGGCGTCTCTGTGCTTTGAGCTTGTTATCTTCTCACTGAGGGTTTGGCTGAACTGGAGGATTGTATCCCTTCTGGAAAAAAATTAAGTGCCCCCTGACTTCGTCGATATACAAAGATTTAAAAGTGGAAATGAGTTACTATCCACTTTGCAGAGATATAAATATGTGGCAGAAGAGGCCCTGAACAACAGTGGTGGCAAATTAGAGGATTTACTAGAGAATCCGCAAAGGGTGAAGTAATGGATTATGATTAAGGATTGGTGTGCAACAATCAGGAAAATGCGCAGCAATCGCTTGCATTTCTCCTTTTGAAGAGCAGACAAGTTGCTCGGGTTTGTACCAAAGTACTTGTATAGGTCTCCAAATACCATTTGGCAGAGTCATTTCTTGAGATTTTGCCTTTACTGGTTACATACAGGTGAGATATTAGAAGCCTGCAATAAGCATCTGATGGTAGCATGCCCAGCATTACAGGAGTTGCGGGTGCAGTTTCTAGGTCGCTTTGTAGAAAGGTTGGAATGGCTCAACATTTTTGGACATATGTGCAGGGCTAGAAACATTTTTAACATTTGAAGAAGATTGGTTTCATTAATAGTAATGAATACTACATATGATTTTGTAAGACATGCTTTCCTTATAATATTGTACAGTATGCTGATTGAATATTTGTAAAAATGAGGTTTCATCAAATTTGTATTTTAGTTTGTGGTTAAAGATGTGAAAGGCAAATTTCTATGGCAAATTTCTATTTGTCTAAATCACACACAACAAAAGACAAACAAAAAAAAAAGAAGAGAATCTTGTGGTCAAGAGGCACATGTGTTTATTCTACACCTGCATTTCTCTGGGGAGTCTGCCAGTGCTGCAAGAGGGAAATAAAAATCATCTCCCAATGATGAAAACAGAGGGATGTTGTGACTACCAGTGAATACCTGCTGTATTGAGTAAACAAACAGGACAAAAAAGGGTCTGCAAACCAAATTTAGTTGATATACACTGTCCACCAGTGCAGTGTAATTCTCCCAGGATGGTGTCAAAAAGCAATCTCAGATGGCGTGGAGAAGCAGTGCTTTATGGTTGACCTCTCACTGCCACCCTGTTGCAATATGGGTACTTCTTACTAATGATTGAAGGACTAAAAGAGTATAATTTTTTTAAGTTTATGCAATCCCCTAACCAGACATCAAGAGATATAAAAACCATGTGAATCTGACCAATGTTACATGCTGGAGGAGTTCAAGTTTAGATGTACAGTAATAGTCTTCATAAGTATAAACGTTACAGGCTTTAAAACAACATTAAAACGCAAGCTTCACCTTTAATGATGACAGGTAATGTCAAGCTCTCATCCTCCACATTTTCTTTGGATCTTGAACCCCAAACTTGTTTGTTGGCCCTATACATTGAAGCTTTTCTTTGTCTCCAATGAAGATTCCCCAGAGCTTCTAGCTGCTTCTTGTGTGTTTCTCTGTGTTCTTTCTGTTTGGCTTCAATAACATCAACGTCCTGCTTTACTTTCTCCTGCTCTTCCACATATTTTCTCCATTCAACAACTTCTCGGGCTCTCTGCTGTAAAAAGATACAATCAAGTTCTAATAGATTATTTTGCTGGCTGTATTTGAGAACAAAGAACTAATGATTATTTGGAGGGAAATACAACTGACAAACAGAAAACATGTTTAAATTGGGACGTCATTTGATATAAAATAAATATTACAGTTTTAAACAGGCCAACACATTTACGGGGTAATTCATAGATTTCAGCGCAGAGGCAACGCACGCGAGCAGCGCAGAGAGGGATCGTGCGCCAGCGTGCGCCAGCCATGTGCGCTAAACAGCATTCTGGCGCACCGCGTATTCATGGGATTCCCAAGGCAAAAAGAGCACTGGCGCAGAGAACATCCCGCAGCGCCAGTTACGCCCCCAAGAACGCCCCTCGCGCAAGGAAAAGCCATCAAAATCCCCAATCCAGCGTAAAGAGCTGCGCTAACCCTGGACCAGCTTACAGGGCCGCTACACAGCAAATGCTGAGCGGGGAACGTGTATTATTGGTGTTCGCGGGGAGTTTCACACACGATTGGGCCTGTGCAAGCAGGGTACGTGTATTTGGGGGGTACGCGGGGAGTTTCACACGCGATTGGCCCTGTGAGAGTGTGGTACGTGTATTTCGGGGGTGCGCAGGATGTTTCACACGCGATTGGCTCTGTGCAAGCGTGGTATGTGTATTTCAGGGGTGCGGGGGAAGTTTCACATGCGATTGGCCCTGTGCGAGCGGGGTACGTGTATTTCGGGGGTGCGCGGGGAGTTTCACACGAGATTGGGCCTGTGTGAGCGGGGTACGTGTATTACTGGGGTTCGTGGGGAGTTTCACACACGATTGGGCCTGTGCGAGCAGGCTATGTGAATTTGAGGGTACGCGGGGAGTTTCACACGCGGTAGGCCCTTTGCGAGCGGGGTACGTGTATTTCGTGGGTGCGCGCGAAGTAGCACACGCGATTGGCGCTGTGCGAGCGGGGTACGTGTATTTCGGGGGTGCGTGGGAAGTTTCACGCGCAATTTCGCTGTCAGAGCGGGGTACGTGTATCCAGTGGGGTGCGCGGGGAGGCCCACACGTGAATTGGCAGTGTGGGTCCTCCCAGGTGTGCCCTCTACCCTCTCCAAGGGCCCTGCAGGCAGCCCACACCACGGGGGACTACCCTGCACCCCTGATCATGTCCCGCAGGCAGTCCATCCACCATGGGCCTGCCGCCCCAGCCAGGCCACATGTCACCTTGCACTAGTGATCACCAACTCATGTCCCCCTGCACCCCCACCCCCCAGCATTGAGGGGCACCTGCCAGCAGGCCCCCACTCATGTCCCCCTGCACCCCCACCCCCCAGCATTGAGGGGCATGTGCAAGCAGGGTACGTGTATTTGGGGGGTACGCGGGGAGTTTCACACGCGATTGCCAGCAGGCCCCCACTCATGTCCCCCTGCACCCCCACCCACCAGCAGTGAGGGGCACCTGCCAGCAGGCCCCCACTAATGTCCCCCTGCACACCCACCCCCCCAGCAGTGAGGGGCACCTGCCAGCAGGCCCCCACTCATGTCCCCCTGCACCCCTACCCCCCAGCAGTGAGGGGCACCGGCCAGCAGGCCCCCACTCATGTCCCCCTGCACCCCCAGCAGTGAGGGGCACCTGCCAGGAGGCCCCCACTCATGTCCCCCTGCACCCCCACCCCCCAGCAGTGAGGGGCACCGGCCAGCAGGCCCCCACTCATGTCCCCCTGCACCCCCACCCCCCAGCAGTGAGGGGCACCTGCCAGCAGGCCCCCATTCATGTCCCCCTGCACCCCCACCCCCCAGCAGTGAGGGGCACCTGCCAGCAGGCCCCCACTCATGTCCCACTCATGTCCTCCTGCACCCCAACCCCCCAGCAGTGAGGGGCACCTGCCAGCAGGCCCCCACTCATGTCCCCCCGCGCCCCCACCCCCCAGCATTGAGGGGCACCTGCCAGCAGGCTCCCACTCATGTCCCCCCCTACATGACAAAGATGCACAATCATGGCCCACTTCTACACCAAATTACCACAGCACGCCACCCCAGTCTTGAGACGCAATGATTTCCCAATCCACCCCACACTGACATGCCTATCTCAAGACACAAACCAAAAGTCAACTATGTACATCAACACATGTCCGTCACACACACACACTGGTTGGCATTGATTGCGTAAACCCACATTTTCACATGCATGAACCCAATGAGCAAATCACACACATGGAAGTAAAATATCAAAATGTATTATGGGCAGAAATAAAGCAATTAAATGAAAGCATACAAAAATAGCAAACATGAAATGAAAAGCATGTCCAAAAGATGAGTAAATGAAAAGTGTAACCAATCCAAAGAAATCCAAAAGAAAAATAGTCCAAACTCTTCCCTCCACCAAAGCAAATCCAAAGGAAACGTAAAAAGAAAAATCCATTAATCCATGGTGAAATCCAAAGAAAAAGTTCAAATAAATCCATTGTCCAACTATGTACAATCCATTGTCAAGGGTCCATGAGCCCAACGAAAGAAATGAAACCTACCTAAGAAACTACCTAAGAAAAAATACTATATACAAATGTGTGGGGCATAGTCCAATCACCCCAAATCAAAGGAAAATGAAACCTAACACTAAAAACTATTTACAATGGCAGCGGGCTAGTCCGACGGCTCACTTTTCGATGTCCCGGGCCAGGGCATCATCGAACTCCCGCTCAATGTCCTGGAGGCGGTCCTCTTCCATGGCCCGAGGGTTCGCAGGGACGATGACATGTTGACCTCCGAATTGCCTCGAGGCACTTGGCCCGCCTCAGTGCCCTCCGCATGGAGTTCTCCGCCCTGACCATTGTGAGCCGTGCCTCTTCCGCCCGCTGCTGCTCCGCAATCGATGGCGTGGCCCAACCGCTGCCACACGGAAGACACTTGTAATCCTGGGTCCTCCTGCCCTCTGGCCGATGCCTGCCCCTCCGATGTCGATGGCCCCGAGCCATCATGGCTCCCACCTTGTTGCTGCTGCTGCTGTGCCTGTGCCCCTGCTCTTGCTGCCTGCACGTCCTCCTCTGGCTGGGGTGCAGTTGTCGTGGTGGCCACCCCTGATGGACGTCCGACTCCCGACTGTGGCAGGGATGTGTCCCCCACCAGCCTGGCCGCTGGGTCAGAGGCAGCTCCACAGGGTACCCAGGTGATATAAGGGTGGGAAGATGGCATGGAGGACGACTGGCGCGTAGGGTGTTCAGGTGAGGAGGGGGTCGGAACAAGGTCCAGCAAACGGAGGAATCGAGCCCTGGTGACCAGTCCCAGTAGGTCAACGCGGTCAATGAGGCATTCGAGATGACGTGCAGTGTCTTCACGAAAACACTGCAGGTCACCTCGCATGCCCCATTGACGCAACGCCATCCCACTCAGAATAGGCTCAACCCGGTCCTGGATAGCCACGTCCACAGGGAGAGGAAGGCCAGTTGTTGTAAGCGGATCCCCTCTCTGAAAACGGGTCTGGACGTAGGCATCCCTGCTGGTGCGGGATGATGCAGTCACAGGATCGGGGACAGGATTACACACAGGCACCTCCGCGGTGGCCTGTGCTGCCTCCTGTCCCTGTCCCTGCACTGCACCACTAGCACCAGTGGAATCCCCACTTCCAGACCCAGTGTGTGTCCCTTTCACGGCCTCCTCCTCCACCAAACCCCCCACCAACCTGGATGACTCCGTGCCATTTTCCTCCGTCGGACCCTGTGGGGTCTCAGCTGCCCTTTCTGCTGTCGAGGAGTCCACCTCCAACCTCTGCCTCTTGGACCTACCCTGGGCAGCTAGTACCCAGTCCACCTGCGCTTCTGCCCCTACTGACCAGAGCGGCGTAAGCCCCTCAGGATCCGCACCACCTTTGAAAAAGAAGAAGGGTGCTCTGGCACTACAGGCTGAGACCCCAGACACGGCTACACACTCCGGCACGTCAAGGAAGCCTAGCTTTAATGACGCCGAACTTGATGCACTTGTGGCCTATGTGTCGGCACATAGCCGCAAAATGGTGGTGACTGCAGGGTGCAAGACCACACTTGTCAACGTAGGGAACACTGGCAGACCATCGCGGACCACATTAGTGCCCTTGGATTAGTGAGGCGCACAGCTGATGATTGCTACAAGCGGTGGAATGAACTGAAACGCAGAGCAAAGAACAAGCTGGACTCAAATCATGCCTCTACTCTGGTGACTGGCAGTGGGTCTCCACCAGAGGACAACCAACTCACTGAACCGGAGTCTGTTGCTGGAACCTTCGTCACAGAGGAACAGATCCAAGGCATGGGAGACCTACCAGATTACGACGCATTGTCCGGTGAGCGGCCATGCATGTGTGTGTAATCCATGTGTATGTTGTTTGGGTGACGGGTTCTGATTGAGTGCCAGGTGAGGGTGTGTACTCCTGAGTGGTATGGGTCACCCATGTGCTTCCTCCAAAACATTCACCGGCCTTGGATTTGGGTATGACAGTATCCCTTCTGCCCACAGTAGCCAATTAGCGCCACATTACTTCAGTTGCCCTTGAACTGTCATCTTGCTACAACATTGTTCTGAATTTTTCAGTGTTCATTCAGGCTGATTGTTTCAATTCTCCCATTTTTGCAACGCATTTTTCAGCCCTAATGCCACATATGTGACATGCTTCTGTCATTGATTACACCCCACATTGGCCCACATTTGTTGCCTTGTTATGTGAATGATTATACCATTCAGGCTGATTGAGTACTGGCCTGCTCACATTATTATTTGGGGCCTGTTTGAATGTGGAACATGATAGTTGTTTCCTGTCATGTTGAAGTGACCAACCATTGATGTGTACATCTGCCTGCGATCACTGTATTATTGTACACTGGATGTTGTGCAGTGTGTGGCACATGCGTATTTTGTTACACTATTTAGCATTTTTCCATCTCATCATGTCCATCTCACATGGATGGGTGACAGTACTCATTCACTGACATATGGCTGTACTTGTCAAATGTACCATGGCTAGGCTACATGCCATCGGTGTGCTGGCATGTGTCATGTATGTTTATTGGACATGCCACTCACAGGCTAATGTGTGATGCCAGTGCTACCCAGCATGCAGCAAATGTGTTGCTTTTCCATCTTGGTGTCCTCAGTGTCTGCTTTTTGCCTCCCCTTCCAACTCATTGACAGTGCATGCATGCCAGGGTTATTGTCATTTTTTTTTTTTATAAAGTATTTTATTAGTTTGAGAAAATAACGAAACAATACAAACTTTCAACTGTGGTAATAAGAAAGAATAAAGAAAAGAAAAAATAACATAAGAACAACAGAAACAACGACAGTCTACATGTGGCATTGCATATGGGGTATGAGGTGACAAATTAAAATAAAGTTCTAGTGTTTCAGGAAGTGAGGGGGGACAGTTTCGATTAATGTCTTCACTGTGTTGGTGTTAGGAATCAGTTTCTGTAGGACGCTGTAGTTCTTCAGGGAGGCTTGTAGTCTGCGTTGAAGCGCATATCGCTCAGGAGGGCCTTCCAGGAGTCCAGAGTGGCGCTCGCGACTTCTCCGCTGGTTGCGATTCCGTCTTGCCAGGCCCTGGTTTCAGCAGTCGTCCATCTCGCCATTTCGTTCAACCACCGTGCATGCCTGGGGCCTGCTGGAGTCTTCCAGGCCATCGCTATGGTTCTTTTGACCAGTATGCATGAGATGTCCATCAGTTTCACCACATGTTTGAGTTTGCTTGGTCTAGGGTATGTTCCTAGTAGGCATTCTCCGGGTGTCCAGTCTTACCTTTCCATTCCAGCTTCTAGGCAGGATTGTTTAGCTTTGGACCAGAGTGACATCACTTTAGTGCAGGTCCAGAACATGTGGATCATGTCTGCCTTGTCGTTCCCACACCATGGGCATGCCGGGGATACCTTCTTGTTGAATGAAGCAACCCTGTGGGGAGTCATATATGTCCGGTAGAGGACATTCAGCTGTATTTGTCCGAATCTGGAATTCCGCGACACTTTCTGCCAGGGTTATTGTCATGTGGGACATGTGTAAATCACTGGATCTCTGGCTTGTCAGCCCTATGTGTGTGGTATGGTGCTCATGCCTGTTTCCATTTGTTGTCTTTCATGTTTTTGCAGGTGATGACGCACTTGATGCTGTTGAGGGTGAGGAGATGGTGCAGACCCAGGAGGAATCTCAGGCACAACCGGACACCAGTGGAGGACGTGGTGTGGTGGTGGGTGAAAACCCAATCTTATTGCAGACCATACTGTCCAGGGGTGTCTCTGGTTGCACCTCCCCAGACCTCTATGATTCAGGTGCTGAATCGGACGATGAGACTAATGTGCTGTCGCAGGTGAGTGTTTCTGGCAGGGATTCTGTTCTATCCAACCCACCTGCACCAGGGGTAGAACTCTCTATGGGGATGTCAGTGTTGGTAACTCCGCCTTTGGCGGTTACGGATGGAGGGTCACACTCCACTACATCTGATCCTGTTCCTGGGCCAGCAGATTAGAGGGGGAATGCAGTCCTGCAGCCTCAGGCAGTGCCGGCACAGCAAGGTGCAGAACGCCTTGCCCCAAACAGGTGTGGTGCTCGCCGACACGGTGGCCGTGCCCCACCAGGCAATATTGTATGGGAAAACTCCATGTACGGTATAGCAGCACAACAGGGAGCATCAGTTGAAATGATGGCAAAGGCAATGGAGAGTGTGGCCACTTCCATTCTCCCCCCGAAAAGGCAGATGGAGCAACAACAGCAGGCAACAGACTCCATTTGCCAATCACACAGGGAAGAAATGTTGGCGTCCAACAGGGACCGACGGGCGGCACTGGAGACTCTGCCGGAAGCCATTTATGTGGAGTCACAGGGCCACAGGGAAGCCCTGAGGTTAGAACTCCAGTTCCTCAGGCAGACTAAGTGAACTTGAGGCTTCCCGAAATTTAAGGTCAGAACAGCAGCTGGAGCAGCTCACACGTTCGCTCTCAGATGAGCTGCAGGCAACTCGGGAGGAGATCCAGGCATCACGCGAGGCCATGCGTGCAGAAATGCAGGCAACCTGTGAGGTGCTGCATGGGGATCTCCGCACTATCATCCTCCAGAATCAGACCTTCAACACCCGCATGCTTGCTGCCATGGAGGACCATACCAGGGCTTTGCCTGGGCTGCCTCCCATAGCACAACCACCTCCTGATGCAGAAGCAGAGGGTGAAGAGAGCGACAGCAGCAGTTCTCCCACAATAGCGTAGCCGTGCAGGCCATGAGCCCATGGAGGTATTTTTTTTTGCCGCAACATCCACGCAGGTGGGTGTTGGTGTGCACCCTGTCCTCGAACCTCCTGGGTACCCCCCCCCCCCTTTGGCCCCCACATGGCCATTTTTTTTTTTACAGTGTGTTGCCTTGTGTGGCTCCCGTGGGCATCCACTGTGTATTCCAGCTGGGAACATACAGGCTTGTCCTGTGTTTGGGTTAGAAGCTTGGGTTCCTGACACACACACACCCCTCCTGCTTCCCTTTCCATGGGCTTGCAAAGGGTGTGACCAAATGACAGTGACTTACACAGTGACATTGGGCTCCCATGAGCTGTGTGGGCAGTCTGTAGTCAAAACTGTGTGTACATCCCTAGTGGGGATTGTTGTTGTATTGAACACTGCATGGTGTATTGAAATGTGCTTGTGCATCCATGTCTTCCTCCTTATTGACAGGTACCTTCTTCATGTCTTCACAAGGCCGTCTCCTTTGCAGATGCGTGTTCATGTTGTATGCAGTACACTGACACATTTGCCTGACGTCAACACTCTGCAGTTGGAAGGGGTGGATGTGCTGGCTTAATCAGGTTGAAAAACTTGCACTACGTTTATTTGGTACTGTCATATTTTGCCAATGTTTCATCCTGTGTTGCTGTATTGTGTTGCTGGTATTTGGTCATGTGTGCTGTTTGTTATTGATTACTGGGAGCATATTGTCTGTGGCCTGTTTCCATTTGGGACAGTGCACTTTGTGACACTTGTGTCATGCGTTGTGCATTCCTTTGTTTGCTTTCACATTGCATGACGTGCCATGGTGTGTTGGGTAGCGGAGATGGGGAGGGGTTGGGTGACATGGCGCCATTTTCATGTTGTATTTTGGAAGGGGGTAGTCATTCATGCAGCATAAATGTGTGTCTTTTTGTGACACAGCATTGGTTGTCTTTCGGTAGGTAGGGATGCACACAATGTAACACTTCCAGGTGACCAATCTCAGGCTGGTATGGTTGTGACAGTTGACTGTCCCTTATGTCATCATCATTGATTGTCAGCTGGTATGTACCAGGGCTGTGTGCACTCCACAGGGGTGTGATTTTAGGTGAAGTAATTAGCCACCAGCTGCGTATGGGCTGCCTCACCACGTGCCCTTTCCCCTCCCATGCGCAGCGGCCGTGCATGTGGTTGGGGATGTGGGGGAACCACCATGTCCACCGGCAGGCCGCAACGTTGTGCAGGACACATGCTGCCACTATGCTCCTGCACACTACTGGGGTCGCGTATAGCAGCTGCCCACCAGAGCGGTCAAGGGAGCAAAAGCGTGACTTGAGCACTCCGAATGTGCGCTCCACTATGCCCCGGGTTGCAATATGGGCTGTGTTGTATCTTACCTCGGGTGGTGTGGTGGGGTTCCGAATTGGCGTCATCAGGTGGGTGCTCAGAGGGTAGGCACTGTCCCCTGGGGAGGTGATGATGGGTATCATTAGTGGGGTTGTGACATTACTCAGTATCTGACATGCATGCATGTGCAGAGGCATTTATACTCACCAAGCAGCCATTTATCGCCATGCCGCCCAGCTTCTAGGTCCCGGTTTAGGGTTGACATTCTGTAAATGAAACTGTCATGGGTGGATCCTGGATAGTTGGCATATACTGAGGTGATGATTCCCTTGGCATCACATACTACCTGCACGTTGATGGAATGCCAGTGCTTGCGGTTTCTATAGATGTGCTCAGTTGCCCCAGGAGGACGTAGAGCCACATGGGTGCAATCAGTGGCACCTAGCACTTTGTGCCACCCCGTAAAAATCCTGGACGGCAGCCTGCCTTTCTGCAGGTGTTCTGGGCAGATATATGTGCCTGCGGCCTGATGGGCGTGCAGTCATGATGGCCAACACCTGGTGTAGGCAGCGTGACTGCGTTGCCTGTGACACCCACCCCACTATGGCACTTGTCCGCTGAAATGAACCAGTGGCCAAGAAGTGCAGTACATTGAGCACCTTTTCCAAGGGGCTCAGTGCTTGGGAGCACAGGGTGGGTGATGTGAGGTCATCCTCCCACTCACTCAGCAGGTTAAGTATTATGTGAGGTGGAAACCTGTACCTCCCATAGACCTGGTCATCAGGCATCCCAAAAAGGCTGGTCCTCGGTGTAAAAATTCTGGCCCGGACTATCCTCCTCCTCCTTCGGTGTCCCACGACCACTGCTGCGAGGAACGGTATATTCATCGTAGCGTCTAAGCTTGTTTGTTGTTTGCGTGCACTTTTATGCTGCGCGGGTCCGCGTACGCCTGCTTCCTGCTGGTGTACGTGTTTTCGGATTAGCGCGTCTTTTTTGGCGCACGCGTTTCCCCTGTTCGATTCCATGAATACGTGTTGTAGGCGCGCGTGTGGGCGTTCCGCGCATTTGCCTCCTGTACTTCTCCCGTAACGCCCACATTTTCACGCATTGTTCCCCATTCCGCGTGTTACGCCCCATGTTCCGCCTACTTTTGTTGTGTGCGCCACGCTATGTGCGCTTTCGCTGTGCGCATAGCACACGCCGTTTGATGACGTTTGCGCCCGCGTGCGCCACGCAGGATTATAGCGCACATCCCAGTAATTACACGCGCACAGACTTCCATGAATCGATGTGCGCGGCTTTCGCACGCATGCACTGCGATTTTCGCATTTGCGCTGCGATTCGCATGCTTTCGCATGCTTGCGCAGAGATTTTCGGCGCACATAAATTCCATGAATCGGCCTGTTAGAGATCTCAAAAATAGCATCTGTCAGAGAGGCACAATACACCAAAATAAAACACAACCAAAGTACTTATCTCAGGTGATTGAGAATACTGCCATAACATCATAAATGCAAAAGAGCTAAAATATCTGCACACAACAATGACAACAGATGGGTGTGGCTTGGCGGTTGACTGAGAGGTCGACAACTTCATCGAGCTGTGCAGCAAGGAAGGAAGAAAGGCAGAATATGGGCGAGAAAAGGGACCAATCTTATCAAGCTGTGCCTCGGGAGCCATGCACTAGCCCAGACAGTGACGACCTGTTGGTCACTGGGCGTGGGACTTGCCTTGAGAGGCCATGGTGACATGAACGTCTCTGCGCTCACTCTCGCAGGGAGCTGCCTGTGGCGTTCGGGTACCCACGGCCGTTGGAGGAGGAGCGGTGATGGCACCCACTGACCTGTGTTTGGGGGTCCATAGCACACCTGGAGCCGAAACTGCATGTGGCAGAGTTGCAGAGCATGATGGGCTGCTCGAGGGGGCTGGATGCCTCTGTTCTTTTGGGTACGTGGTTAGTCGTACTTCGTTGCCTACTGTGTGGCTGCCATCTTGGATGAGGGCAATGTCCTGCAGTAGATGCTCCAGAGCCGAGGGGAACCAAAAGAGGGACATATTGATTGTGGGCAAGAGTGCTTCCTCCAAGGCCTGCATTTAAAACGTGAATGAGTTGAAGAGCCTGCACCCAGATTGGAAACTACATATACTTAATGCACAAAGATGGAATCTGGGGAAAACAGGAAAAAAGACAGAGTGGTTGACCAGGATTTTTTTGCACCAAGACGTACGACACATAAGCAGGGTTTGGCGAATGGGGAGCCCTCCCTGCCATCCTCTCCATCTCGAGAACCTGTACTTGCTGCGCTGGGTCGCATTGAAAAATCGGTATCGCACCTAGAGAGCAAATTTGAAAAGCTCAATGAAAAAGTGGCCCAACTGGAATCAAGAACTTCCACCCTGGAGCAGAAGACATTGGAACCGGAAAATCAAACTGCCCAGATGGCTCCAGTGGTGCAAAATATGACGCAGAGATGGAGGCAGTGCTTAAGGGGAACAGAATCACAGAGAATAGGCTGGTGCATCTCGAGAATGTGGTCAGAGCGAGGCAGATAAGAATTAAGGACTTTCTTATAGGGGCAGAGAGGGATGACCCAATTACCTTTATATGCAAATAGTTCTCAGAAGCTCTGGACTTGCACATAGAGGAAAACCCAATCTATGTGGATAAGTGTTACCGAAATAAGCTCAGAACACCCAGCAGGCAGGAGGGCGTTGGAATGGGACCAACACTTATTGTTAAACTATCTGATGCCTTAAACAGGGAAAGAATACTGACTGCTGCAAAGAGAAAGGTACTGTGACCTACCAATAGCATAAGGTGTTGCTCTTCCCCAACTTGCTGATTACAACGAAAAGGAGGAAAAGATTGAACAGCCTGAAGAAATCCTTCCTGGCTAAGGGACTCAAAGCCGGTCTTCTGTACCCAGCTAAGTTGAGGGTTATATGGAATTGTATTGTATAGGTATTTCTAAAGCGCAACAAAGACCACAAGGCATCAAGGTGCTAAGATAAGAGAGAAGCCACAAACATCAAGGACTAAAACAGATATGCTTTTAAAGCTTTACAGAAAGGTAGACATTCAGAAAGGTTTTGAAGATCAAAAGGCAGGGCATTCCACAGCGTAGGGGCAAGGACTGTAAAGGGTCTTCCTCCCACTCTAGCACGACGAAACTTAGGAACAGATAGCAAAGATTGATTAGATGAGCGTAGTGATCTGCCAGGAATATAGGGCATGGGTTTAGAACGTAACAATTCTGCCCCTACCTTGTGAATAGCACAGTGAACGAGACAGAGCACCTTAAACTTAATTCGGCTCCTAATAGGAAGCCAGTGCAGTAGGGATAGAAGATCTCGGGGGTGAGCCAGGTTGGGAGCTCCCAGAGCAAGGCGCGCTGCTGCATTCTGGAGAGTCTGAAGGGATTGCAGTAGCATCTATGGTTGACCCAGATAGATGGAGTTGCAATAGTCCAAGGAACTCGCAATGGATGCAGTTACAATTTTGGACCTATACGTAGCTGGAAGAAATGGTAGGACTTTTTTCAAAATGTTCTATTTTATGTAGCCTAATTGGCAGACTGTGGAGATCTGGGCTTCTATAGAGTCTGTAGCCATTAATTTAATTAGTCCAAGTCCAGGGCTGTCCCACAATATTAGAACCCACCAGGAGTACTTCAGTTTTTTCCATGCTAAATTGGAGCCAATTATTGGCCCTCCAGTCCCCAACTGCAGCCAGGCCATTTTTCCGTTTGTTAGGGGGATCGGTTGATGGCACATTCAGGTGGAAGAGAATATGAGTATCATTCGCGTAAGAGTAGAAGTGTACTTCGTAACTGGCAATCAGTTTAGCCAGTGCCTGCATGTGTATATATATATATATATATATATATATATATATTAAACAAGAGAGGAGACAGGGCAGAGCCATGGGGGACTCCACAGTTCAAAACAACAGGCATGGAAGTAAAAGGAGGAAGAGAAACTGTTTGAACCCATTCAGAAGCAAACCGTTTCAGCGGAGTACCCGAGATTCTGGCCTCCTGGAGGCATTGAAGCAACTTCTGATCAACAGTGTCACAGGGCGCATAGAGGTCAAGGAGAATCAGAGCTCCCATCTCTCCACGGTCCTGAAGCAGGGCAAAGTCATCCATAAGGGAAATAATCACGGACTCCGTATCCATACCGGGGTGGAATCCAGACTGAAAAGGATGGAGAAGGTGACTGGATTCCAGAAAGGCCGAAAGTTGAAGTGTCACAATACATTTCATCAATTTCATAAGAACCAGGAGGAGTGAAATAGGACAGTAATTTTCCACTATTGCAGGGTCAAGATCTGATTTTTGTTAGTAGTGAGGAAATCACTGCGTGTTTAAGGGGTTCAGGAATATGCCCTGTAGAAAAGGAGCAGTGCAGTGCAGCGGTGAACACTGGAATAGAGTTGTTGGAAGCCGCTTGGAGAGTACGAAGGGGAATAGATCCATGGGAGAAGCAGAGCGAAGTTTTAACAGTGCAGAGGAGACCATGTTGTTGGTTACTGTACTGACAGAGTGAATGATAGGGAGTAAGTACGTCTTTTGGGACTCTGGCAAGGCAGAGGAACTATTGAAGTTGATCCCCAGGAGAGCCGAACAGACAATGTTAGGCTGGTAGTGGAATGGTTTCCATTTCCTACTGTTTTTGTGAGTTTTTCAAGAGGCTATATTAGCCTATAATAAAGTTATGCAGTGTGATATGTTTCCTATGTTTCTTGTGGGCACCACGCTGTGCCAGATGTCTGGCTTGGATAGACCCTCCTCGCTACGGACTCAAAATGAATGGACTTTTGTCCCCATAACTATCACTAGTAAGAGTACGCACAGAGGGGTCCTTTAGTTCCCAAAGCTGTATTTGTTTTCCGTTTTCTTCTGACACCACTTTGTAAGGGAGCTCCTCACGTTAACGTTTTCGTACTATGTAAAAAAAAACTCAATAAACAAAATAAAACACATGCCACCTCGGAGCATATCGCCTCAGTATTAGACCTCTGTTAAAGAACCCCAAAGAAGACCCCAACAACCTGTCAAGCATTCACTTCTTTTCCCACCTGACATTGGATGCAAAGATCCCGAAAAGATGTGTCACAGAAAAACCTCAACAGTATACTGAATAAAACAGTGTTTCACGATCCCCAGTTAGGATTCATACCATCCAGATGAAATCCTGAAAGCATTGAACTACAAGCAGCCCTCAACATCCCCATACTATCTTTGGCATAGGACATGGTCAAACATCCTGTTCCACTACATGGCCTTGACACATCAACGGCATCACAGGGAAGACACTAGCTGGCTGTTATCTTTCCTGAAAGACCCTGGGACCATATGCAAATTCATCAGATAAAAATGATTTTTTGTCCTTAACCATTTCTCTCTAGACTCAGCACAACACAGTCAATGTCTCCTGGCTCCCGTGCTCCATGCAGACAGGATGCAGGGAGAGCCTTTGGGTTCCTGACAGGTGCAGCGGAGCGAGAGAGCAGCCCCTGCTGCTCAGTGCTGACAGGGACTTAACTGTAAATGCTCAGAAATTGCTGCAGATTGGCAATTTACAGAATTTAGGCATGCCTTGCCCATTCAGGCCCTACCCTGTCTACGTCCCTAACTCTACCACCTGTCACAGGACACAGAACACCTAAGTCGGGCCATGGGTACGGCATGCAAAAAGTTGCAAGCCCTCCGTCTGGGAGTGAAACAGGTACCATAGTAAGTGGGAAGAAACACTCATTGAGTTCGGGGCAGTAGCCATCCACAGGAGAGAGCAGCTGTGAAGGTGCCTGTGACGGAATGTAATCTGTAAAAGCATAGTAGCCAAGGCCTTTTTGATTTTTAAATAAAATTATGCTGGTAATTCCATCTCTGAAAGTGAGATCTGCTAATCAGACCACACTTTCAAGATGCTACATGCGAAAAGGTATAGTACAAACATGTAGCTCTTCTGTGACTGCCTAATGACACCCACAGCAGCTGCCCTGTCATTTTCCAACATGGTAGTTACAGAGTAACCGGTGCGTTCCTGGAAATAGCCTGCTGGAAGCCAATGTTCTAACAGCCAGGGGCTGCTTTAAACCGTAGAAGCCCATGGTCTAAATTCTATACAACTGTGTACTCCAGGGGTGTGGTGACCGTTTGACTTTTAAATAAATAAAAGCCATTTCTGGTTTCACATGGTGACTCCTGGGAATATATAATGATGCTGGCCAAAACCGTTTGATGTGATTTTATTGATTACCTGGTTTCTAGTGACCCACTACACTGACACTCTTTGTATATCCGCTTCCCGGGAATGAATTTCACCTATAACAAACCACATAGATTGAGTCCTAAAAGTGCCTTTTGTTCTCTCCGGGAAGGATTGTCCAGCCACCCAGAGGAAAAGAAATATCCCAGGGGCTTAGGGCGGGGGTGGAGGGATGTTCTTCAAACTATAGTCCAGCCAGGAAAATAGGAAGATCACACCAGGGTGATCCTTACAGAAGGCTGGACATTGAGAAACCCTTACATTAGGCATGACATGGACCAATCCTCTGTGACAGATAACCTAATTAAGGAAGCAGGAGTGCCCTTTAATTCCATCATCTTTGGACATCAGAAGAAGATTTTACCTGGAACTTTATTGGGAGTGCAATCTGCCAAAGAGGTGAATATAAAGCATTCCAAGGAAGGAGCAAGTCCTTCCCTTCACGGATCTATGTTAAAATAAAGAGTACCCAAAAGCTTGAGTTACAAAAATGTAACTCAAGCTTTTGGGATTTTCTTCTTTTGTCCCCCGCTCTACATTTAATTTATGCAGGGGAGACCCCCGCAACTCCGAAGCCATAAATGCCGAACTACGGGAGCGGGGGACACCCCTGCAAGCCCTTCGTCCCCTAGTTCAGCATTTTTGGCTTCAACATTTTCTGCAATGCCGAAAGCACAACAAACGTGCATTCAGCATTTTCTTTACAGTATTTTGCTGCAATACCTCCCTCTACCCATCACAGAGGCCCATTCGGGGTGAACTGTTGCTTAGACAAGGCTGGTCTGTTGCTGGAACACTGGGGACTAGAATCCTGCTCACTGGAGGAGACAGTCCCTGCATGTGATAACCTTCCTGAATTGGAAGGGCAGAAAAAGGACACTCCTTATCCCTGGACCAAGAAGACAAGGAACATCACTAGGTTCCGTTTCCCACCTTGATCCGCTCTTTGCGCTGACCTGACCATATTCAAATCATTTCGAGCAGCTGCCAGAGGACCCCCAGAGCTGCCTTTGTCACTCTACGTCTTACAACTGCTTTGACACACTCTTGGATCTGCCTCAACGCCAACTTTACCCAGTGGAAGCAATGGTCTTGCAAGTCTGCATATTCTGTGTCTTCTTTTCCAGGTGTAGGTTATTTGTTTTCTCCAAAACACTTTTATTTAACATACTGTGCGACATAACATGTGCATGAGCCCAAAGACCACATTACAACAGCATAACATGGCAGAGGCTACAGAATGCCATAAGTGCAGAGCATCATGTGAACTCCAGCACCCCAGAGACCCACCATACCATTGTACTTTAGAGTTTTCCAAGCCAAACACCATCTTGCAGAGCAATCCCATTACAGCAATGAAAAGTGTTGCATCAATGGGGGCTTGCCCACTATCGCTGGGTGTTTTGTTCTGCATAGTCAATGAATGGCATCCAGACGGACACATTTGCTATACCTCGCCTCACACAATGGAGTAATTTTGGCCGCCACCAGCATGTCCCATATTTTAACCCACCACATCTGGACCACCAGGCCCTCCACAGATTTCCAGTTACGTGCGGTATTCAGTTTAGCAGCCAACCGAAGGTGTCCAATCAGGGTGGCCATTGGATCTGAAAGGCGGAAAGCCCCATCACCTATATCACCTAGCAGCACTACTAGGAGATCCCCAGGAAGAGACAACCCCGTGACATCCTTGATTTTGGACCACACTTCCTTCCCGAAGAGACTCACCTTCCCACACGTCCATACCACATGGAAGAGACTACTCACTACCCTAGACGCACCAGCAATTTACAGAACAATCAACTGACATGCGGTCGAGCCTCTCCAGTGTGAGATACCATCTGTGACAAAATGTGTAGAGACATTCCCTGTCTGTGATGCATCTGGAGTAATTATGCATTATTGCCCACATTCACAGCCACGCTTCATCCTCTATAGGCCCACCCAGATCCTCCTCCCAATTATTCATACAGGGAAAGCGCACCACAGGGTATCCTGTGTCTAACAGCTTGTATAATTGTGAAACCCGGCTCCAAGAGAACCCTTCGCCCCTACGAACAACCAGCTCAAGAGCATTCAGCGGTCTCGTTTCGTGGGCGGGTGAGAAGCCCAATGTTGCAATTGCACATAGCTAAATTGTTCAGTTTTGGGCAGGGCAAAGGTTTCCTTACACTCTTCAAAACTCAGTGGGCGTCCATCCCCATATAGTTGCTGCAGAGTCACCAACCCTTCGAATCTCCTACTATCACACCCTGGTTGTAAGCCTGGGTTGTTCCAGAAAGGTGCATGGGGGACCACCCCCAGTGTTGTGCCCCATCTACAAAGTGCCCTCCCCATATAGTACAGTGTGTTCTAGCTGTGGTTAAGAGTGAGAAGCCACTGTCAGTCATCAGGGATCTTTTCTCCACATATGGGAGGTGAATCAATCGCACTCCTCAGTGGGCTTGCTAGATTACTTTCCATTTTGGTTACATAGTGCAGTCACCCCATGTGATTACCTGAGGAATTGGCGCCACTAAGTTATTGAAAAACGTCAGTGACTCCTAGACCACTCACCACTGTAGGTCTCACTAACACTCTCCTAGAGACTCTTGCACGCGTGTTCTCCCATATTAACTTCAGAATCCTCCCCTGAAGTGTGCGAAGCTCCGATACAGGGATCCTAACCGGCAGTGCTGAATAAAGGTAGAGTAACTGAGGGATAAGATTAATTTTGACCACAGTAATCCTGCCAAACCAGGAAATCTCCTGCCGGCCTGTTCTAATTAAGTCAGACACTTCCTGGAACTAAAGTCGTAAGTTACAGCGAAAAACCACTGAAATCCTACTGGGGATACGTACCCCTAAGTAAGAGATAGAATCCCTGGACCAGAGCCTCATTTAGGGACCCATGTTGGGGATTCAAGGACACATCCAACCCAATGCGACTTGTTGGAAGTTAATTATGAAGCCGGAGACCTGACCAAAATCTGCTTGTTCTCGCAGAAGATGAGCCAATGAGGGGCAGGGGCTCGCAGAGTGAGCAGGATGTCATCTGTGTAGAGTGATACCTAGTAGCTTACCACCCAATCAACTCTATGCCCGCATTGGCTCTGGATCGGCAGGCACGCGCCACCATGTTCAGCGCGAATATCAGCGGGGATAGCGGCCAGCCCTGCCTGGTGTCCCTGGTTATTGGCAGACTAGACGACAGCCGCCCATTAACCCGAAGGGAGGTCAATTGATTCTAATATATGGCCATTACCCATTTGATAAGCCCCAGGCCAAACCCGAATTGGTTTAGAACCCCCACGAGGTAACCCCAGCCCACCCTGTTAAAGGCTTTGTGGGCATCCAGCACAATGATCCCTACTTCCACCCCTGAGCCTTGCCCCACCTCCAACAGGTCCAGGACCCGCCTGATGTTGTCATGGGTGCTACGTCCTATAATAAACCCTGTCTGATCACCATTTACAATCCTAGGGAGAACCTCCATTATGCGGCAAGCCAAAATCTTGGAGAAAAGCTTTGAATCTATGTTGGTAAGGGTGATGGGGCGATAAGAATCGCATAGTGTCAGATCCTTCCATGGTTTGGGGAAAAATACCATCATGGAGACACCCATAGATAGGGCAACTCCCTCCCAGACACCAAAAATGTGTTGAAGAGATCCACCAGCGGGGGAACCAAAAGAGAGAAAAACATTTTGTAGAAGGGTGCGGTTAACCCATCGGGAACAGGGGCTTTATTTTTCAATGTTGCTATAGCCCATTCCAACTATCCACAGGCAAATCGGGAGTTCCTAAGCCTTGCATTCTTTGGCAGTTAGCACTGGTAGGTCCGTGTCACTCAAATATTGGGCCTGAACTGTGGCCTGACCAGCCTCCCCTTAAACCCCCCAAAATGAGCCTCAAATATCCTCACTTTATCCATATCCCCTAGCTGCAGCACACCCATCTCATCCCTCGGGCCACCACTGAGTTTCTATTCTGAAGTTTCTTTAATTTGGCTACCAGTAGACGATTGGCCCGATTCCCATTTGCGTGATAAAATTGTTTGGTCTCAAACATTGACTGGGCTGTCCTATCAGCAAGATGCTCCTCAAGTTTCTCAGGCACGTAGAGCCCACCCTCAGTGCATGTGGAGCTGGTTATTTGGGGTTTTCATTAGTTACTTGTGATTTTAGTTTAATTTAAGTCTATTATTTTTTGTAGAACTTTGGTTGGCTATTTCTTTTATGTTGGTACCACAGTATTATTGTTTTGGATGCTTCTATGCTAGCTCACTCCCCTCCTGAAGAGTATAATGTACACCCGCTGGGTTGTGCCGTTTCAAGTTGATCATTGAAATCACTGTTGATTTATTAGCAGCGTGGATCTGAGTAGGAGTTTTTTTACATTACTCATCCCTGCACTACTGCACAGCAGTAGTAATTTCATCACAGGGTTCTCGGGTTTGTTCAGAACGGGGTCACAAGGAGGCATTACGGTAGAGTCAAGGAAGGAGGTTACAAAAAACCGGCTGGGCTAGATAATGGAAAAGCAGAAAGGAGCTAGTCAAGGAAAGTAGGGAGAGAAAAGAACCGATCAAATGTGCCTCAGGAGGTGGCATGCCTACTACCTTAAGGTGCATAGGTCGTAATGCCTGACCCCAGTCAAGACGATCCAAGGCACTAGGTGTGGTAGTGCCAGGAATTTTGTAAGTTCATGGGGATAATCATGTAACCTTGACAATAGGTGTCTAAGAAGGACAAGTGCAAGCAAGAAGGCTTATCTAATCTCGACAAAGAATGGGAAGGACTGAGGAACATTGTCCTAAAAAGAGTCAGCCTGACACAAATGTTAACCTTATCCCCTTCGCTTGGGCACCGCATAAACGCTAGCCTTTATCATTTATTAAAAGTAAACGAGACAGTGAACTGACCTACCATTACATGTTTTTGTTGAAGCCTCCGCTGTGAGAGGATGAGCAGACCCAAAACCAAATGAAGCCAACATACATCAAGGACTGCAACAAACACTAACAACCTGCAAAAGTCTAGTTTATCGCAATTCACGGCCTGGTCCTTAGTCTTTTACATAGGTGGATGGAATGATGTCTGTTGCAATGGATGGATAAACAAATGTTTACCACTAATTGGCAACACTTCACTCCAACTCACTGCGTTTACCATCTCTTTGCATTAAGCATCTGAAACGGTACATGCACTTTTATGGACTTACTGGGAGAAAGAGCCGTGATCATGGAGAACACGTTGAATGAGACTCCATGCTTTGGCAACACATTGTGGTATCCGAGGAACTATTGCACAGCCCACCCCTCACCAAGCATCAGGAAGGACACACTGCTTTTGGGGTGACATCTATCACCAAGCCGAGTAGAATCAAATTGAGGCTAACATGAAAAACTATAAACAAATGTTTACTAGGGTTAGTTACAAGGATGAGCCAAATCAAGGAATATGCAATGCAAAACCTCTAAAGAGATCAGGTTGGCTCCTCCGTGCTTGTAATAGACCAAGACATTAAATTTGCAAGTCTCAATTCAGGTTCCCTCCCAGGTTTAGAGGTGCAAAGTATCATCATTCACAGCCAAGAGGATTACAGTTGCCCTCACACTTGTTTCTTTTCTCCTGGGTTTCCAGTCCCTGGTGCTCTGCTTCCCACAATCAGTTCTGAAAGTGCTAGTTTGCCCTACACCCCTCTGCATGTCAGGCCATGTCTCAGGTGGCATAAGAGTTAGTACAGTAATGAAATGAACCACAGACACTTCTACTGAGAGGCAGGGAATATGTGAGACTATAGAGGCTTTGTGGCAGTTCTCTCCCTTCTCCTTGCTGTCCCAAGTTCCTGGCCCTGCACCCGAACATCCCAACCCCACATCGATAGAGTGCCTAGGGAACTCGTGTCCACACTTAGTGGCCTTTTCTCCTTTTCATTGATCTATCACTTTTGTATCTTCATTCCCCTCAGACTCACCACTTTCAGGAATCAAGCAAACCTACTGCTCAACTCTCTCCAGCTTTACTCTAGAGGTGCTGTTGATCTAATTATGACCCCTTTTCTTGTCTCCTTCCTCTCCCTAGTGTCCTCCTACCGATTACCCCTTCCAGCCTCCATCTGATGTTTCACTTCAGCTCCCCCTTTCCTCTTTGTGATGTTTTCTGGCCCGTCCTGATGGATCCCACCAACTTCTTCTGTGACACCACTCTCTCTTTCTCAGGTCTCCAATTTCCATCTTTCTCTCTCTCTCCAGTATGCTCCAAACTTTTACCCTTGCTGGTCTTCTCCGTTGTTCCTTTTCCCTCTCATGTCTTCTCAAGCCTCCCCCTTATTCACCCTCCTTACTTTTCTCTCTCCGGTCTCTCCACTCTCTCTCTCAGACCTCCTCCAAACTCTTCTCCCTTTTTATTCTCCACTTCATCTCCTTTCCCTCTCTTAAATCTGTGACAAAGTCCCAAGCCCCAACGATGATGACATTGGGGTGGTATGAGGACGATGCCCTGGTCACCCCCACTTAGTCCCTGGAGTGGGCAGTGTGAAAAGGTCCGTACCCAAACCTTGTCAAGAGGGAATGGGAACCCCTCTCTCACCGTCCTCTTGGACTGCTCCACCCAGGTCCAACTTGGGTCCTTTGTCTCCACCACCTCTATCTCTCTCCACTTTTGGTGTCCCCCCAGGGCTGTATCCTCACTCCCTGGCTCTTCAATGAATATCTGGCCCCTTTCACCCACCTGATCTCCACCTTCTCTTCTAACTTTCAGTGTTATGCGAATGACACTCCGCTCTCTTTCAGCTTCCCTCAGCCTCCTATCCTCCCTCGCTCACTCACTCCTGACTATATCCGCGATTCAGGATTGGTGCGCCTCTAACAATCTTTTCCTTAATGCCAGTAAGATGGAGATCCTTCTCATTGGGACGCCTGTTCCCACTTTGCTCTCTCTCAGTCTGGCTGCCCTCCGTGGGCCCTCCACCCTCGCCTTCCTGTGAGGCAAAAAACCTTGTCGTTATCTTCGACTCCACCCCCTCTCTTTCTCGCCTCACATCACAGACACTGCTAAAAAGGCCCACTTCCAGCTGCACCTCCTCAGAGGTATTCGGCTTTTCCTCATTTTCCCCAGAAGCTCATTGTTTCCAGAGCCCTGGTTCTCTCCAGGCTGGACTACTGAAACAGCCTTGTTCTCCATCTGCCTACCTCTATTCTTTGCTCCCTGCAACTAATCCAGAACAGGACTGCAAGACTTATCCTTGGCCTCAAGCCCAGGGACTGCATCTCTCCAGCCCTAAAATCTCTCCACTGGCTCCCGGTGGCTGCAAGGATCAAGTTCAAGACCCTCTGCATTGTCCACAAGTCTTTCTGGGGCTGGACGCCCGTACTACATCCAACTCTTTCTCCCCAAATACCTTCCTTCTAGAGTCCATCAGCTACCTCCAACTCTCCGAGGGTCAGAAGCTTCTCCAGGCAGAGAGTGGGGGGAAGATCGCCCTCCTCTGTAGCTGCCTCCCTTTGGAATGGCCTCCCTGACCCTCTCAGACTTGAGCCGGACCACCTGAAGTTCCAGAAGTAGCTCAAGACCCTCCTTTTCTCCTCTGCCTTCTCTCTCTCGCTCCCTTGCTAACTTACCTATCCACTGTACTGACTGGTTGCTTGGTTCCCTCAGTGTCTCACTGGGTAAAAGGCTCCTCCACGACCAGTCTTCCTTGCATTGCCTCCTGGCCTACCGCACTGTTAGGGAGAATTCTCTTATGAGGCTAATTTCCCAAACCTAGTGAGTCCCCCAGCAGCTTTGCTGGATTTTTGGGGTTTGTTTTTTTCTCCTGCTAAGAGTGAGACTCTTTTACTCCCACTCTTAGGCATGATTTGAGGTATGTCTTTGACTCTGTGTGTGCCTATGGGCTATGGGGTTTTCTTTTTACTCCATAGGGTATCATCTATTTTTTGTATGTGTGTTACACAGCACCCTCAGTGCAGTAACACAGGGGTGTCATAGTGATCCCCAAACATAGACTCCATACCCTGGGACTGACTACTGTCTCCCAGGGCATGTAAAGTCACCATTGACTTTACTAGTCCTAAAATGTGAACAGAACTAGTACAAACCATCATATTGTGGAAGTACTGGAAGGGGTGAATTATATTGCCCCTGGGTCTGTTTTCAAGGGTCCCCCCTCGTCGAGTTTCTGGCTGGTGGCAGTGGTTACCACGCAAAATATTCCACCGGAATATTCTCTATGGGATTTTCCCATTGATTTTAAACGCACCACTTTTTGGTGCAATGGTAAAGACACTGCCGTTTTATTTATTTAATATTAAATCAACGGTTGGGTCTTTTTGCCAGAACTCTTTTCTAAAATGGCATTCGTGTCCGTCTCTGTAACTCTGACCAAGGTCGAGCCCTTTGTTCCACTTTTTGGCGGGCTTCTCCATAGAAGCCCGCCAAATGGTGCCACTCTGTCTGGGTTCCACAGGATGGGTGGGGAGGGGAATTGGCACCCTGGACTGCGTTGCCTTAACAACTCAAGTTGCACTCTATTCTGATTGGCCCAGTGGTGAGCCCCCCGGCTCGCCACTTAGCATGTTTGAGTGACAGCTAGGCTGTTGAATGGGGGTTTTTCTGCATAAAAGCAGGGCCTTTGGGACTGGAACTTCAGAAGTCGCCACAGGACCTAAGAATCCGAAGAGGGAAGAAGCTGAGCCCTCTGCAACGATGACACCACCGGTGAAGCCCTGCTGCAACAAACTCAGCACTTTCCCCAACGACAAGAGAAGATCTTCTGCTGGACGAGTCTTCTTCCTCTGAGCTGGTGGGACCAACCAGTTCACCCCTTTCGCCTTCCAAAGACGTCTCTTGGTGGAATCGCCCGTGCTGAGCACCCCGGCGGCCGGATAGCCAAGCTTCACCACTTTGACCGCGAATAAAAGGAACGCACCTTTTACAGACGAACTCCGCGGCTGGTTTCATCCCTGTGCAGTGCATCGACTCCACGTTTCCTCCTCGACGAGATCCTCTCTTCCCCTGGTCGAAACAACGAACTGCAACCACTGCCAGGAACAACTGCCACAGCTGGAGCTTCCTCTCTATTTAAGGTACTGTGTCCTGCCTGGCCTCCCTTTCTTTGGTTTGCCCGAAGGTGACCCTTAAATCCTTGGCTTTCCAACTGGGTTGGCCCCAGTCCTTCTAACTTTACCTTCTTGAATCGCCCCAACCTCTTTTGCACATTCTGCAAAGACTTTTAGTGCATTTTAAACCGTCTGATCCGGGGCAAATTTCGCTTTGCTCCATTTAAAGTGGGCCTGACATATGAACTTTGGCTCTACAGTGTATACTGCCTTTATTCCCTTGCTGAGAACTCCTAAAAGTGTTGGGACTTGTTTTATTTCTATGCTCTGCCTTTTTCTCTCCCTTTAACTGAACTATTGGAGTGCCATCAGGTTACGCGCTCACATCTGTTTTAACAAATCGTGGTGTTTTAACTCTGACTTGTCTGATAGTTATCAAGGGAGGCGTGTATACTTACCTGACTGTGTTTTAACTTGCTTTTGATTTAGAGTGGTAGTATATTGCCTAAAGTGTGTTTTAAATAAATAATTATATACTTTTTATACAAAGCTCTGGTCAGTGTTTGTTTGCTCTACTGTGTCTTTAGCCCTATTGTGTATACTCTATATACTGCCCTCCTCTTCTTGAGAGAAGTCTGACTGCTCAGCCACAGCTACCAGGTAAATCTGGGTGGTGCAGACTGCTACCAATTGGGTTTACTGCTTACTCCTGTAGTCTTAATCTTTTTGCAGTGTTCCCCAAGGGAACTGCACAGGATTCTGCCTAACACGCACACTTAGGGGTTGTAACTATAACCTCTACAGCCCCCCTGCCTCCTGCACTTCCTAGAGACGTGCTGTCCTGGGTGCACTTACTCAGAGCCATGCTGCCCTGATTGCACTCCCCCCCTCTCACTCCCCTTGCACTTCTATTGTTGTGCTTGCACGATCCGAATGTCACAGGGCCTAGTAGGATTGTTTGTCCTGTCCTCCCTTTGTCATCCCTCCCTTGTCTTGTGGCGCCTAGAAACACTTGGGTACAGGTGCGTTATGAATGCCTTATCATATCATATACCCAGGGGTGAGAGGCCTACCAGGGTGTATCCAGTGCCAGTTGAGAGGGATAAGGTTACTCTCCTCTCCCCGACCAGTATCCATTTGCCTCACAACATGCTGCCTATGCAAAATGCTCACTAGGGTTTCTCCCTCCTTTTCAGATCCAGTAACAATCACCCATCAGCATGGGAGAGCCACCCGAGAGACAGCAGCCTACCAGCACCCCATGCCAACAGCCCTGCAATACCAGAAACAAGAAGCAGCGCTCTGCGTCAGACGGCAGAGCGAATGCTGCAGACCTCAGTTGGACACAGAGTGGACTGCGAACCGCTTCCCGGCACTAGCATGTGCTCCAGCAAGACCACATGCAAACAGCTAGCCCACTAGGGACATAAAAAGGGGACACTGCTTATCTTGGTGAAGACTATACCAAGGCCCCCCAACACAAACCTGGGCACTTTACAGTGCAGGCCACCATCATGTCAACGAGACGGCCCCACGCGGAGGAAAAAGGGTGGAGCTTAATCCTGCTCTTTATACATTCCTCTGTTTAGAACACCTCCTTGGAGGGGTGGCAAGAGATTGGCCTTGGCAAGTGATCCAATGGAAGAAGGAGGGGCCAACAAAGGTAACAAAAATACAAAAAAAATACAAGCATACACCATTTCGGTGCTGGACTGAACAGGTTATCATGCTGTGTTCTTTCGAGAGAGGGGCGCCTGCTACCTTTTTTGTATTTTTTGAAGGAACTTGGGGTTGGTCACCCTAAGTTACCTGGGGGCAACCAGACGTGGAGTCCATGCTCACTGTGCTCACAGAGGCACAGCTCCACCTCACTGATAAGGTACAACAAGGCTGAAACACGGGCATGGGGTTGCTGTTGGTACTCTTGTTCAGAAGGTATGTGATGTGTTAGGGAAAATACTCAAAAATGTGCTAATTCCCTTCACCTTAGAGACCCCCAGCAACTTTGCTGGATTTTGAGGACTTGATTTTTTTACCTGGAGAGAGTGTGAGCCTTTTTTCCCCACTCTCTCATGTATTTTAATGTGTATTTTACTCTTGTGTTCTTTGATTATGGCGCTTTAGAGAACTCCATAGGCATCATCTTTTCATTTGTGTCACACAGCACCCTCAGTGCAGTGGCACAGGGAAGCCTTTCCGGCTTTCCCAAGGTTTAAATACCTTCTCTGGGATAAACTACCGTTTCCCAGAGAAAATAAAGTGAAATTGATTTTACTAGTCTTTTTAAATTCCTAGACCCAGCACACCCTAGCTTACAATAGAGTGCTAGAGGCCTTACTTAGTATCCCCTATGTCTAGATACTCATGTTGCAGTCAAATGCTACCCTTTCCTCTCGAAATGGCTGGTGGCAGTGGTTTTACAACGAACTACCATGATCTTTCCAGGCCACGAACACCGGTAGCGTTAAATTGCGGGAGCCATGTTTTTCAAGATGGCGTTTGAGCCCCCTTTGTTTAAACAGGTGCCGTCTTCTTTTTTTGCCATTTATATTTGGAAAGGTCCTTCTAGAGTTTGTCTCTGCACGCCAAACCAGGTTTGGTCCCTTTGTTCCATCGTCTTTGGTGGGCTTCAGGACTGAAGACCGCCTCAGGCACCCGAGTGTCTGGCGTGGGCAGGAAGTGAGGGAGTTGCCCGAAACTCCCTGTGCTTGGTCTCCTAGGAGACCCAAATGTACTCTGGCGTGATTGGCTGGCTGACTGTCCGCCAAGGACAGCCACCCTGCTGGGTGAGTGGAGCTAGGCTGGAATGAATGGGAGGAAAATGGATAAAAGGCAAGTCTCTAGGCTTGGAAGGCAGAGTCGACCATTGGAACGAAAGAACCAAAGACGAGGTCGAAGAGGACGGCTGCTGCAACTCCTGAACCGTTGGTTTGCCTGGTGAAGCCCTGCTGCAGGTCCAAATTGCCAGGTTCACCTCGACAGAGAAGCCCCCACAAGGACGACTTCTCCTTTTGAGTCGGTGGGACCAATCAACTCGACACTAAGCCACCTGGATACCATTCTCAGAGCTGGTTGTATTTTCCTCACGAGTGCTGCAGGAAAACCGAATAACCGGGGAGAGGGCCACCAGTTTGTGTGCTTGACTTCAGCTACTCGAATCGCAGATTTGTCAGTTGATAGCTTTTTGACCAGTCCTCGTGCAGTGCAGGAGTACCCCGATGTCCTCCCTCTTGTCCCCACGACTGAGGCCCAGGAACAGCAAGATCTGCATGAACTGCCAGGAACAGAAGTCTTCAGCTGCATCTTTTTCTTCAAGTGTAAAGGTACTGTGAAACGTGACAGAGTACTTACCTCTTGCGGTGAAAGTGCTTGAAACTTTCCCAACTTGCAGGCCTAATCAGCTTGTGACCCAACATATGATTATTTCTTTTACAAACGACTTTAGCCCATTGACTTTGGCCTAACCTATTGCATTGAATAAACTCCTCTGGTGAACTCAAAACATTTGCAATGTCTAAGAATACTTGTAACCTTCTTTTTATTAACCTATGCCTTTTTGCTCCTACTTCAAAGTACTCTGAATGCCATTTTGCTCCTCCTTCAAAGTAGTTTAAATGCCTCAGAATCTTATAGTGGAAAGTACTGAAGTATATTTGTGTGTGATATATATTGCCCCCTTCTATTGAATGTTTTATAACTGACTGTAAAATAAATTCATAAGTGTTTTACCAAGAAACCTTGAGTATAAGAGTCTATTTGAATACTTGTGATTGTAGACCTCTGTGTAACATCCTTATCCTTACAGCTCACATTCCCTCTTGAGATAATCCTGACTGCTCAGCTCCACTACCAAAAACTGTGTAGTACAGACTTATACCAAAGGTTGGTTTTGCTTACACCTGTAGTCTTAGTTGTGTGTAGTGGTCCCAAAGGGTACTGCATCGAAACTCTGCCTAACAATATGCAAATGGTTATTTTTTCATCTGTGAAAGGTACAGTGAGCAAAAAGCAGATGGCTGCGAACTCTCAAAGTGGTTAATAACCACTGAACAGGTTATCATGCCGTGTTCTTTCGAGAGAGGGGCGCCTGCTACCTTTTTTGTATACTTGTTCGAAGTACTTTACATTCTGCCAGCCAAAGTATTTAGCATAATATGGCAAAGTATTTGTTAGAACATTTCTCAAAATGCCATAACTATAGTTACAGATTCTATCACAACTTTGCCAACAGCTGTTTGGGGTCATCATGGCTAAATGTTCCTTATAGTGTCTATTAACTACTTTTCCACCGGTCTCCCTGTAAGCCCGAATGGTTTGACGAGTGTCACCAATATCAAATCTTTCACGCAGAGACTATACCTTACTTTCTCCATACATAGCTGCCAACTCATCTGGCCATTACTGCTTATACAAAAAGTTCACTTCGCTTATTGTTCACTTCGCTTATTGATTTCTCATACCCAACTTTTTTGTCAGCAGCAGCAGAACCGCCTGTAGAAGAAACGATTCCGTAAATGTTCTTCAAGACTGCAAAAAAACTGTCCATGTTATTCTTTTGTTGCACGACTTTCCTTCATGCAGGTACACCTCTTGGAACCTATTTTCTTCTATGGCCTCCTCGCACTGGGAAGAATGTTTTCCTCGCCTTTCTACCATTGCATCAAACATATTTGTCTGCAAATAGCACGATGTGAATCAATGATCGTGTAATCACGTTTTTGTAAATCAAGAGACAATTCTGATAACTCTTGAAGTGCATCAAACATAATTCTAAGATCAGCAACAAATGGCACAGATGATAGGCGCCTACATAGTCCAGTGTATATGTTACATGTTGTGCCATCACTAGATGCCAAGGGATAGTGTTTGCAAAGAGTAGGATGAGCATTCCAAACAGCCTTGTAACGTTCACCTGGTATCCACGGGGGCGTCACCCAGTCCGGACTGCTTCCGCCTCTGGACCCCTTCCCTTGGACTCTTGTTTGGCTGAAGACCAGGTCTGAAAACACAGGAGTTCGGTTTAGCTTGATTGTCTCCTCCAACCCGCAACCCACTTCCCTCATGGGCCCAATGACCCCTTAGTGCACTTCTCACCTTGCTTTTTGATAAGGTGCCCTCTCGTCCTGCCTCTCAGTGCAGGGGTGCGTTGGGGATGGGCACGTCGCTGCCTAGTTTAGTTTAGTTTATTTATTTGTAAAGCGCAGCCAGGCAGCCAGACTTCACTGGTGCGGGCCCTTGAGAGTTCAGACCTGCTGCGACTCCGTTCGTTAGGTAAGTCTTGCTTTGACCGTTTGTCCTTTATTTTGCAAGTGTCTCTATCAATGTCTTTCCTTTGTTTGTAGGTGCAGATGAAGTTCTTGTGATGTCGTGCTGCCTGAGTTGTGCACGAGATGGTAAGTGAGCACAGAGTGCGGCGCTATGTCCCTTTCTTGTGCTAACCTGTTTATTGTCTTTCTTGCAGGCCGCGATGCTGATCCGGACTGTGTGTGCCGAGAAGATGGAGAGCGGTGCGTAGTGTTGAGCGAACCGCCTACTGGCACTACGCCTAGTAATCAGTCCTTTCTTTTCTTCTTGCAGGTGGTAGAAGTCCCAGGATGGTAATGGACCCCAAGCGAGTTCTATGCAGGTAAGGGAGCGCCTTTGCTGTTTTAGATGTGAAGAGTAAACACTTACTAATGCTGCTTCTCTGTCTTTATTTCCCCCAGGTTGCGGTTCCCTTGATGGAGCGAGGTACGCTGAGATGCTGGATGTTCGGGTTACTGGAGCGGAGTACAAGAGCCGAGCTCACAAGAAGGTAAGCGAATGCTAACGGTGTCTTATCCTTGTTCTTGCAGGTAATCGGATTCGGCGTACGGAGGAAGATTCCAGCAGACAGCTGTGAACGTCACGCTGCGACTAGCAGAGCAACGCGAAGCGTGTTCTGCAACTTGGGCGTGGCTTATATAGCCTGCCGGTATCCCAGGTGCCTCTGGGCCTGGCCACACCTAAAATGCTAGACCGCATGGCTCATGAGCCATGTGGGAGCATCCATGTTGTAAAAATGCCATTATGGGCCCCAATGCACTGGCTTTCCGCATGAGCTTGGCGCCAAAGGCGCAAGGACTGACTCCAAGAGGGTCTGGGGGGACATGACAAGGCCCTTGAGGCCCTGATGGAGGTACCTGGAGCAGTCCAGATGGCCTGACGGCCAAGACCAGGGGCAGGAGTCATGACAGCACTCCCCCTCCAGGCCCCTCTCAGGGTGGTTCTCGCGTCTGGTCCGGGCTTGGTGGGATAATCGCGATGAAAACGCGGTATCAGGCGTGGCGCATGGATGTAATCACAGGGTTCCCATGTCCTGTCCTGTGGGCCATACCCCCTTCCAGTCCACTAAATAGTATAACTTTGTTCTGATGTACTTTGAGTCCAGGATATTTTTGATCTCAAACTCTGGTTTTTCATTGACCATGACTGGTTCAGGCGGAAGGGTTACTCGAGTTCCTGGTTGAACTGGTTTTAAGAGAGACACATGGAACACAGGATGAATATGCATGTTCGCCGGCAAGGCCAGCTTAACTGCAGCTGGGTTTATAATAGCTTTGATGGTAAAAGGTCCTAAATAGCGTGGGCGAAATGTCCGGGTTCCCTTTACAGGCACATGTTTTGAGGCTAACTAAACTTTGTCCCCCACTTGGTAGTTTGGGGCCCTCCCACGACGTTGATCTGCGTATTTCTTTTGGCGATCCTTGGCTTGACGTAGATGTTTGACGGCACTTGTGAACGCCTGAGAAATGATGGTGTGCAAGGTTTTAATGGCCGGCATTTCCAGAGTCGTTGGAACGTCCAGTTCGGAGGTGCGTGGATGTCTGCCATATATTGTGAAAAACGGGGTCTGTCACGTACTGCTGTGCATGGAATTGTTATACGCATACTCCGCTACCCACAGCAAGTCCTTCCAATTTCCTTCCACTTGATGTAGCATGCAGCAGAGGTTCTGTTCGAGTGTTTGCTTTGTTCTCTCTCTTTTGGCCATCCGTTTGGGGGTGGTGGCTTGTGGATACTCTGATGTCAATTTGAGCCATTGAACAGCATTTTCTCCAGAAGTTGGACACAAATTGGGTACCACGATCAGAGATCAGCACAGACGGGTACCCATGACGGCGTATGATGTGTTCGAGGAATACCTACGCCAGGCTGGACGCATTTGGGAGACCTTTAAACGGCAGGAAAAGGGCCATTTTCTAAAAACAAGTCTACAACCACTAGAATGGTTTTGTATCCCTGACTGGATGGTAAATCGGTGATAAAGTCAAGAGATAAAGTATGCCATGGTGCTGATGGAATCTCCAGTGGTCTGAGGAGCCCAGCTGGTTTCTGCTTAGACGATTTATTTTGTGCACATACGCCGCAAGAGATGATGAATTGAATAACATCCTTACGCCACGTGGGCCACCAGTAACTTTGCTTTATCTTTGCTAGAGTTTTGATCGGTGCTCGGTTTTCATACTTGAACCGATCTGCTTTTCTATTTTGAAGTCTGTGATCAAGTTGAACCACCAAGTCAATGTAGTCTGCGCAGACCTGGGGTGGGTTTACTATCTGAGCTAGAACATCCTTAAGCTCTCCGCGCAGGCCTTGATGAAACAATGTGATCCTTTTGCTTTCTGGCCATCCAGTTTCCACAACCAGTCTGTTAAAGGTGGCTATGTAGGACAGAAGATCCTGATTACCTTGTCGTAAGGATAGCAGTTCGTTATCAAGGGCCTGTCCTTGAGAGTGTCGAGCGAACAATTTTTCCATGCTGGCCTGGAAGTCCTGAAAATTCCGGAGAATGGGATCATCCTGATTTACCAACAGAATAGACCAATCGGCAGCACTGCCACTGAGGTAAGATAGTATAAAGGCTACCTTGGTCTGGTCGTTAGGGAAGGCTCCGGGTCTGCATAGAAAGTGTAAACGACATTGGTTCATAAAGACGGCATATTTCTTGGGATCCCCCGCAAAACGTTCAGGCGGGGCCAAAGGCATGCGTCCAGGTAGATTAATTTGTACTGGGTTACTCAAACCCATTGATGTGGAAATGTCTCCGGAATTAGGTAAAGGAGTGTGCCCTGCCTGGGCCTGTAATAACCTTTTGGCTAGGTCATCTGTTCCTTCCTTGGATAAGATCAGTTCTCTTTTGAGAGCGTTAGTCTCCTGGCGGGCTGAGTGCACCTCTGCCCGTAATTCCCCCAAAAGCTGGGCCAGCTGGTCAGTCTCGGAAGTCTCCATAGCGCCCGGGTGGGAAATTGTGGGTAGGCTTCGCGTTCTGTAACGCTCACCTGATTCCCACGGAGGCGCAGGTCTGGCTTCGAGTGCTGATGCTTCTTCAATAGTGAAGCGCTGGACTCTGAAGATGGACAGGAAGGGCCCTCTACTCTGGCTTCTCCGGCTCGCAGGAATATTCCCCTGTGCGTGAAAAGGGAGGATTACCTACTGACTGAGTTATGCTCAAGCCTCCCACTCTCTTCCAACCCTCCACGATACCCTTCCACGATTCCCCGTGAAGTCTCACCTTAGGGTCAGGAAGGATGAGCTCTCCATCCTGCTTCTGTTGCAGGGGCGCGTTGAAACCCAGTTATTTCACTGGATTGAGGATTGATGGGCGTTCAGGTAAGCTTGACTATTCAGGTAAGGCTCTGTAAAAGTTCTGTTGCAAGTTCAAAAGTCCAAGCTTAATAATAATGTTCATTGTCTTTTTGCAGCAAGCGCTAATGCTTATGTCTTTTTTCCCCTTAGGGGCCGGGGTTCGGAATGCCGGAGATATGGCACCGACCCGAAGTGAAACGGGAAGTTCCAGTTCCAGTAAATGGCAGGTTAGTTCTGGATGAGCGCTCGGGAACTGTCTTTGCATACGCTCATTCAATGTCTGTCTTTTTTCCCCTTAGGGGCCGGTGTCCGGAAAATGCCTGGAAGCGGCAAGACCCGAAATGAAATGGGAATGACCCAACAGGTAAGTCTTATTCCCTTCCTTCTCTCACCTTTTATTTCTTGTCTTTTTCTCTAGGCTCTGGGAAGTGGCTGTGTATCCGGATGATCGCTGCTGAAGATGGAGGAACCCAGGAAAGGTGAGTGAAATGCAGCGCTGCAGCGATCGTAACGAAATGCTTTTAAAAAATAATGTCTTCCCTTTCAGGATCGTCGGTGATGTCTCCGTGGTGCAGATTAGCTGGTAGGTCTCTTGTCTCCCTTTGCAGGTGACCCAGGATGCTGACAGGCGTGGCTGAAGTCCAGATGCAGGAGCCGACACGGTGAGCGTCCAGCTGCGAGGAGCAGAACAACGCGAAGCGTGAGTTGCTGATCGGGTGTGGTTTAAATAGCTTTGGAAGAAGTTCCCAGAGTGTGTCCTTCCACCGATCAGGTATGTATCCTTCCCCGATCACACCCGGGTGGAAAGTAGTCCCACAGGTAAAGTAGTTCCATTCAGGCCTCAAGAGGGCCTGGATGTAGCAGCATGGTCTGCATCAGGTAAGTGCACATTAAAACACTTGAACACATGTCTAGCTTTATGAGCCTGGCGCCTATGGCTCCAGGACAGGGGTCCAACATGAGCCTGGCGCCTAAGGTGCCAGGACTGCGTCCAAAGGGCCCCAGCTTGGGCCCGCTGGCACTCTCCTGGGGGAAATGATGCCTGCCTCTGGGGTTGCTCGGACCTGGCTCCTTGGAGGTAGGCATCATGACAGTTGCAATATGTAACCAAATGGCTCTCTGATGAGGTAACTCCTGAATTTAGGCTGTTTGGGCAGGACTGCACCCCGTTTTACCTAAAGGAGATTATCTGGGTGCCTAGACTTGAAATTAAAGAACGCCCGGGTATGATGTTGCTTGGGTGGAAGATGTGGTGCAGAGTATGCCAACTGATGGAGAACCCGTACCCGTGTTCCCCACAGGTGCCGCTACTCGCCTTAGCTGGGGGAGACAACCAACTCAGAATGATAATTAGGACCTATTGGGAATCGGTCGGGCTGGTCACATTGGGAGATGTATGGCAGGAAGGGATTATTAAAGATTTCGAAGAACTGGGAGAAGAGGCAGGTTTGCACAGAGGCCAATATGTCACGTATCTCAGGCTGGTGCAGACTATTCGTAAAACCTGGCCAGAGACTGTACTGGCGGAGGAGCCAGACGTCCTTATGGGAACGATATATGACATATCAGAAGGAGGGCACAAGATCTCTAGACTGTACGAGATGGTGATGACCCGGGTGGGGAAGGATTTGACTCATTTGAGGCTGGACTGGGAAGTGGAGGTGGGGGCACAGATGACCGATGGGATGTGGGAACGTGCTATGGGATACCACAAGAAGGTGTCCAGAAACGCCAGAATGCAGCAGATACAGTTATACATAACGCATAGAGCCTATATGACACCGAAAAGAATATCTAAATTTGTAAACGCAGGAAGACAAGCATGCCCAAAATGCGATGAAGAAGATGCTGATATGACACACATGTTCTGGTCTTGCCCAGTGATTGAAGCTTTTTGGGGGGAAGTGGCACGGAAACTAGCGGATAAAGGGGTCACGCTCAACATAGGTACGGCCTGGGCCTGCCTGTTGGGAGGGTCTCCCAGACCACGGAATACTAAACATGTTGGGAAACTGAGGGACCTGGCATCCGTGCTTGCTAAAAGAAGGATTGCCATGGGCTGGAAGCAGTGCCACAAGCCACGGGTTGAGGTATGGTGGCGGGACTTGCAAAAATGGGCGGAGGCTGAGACGGTAGTGTGGCAGGAGGCATGTAGCAAGTGCGGGGAAGAAGAAGTGGGTAACTTGATGGCTTGGAGAATGTTAATAACAGGTCTGTTTGGCACATTGGTGGATTCTGCAGCTTCGGAAGGAAGCGATACCTGGCCACACGCAGCAGATACAGAACGAGAAACGCAAATAAGCTCTTGAGGGGGGAGGGATTTGGGAAGCAGTGACGTGCGTTAATTGATGTTCACGAGTCTGTTGTAAATAATGCTGCAAGTTTGGTTTGTATTGTTTATTTGTTTTCAAAATAATAAAACTTAAAAAAAAAAACTAAAAAAACTAAAAAAAAAAAAAGAATAGGGGAGATGCTGCTGGTGACTTTGAGGCGCGAATAAAACCATTAGCCAGGTATTGCCCAAGGTAGGCTTTCAAATGTTGGTTCTCTGGTTCCATAAGTGCATAGATTCGACTACAAGGGATTTGGGCTCCTGGTACCAGATCGATTTGGCAATCATAGGGCCGGTGTGGCGGCAAGGTGTTCGCTTGTTCCTTTTGAAACACATCCTGAAAGTCCTGATATTCACTTGGTAGAGTACCAATCACACCCAGGGTTATTGCTGCGGTTGCACGGACTGATGGGCTGGTAGTTGTTGACTTTCTCCCATGGTAATAGCAGGTGCGGGTACAGCCTTTGGAAAAGACCAGTTCTCGAGCACGCCAATCTATAAGCAGATTGTGTGCCACCAACCACGGAATCCCAAGGATCAACCGGAACTGAGGCGCCTTGATGAGGTCGAAAGCAATAGATTCCCGATGGGCATCCTGACACAGAAGGGTTAGAACTGTCGTGTACTGAGATACTGGGCCGGAAGCGATTTCTGTACCATCTACGATGGTCACTGTCTCGGTGGTCGATTTAGGGCGTAGAGAGAGCCCCATCTTTGCTGCAAGATCCTGGTCCATATAATTCCCAACTGCTCCGCTGTCGATGTATGCTTCTACAGCATGCATCTTAGACGGTTGTTGGTGGTTGATTAGAATCACGGGCATTGCAAAATGGGAGGTCTGTAGTTGACTTTCTTCGCTCGACAAATGGACCCCTACATTTGCCGGCCTTGGTAGTTTTCTGACTCCTCTTTTGTGGTTTCCTTATCCGTGGCTCCCACGGTTCTCCTTGGTGGCTTTACTAAACTCTCTTTGAGGAAATGACCTGCTTTCACAGTATAGACATAACTGCTGTTCCCTTCTCTTATCTCTTTCAGCCTTGGTTAATGGCGGTCTCACCCCTCCCAGTTGCATCGGTTCCACCGAGTTGCCGGTCACCGGTGGAACCTGGTCTTTGGACCGCACGCACATAGGGCGAATGTATGTCCGGCTCCGATCTGCCCTTCGGTCTTGCAACCTGTGATCAAGTTGAACCACAAGGTTGATGAACTCTCCACAGTCTTTCAGCGGATCCACCACTTGGGCAAATACATCCTTTAGATCTCCCCGTAGGCCCCAATGAAATAGCGTGGTCCTCTTCTCCTCCAGCCACCCTGCTTCAACTAGGAGCCTGTTAAAGGTCGCTATATATGTTAATAAGTCTTGGTTACCTTGACGAAGAGACAAGAGTTCATTATCTACTGCCTGTCCATGTGTACGACGGGCAAAGAGCTTTTCCATCTCTTGCTGGAAACCCCCAAAATCACGTAACAGAGGGTCATCCTGTCTGACAAAAGGTACTGACCAGTCTGCAGCACTGCCACTCAAATAAGACAACACAAAGGCAACTCGCGACTGATCATTAGGGAAGGATCCAGGTCTGGAAAGGAAATGGAGACGACACTGGTTCATGAAAGTGGCGTATTTCCTAGGGTCCCCAGTGAAACGCTCCGGTGGGGCTAATGGAACTGCTCCTGGAAGAGTGATTTGTACCGGATTGATCGGTGGTGTTGGCATTGATGAAACGTTCCCAGGCAATGGAGATTGTCCGGCCTGTGATTGGAGAAGCTGTCTACCCAGCTCGTCAGTGCGTTCCTTTGACACTATCAATTCCCTCCGCAATGCATTGGTCTCCTGGCTTGCTGAAAGCACTTCCGCGCGTAACTGCCCCAGCAGCTGAGCTAACTGGTCAGTTTCTGAGGTTTCCATGACGCCCAGGTGGATTGTGTTTTGTGAGGCTTTGCGTTCTGTAATACTCACCTGGTATCCACGGGGGCGTCACCCAGACCGGACTGCTTCCGCCTCTGGACCCAGACTCTTGTTTGGCTGAAGACCGAGTATGAAAACACAGGAGTTCGTTTTAGCTCGATTGTCTCCTCCAACCCGGAACCCACCTCCCTCATGGGCCCAATGACCCCTTAGTGCACTTCTCACCTTGCTTTTTGATAAGGTGCGCTCTCTGTCCTGCCTCTCAGTGCAGGGGTGCGTTGTGGATGGCCACGTCGCTGCCTAGTTGCTTCACTGGTGCGGGTCCTTCAGAGTCCAGACCTGCTGCGACTCCGTTCGTTAGGTAAGTCTTGCTTTGACAGTTTGTCCTTTATTTTTCAAGTGTCTCTATCAATGTCTTTCCTTTGTTTGTAGGTGCAGATGAAGTTCTTGTGATGTTGTGCTGCCCGAGTTGTGCACGAGATGGTAAGTGAGCGCGGAGCGCGGCGCTATGTGCCTTTCTTGTGCTAACCTGTTTATTGTCTTTCTTGCAGACCGCTATGCTGATCCGGACTGTGCGTGCCGAGAAGATGGAGAGCTGTGAGTAGTGTTGAGTGAACCGCCTACTGGCACTCTGTGTAGTAATCAGTCCTTTCTTTTCTTCTTGCAGGTGTTAGAAGGCCCGGGATGGTAATCGTGAGTTCTATGCAGGTAAGGGAGCGCCTTTGCTGTTTTAGATGTGAAGAGTAAACGCTTACTAATGTTGCTTCTTTGTCTTTTTTCCCCCAGGTTGCAGTTCCCTTGATGGAGCGAGGTACGCCGAGATACTGGATATTCGGGTTACTGGAGCGGAGTACTAGAGCAGGGCTCGCAAGAAGGTAAGCAGATGCTAACGGTGTCTTATCCTTGTTCTTGCAAGTAAATCGGGTTCGTCGTGCGGAGGAAGATTCCAGCAGACTGCGGTGAACGTCACGCAGCGACAAACAGAGCAACGCGAAGCGTGTTCTGCAACTTGGGCGTGGCTTATATAGCCTGCCGGTATCCCAGGTGCCTCTGGGCCTGGCCACACCTAGAATGCTAGACCGCAGGGCTCAGTTATGGAACTGAGCCATGTGGGAGCATCCATGTTGTAAAAATGCCATTATGGGCCCCAATTCACTGGCTTTCCACATAAGCCTGGCACCAAAGGCACCAGGACTGACTCCAAGAAGGTCTGGGGGGACATGACAAGGCCGTTGAAGTCCTGATGGAGGTACCTGGTGCAGCCCAGATGACCTGACGGCCAAGACCAGGGGTAGGAGTCATGACAGCCTCTACTGTTCTGCAGCTTGAGGTAAGTCAATGAGTACCTAACACTCTACCTAATTTACAAATCTGAATGTCAAGAGCATCTGCACATTCTTTTAGATGCAAACTATTTTTTACAGATGTGCTAAAAAGAGAATACAGTTTGTCTAACAATGCTTTGAAATGAGTTGTAGCTCCAATGTCTTTCATGACACCACTGACTGCAAGTTCTAAGTGGTGTGGTGAGCAGTGCAAGGCTACAATATTGGGATACATTCTTTCTTGTAACCTTTTCACAAAACCGCTATTGTGTCCAAACATTACTGATGCTCCATCACAAGGGACTGACAACAGACATTTGGTGAGAAAGTCTGCACTAATGTTAACTGGGTCTTTTTGGAGCACAGGTAGCAAACCGTTTACTATACCTTCAACAGACACATCACTAGCTCAATAAGGTAAACAAAAATATTAGATGGAGACTCCCTATCCTGTAGCCAAGTACGTAGTGTGAAGGCATCATGAAGCAAGACAAAGACAACAGATTCACTTTCCTTAACAAAAGGATTTTATTATCTTATTGTCAGGATGGAGTAAAGCCTAACTTGCACTAAGCTAAGGTGGGATCACCCTACCTAAAGAAACGAAGGATCGGTAATAGCAAATGTCCAATTCCCGCACCTGGAGCGCCCCGGTACGAGTGTTCCATTTTCTACACTCACCGTGCACGGCTGCTCCTCCGGGTGTCTTCCTTCTTTGCTCCAGCTTACACTTGCTTCCCAGGTACGCATCACGGAGTTCCAGCAAGCAGCGTTCACATCCTGTGAACCTTGCTGCAGCGGCCCATGGCAATTCAGAGTCTTCTGTTTTCCCTACTCCAGCTGGGAACACGCGGCATAGAGGACTGCAGTCTCTCTCACCCCTCTGCAATACACAGCATCCTCTGCACTGGGCCCTCTAAAGCCTGCTCCTCGCATCACAGCTGTGTCCTTCTCACAAGGCAGGTTCTCGTCTTCTCTCTGCCGGTCTTTCATTTAATGCACCTGTGGCCTCCTAGTTGGTTGCAGGTGCAAGTCCTTCGCCTGACCACAGTTGCACCTATTAATGGCACATGCATGACAATCGCAATGGTTCCCCCATAGTCCCCTTCCTTGTCTCAGAGTCAGTACCAAAGTGGTGAAATTGACTAGAAGTGTGCATTATTCCTAGTTGCCTCTTCCTCATTCCAGTCTTAAAGGCATATGATGTGGGACAGTTGGTGTGTATGGAAGGGATAAAGACTGACCATACCCCACGAAGGCAGGGGGAGGGTAGGGCTCATTCTCATAAGGGAAAAGGGGATACCATGGCTCACCTGAAGACGACATCCTCACACTCTCCAAGGTCCCTCCCCTCCTCTCCGGTGATCCTCCCTCTCATATTCACCCCCATGGTCAGGATGCAAGAGTGATGGCCTTTCCCTAGCCACCTGAGAGGAAGATCCAAGGCGAATAGATGGGAGGATGCCCTCACATTCTTCACAAACCCTTCCCCTATCCGGGCTGGACCTGGGTGTTTCACATGGAAATGGGGAGAGGAAGTTGACATTGCCCTGATCTCGACCCTTCCTGTGTTCCATTGTGAAACAATAAGGCTTAAGGTACAGAAACCAGTGCATGTTTTGGACTCTTTCCTTTGACTAATCCACACTAAAGGGGAGTGGTCCGTGATCAGCCTAAACGTACGGCCTAGCAAATAGTATGAGTACAGCCCATTTGATAGCCAGTGCCTCAAGTTCGATGACAGAGTAATTCTTTTCCCTTGGAAATAGCTTCCTGCTGATATACAATATGGGATATTCTAGTCGTCAAGGTTTTGAGATAGGACAACCCCATATACTCATTAAGGAAGCGTCAGTTTGTAAAATAAATGCTTTAGAACGGTCTGCTACTTTCAAAATGGGGCTCTGACATAGGGCCTGCTTTAGAGTTGTGTAACAGATCTCATCTTCTTCATCCCACCTGATCTTTTGTGGCTTTGCATTTTTCAGTTTGTCAGTGAGTCGTGAGGTCTTGCTAGAAAGGTGTGGGATAAACTGGCGGGCTAAAAATGTCTCTCAGATCTTTCTTGGTTTTCGGTGTAGGGGTATCCAAGACAGCCTTAACCTTTTTGTGCTTGTGTTGAACAGTACCATTACCCACAAAGAACCCTAGGCATTTGACTGCAGATTGAGCCAGTTTGCATTTTCTAGGGTTTGCAGTTAGGCCTGCTTTTCCAAGTAAACACACAACAGTGTAAAGGTGGTACAAATGATCTTCCTAAGTTTTCGTTATTTTATTTTTTAAAACTTTTATTTATTGGCAGACACTAGCAACAAATACACAGTGTAAGGAATTTTGTTTGCAAACACAGATAGACATCACATATAACAATGAGTAATATGTATGAAAGTGTTTGCCCAGCACATCCAGATCTGTTGTCTCTAAGGCCTGGATCGGTCTTGTGTGGGGGGCGAATCAAGTTCTGCTTCACCGTCAGATTGTTTGTTGAGATAACTGCAGAAGGCAATCCAAACATTGTTTGGGCGAGAGTGCATGGGAGGGAGTTTATGTATTCCTCCTCGCAGGTCTGAGTCCAGGTGAGTGCATTTAGCCACATTTTAAATGTGGGAGGAGAAGGGCGTTTCCAGTACAATAGTATACATTTCTTGGCAACCATAATGCTTATATTTAAGAATTTTGACATTTTCTTTTCTTCGTCCCCACTCCATATCCCAAATAATGCCCCAATCGGATCTGGATCAACTGCAGTTCCAACAATCTCAGATAGAGCCTCAAGGATCGCACCCCAGAACGTACTGAGTGCCCTGCATGACCAAAACATACATATGTGATCAGCACTTTCAGAGTGGCATCTCGGGCAAGCGTGTGCCTGGTTTCGGTCGAATTTAATTAATTTGTGCGGGGTATAGTATAGTCTGTTCAGAAATTTGTATTGCATGCAGAAGACAATAGCAGTAATTTAAATGTTTGAGAGCTGTAAGTTAGGGCTTTAAGCCCTGGGCAAGAAGGTTTAGCCTGTCTCTCAGCAATCGGCAAATGCATGATCTAGAATTTGGAAGGTTTAATCCTATTTAGCTCTATTAATTGTTTGGTCCTTCTCCTTTTTTTTGTCCTTCTCCTTGTCCTTCTTCTCTCTCTTTCTTTTCTTCCTCTTCTTCTTCCTCTTCCTCTTCTTTTAGGTCTCCTAATTATTTTTAATTGGTTACATTTAAAGAAAGCACACCTCTTTCAATGACTGTTAATGTTTTGGATTTTTTTTTCATCATTATAAAATGTCAGTTGATGCAAATTTGTTTGTGTTTTTATGTGTGTATTTTTGGTAAAATGAATCTGTCGATTGCGAAAGGTTATTTTATAACCATATACAATAAAAAAAATAAAAGAAATATTGCATGCAGCGGAGCCTAGAGTTAAGGGAGAACCTGCGCGTATGTGCACACATTTTGCTCCACACCGCATCCATGATTTCAAGATGAAGCTCCTCCGCCCACTCGTTCCGTGCCCTAGGGGGTGGATCCGGAGATTTAGCTATCAGTATTTTGTATAGGGAGGCGACTACACCCCGGCTAGTATTAGAGTTAGCTATATATTGTATTTCGGGCATATCTGGGGGCTCATCCATGTATGATGGCCACATAGTGCGCACAGCGGCCCGCAGCCTGTAATACTGCAGCATCTCCAATGCCGATCCAGAGTGACCAGGGCGCCATGTCTGTGGAGTAATAGATTTCCCCTCGGAAAATAGATCTGTCAATGCTTGGTATCCCTGTTCTTGCCAGTGTTGAGAAAGGAGTTTATCGTGTGTATAGTAGGGCCGCGGTTGGGACTCCCGACAGAGTAGGAGACTCCACGCCAACCGTGTGGTTGAGACAGGGTCAGACAAAACGTCGGCCTCGTACTTACGATGGAGGACCAGTGACATTATATTGACTTCTGCCGCTGCCAGTCTTTCCAGTTTAACATGGGGGTGGAGCAGATGGGTTCTTGTACCAGTATGTGGCGTATTGGTCTTGTGCTGCAATCCAGTAAAGGGTGAAGTTAGGGGCGGTGAAGCCCCCCTTCTCATAAGGCAGAGTCATATGTTGCCATTTCTTGTGAACCGCGCCAGCGTGCCAGAGGAATTGTGTGCACTTTTTGTGGATTTTGTCAAAATAATGTTTCCCTGGCCAGACTGGAATGCTCGCAAAGACGTAAAGAAGTTTGGGGACCAATATCATTTTATTCAGCGAAAGCTTCCCCGTCAGTGATAGTGGGAGAGAGCGTCATCTCGTTATCTTCGAGTTCATGTAATGCAACATGGAAGTATAATTATCGGACAGGAGAGTCGGTTTGGATAGCGATATTTGGACCCACAGATATCTGATACCTCCTGGGGACCAGCAGAGGGGGTATTCACATGTTGGCTGCTGGGTCGCGTCCGTGAGCGGGAATATCTCTGATTTGTAATAATTGATGGTGAAGCCGGAGAAGGTGCCTATTTTAGCTATGCCACGCAAAATGGGGTCTAGGTGAGCGGCAGGGTTCCTGACACAGAGCAGGACATCGTCTGCGTATAGTGATATTATTTCAGGGGTGTCCTTTAAATGTATGCCCTTGCGGGAATGCATCGCTCTGACGTGATCTGCCATTGGCTCGATGACCAGTGCAAAGAGGATGGGGGAGAATGGGCAGCCCTGGCGTGTGTCCCTCAGCAGTGCAAAAGATGACGAGGTTAGGGAGTTTACCAGAACTCTAGCCGTGGGGTTTGTATACAATCATTTTCGCTCCAGGTCATTAATTTTTGACTCGGAGCGGTACAGATCGCTCCTTTTGGCTTTAAGTATTCCTACTTCTCTGGAGATGGACATACCCCTGATGTAGACCTTGAACGCCTCCCAGCGAACCCGAAAAGTTGTGTCGTGTTGTGCATTGCATTAAAAAAAAGTCATATCAGAGAGAATCTCCGCCCTCAACACTATGTCCAGCAGCGCCTCCAACTTGAAGCGCCAGATGGACCAGCCAGGTGGGGAGGCCCCTAACTTTACTAACAGTCACTGGGGCATGATCAGAAAGCGTACAGACAAGTATCTGAGTATCTATGACCCTGCCCATTAAATCACCTGTCAGTAGAAACAGGTCAATCCTGGACGAACTATCGTGCACAGAAGAATAGTAGGAAATCCCCGCACTTGGGGGTGAAGAGTCCTCCAAGCGTCCCGCATTCCAAGTGACAACATGTGTGTTCGTAATCTACGAGCCGCACGGGATATGACCCTGGGTGCTACTCCTGTCTTATCAAGGTCATTGTCCAGTATTAAATTCATGTCCACCCCCATATGACTGGAACCCCAATGTAACCCATAAGCAAGGAGACCACCTTGTCGAAAAAGTCAGGGGAATCGACATTGGGCCCATATGTGTTTACAAGCAGATACTCCTCGTTCGATATTACACAATGTAAGATAATGAACCTGCCCTCAGCATCTACATGGCTCGTCTTCAAAACAAATTTAATAGATTTGTGAATTCACGTCAGGACTCCCCTGGATTGCTTAGAGTATGTCGTGTAAAACCTATTCGGTCCCCAGCACAAGGCTTAATGCAAGGCGACCAATGGCGTGAGTCTCCTTTAATAGAAGTATCTTCACCCCATGTCTATGGGCATAAGCTGTGACTCTCCGGGCCTTTGTGAAGTTACTCAACCCTCGAACATTCCATGACATTAACCTAATAGGCATGGTGTTGCTTCAAGGAACATCCCAGCAGTGTTGCCTCCGTGCATAAGTAACTGTGTAGCTAATAATTGCATGATGCTCGCTTACCCCATGCAGTGCCACGTCACCTCTGCCATTTTTAACATAACCCTCCCCAACAGTTTCATCCCCCACCCTCACTGCCATAACCCAACCAGCAGTGTAGCTCCTCCCCCCCATGGACTGTTTACCCGTGAGCCACCCCCAACTTGGCCCATCCACGTCACGGGCCCAACTGGGGCTTGTGCACAACAGAACCATCACAACAACTATTGCAGCCGCAGTGGGGTGCGCCGCTGCTGCGTGGCCAACATTTTCAGAAGCCGTGGTGTAACCCACTTCCTATTACATATTAAGGTGATCAACATAAGCAATTTATACAGCGAATTATTGAAACTGGGACAATGGACATCCGAGGTATGGACCTCAGGTGTAGCGCCCGCTCATGTACGCTTCGCTTGTGGCAATTGAATGACACGTGCCCGACACACTTATCGACAGAGTAGTGTCAGGATTACAGGAGTCTACAGTTAGGTTTCACAGTGCGGGCGGTCATTCCTGTTCATCCGTGTGGTGTGCGCTGCGAGAAGCAGGCGGTACTTGACTGGGGCAATAGCAACCCATGAATTTTAAGGATAAAGGAACACAAAGGAGAGACTCCTTAGCGAGTAGGAGGAGGATTCCCCCTCAGTCGTTTTCCATCAATTCGTCCGCAGGGTTGTCCAGAGGGATATGTGCCTCTATGAATTTCACCGCCTCATCAGGGACTGTGAAAAAGTAAAGCTTGTTCCTGAAGGTGAACTTAAGATGTGCCGGGAATAGTATTGCATAGGCGACATTCCTTTCTCTGAGCATTTTCTTCACACCTATAAACTGTTGCCATTCCTGCTGCACTCCTGTGGAGAAGTCAGGGAATATTCTGATAACATGCGATTCTAATTTGAGTTCCCCTTTCTCCCGCGCAAGGCGAAGAGTGTGGTCCCTGTCTCTGTAACTCAAAATCTTTGGAATTATAGGCCTTGGAAAATCACCAAGTTTGGGGCGAGGGGCCAGCGCACGGTGAGCAGGTTTAACAGCAAAAAAGGGAGACAGCTCAGGATTATCCAGTAGGTCTTTGATAAAATTCTTAGTCGCAAGCTCCATGCGTCCCTCGAGTGCATTCTCAGGAACCCCTACGATGCAGATATTATTTCTGTGTGACCTAGGCTCCAAATCGTCACATTTTGTTTTAACGAATTTCATATCCCGGGTGAGGGTAGCCACAGTATCTTGAAGTGCGTGTATCCCATCCTTGTTCGCTCCAATCCTGGTCTCGGCCTCAGTGATCCTGGTTCCCTGGTGAATTTGGATTTGAGTGATGCCATGTTTGTGTTTATATCGTCGAATTTTTCATAAAAGGAAGCAAAGTTTTTGGCCATGGATTCCATCATGGTAGTCAAGTTGGGAAGCGGAGCGTCCAGCGGCATGTCCGCATCCTCCTGACTGGTCGAGGACTGTCCCATATCAGGTCTGGGTGCTGCTTTGGCAAATTTATCCATGGCGCCGACCTTATTGGCTCCTCAGGACCTGTTAGACATTATACAGGTAGGTGAATATTTCTTGCGGCACAGGCGAGTGGTGACAGGACACTGTTGGTCAACGCAGACGTAATGGTCATGTGGTGTCTTGGGCTCTGCAATGAGGGCTAATGTTGTAGCAGTTGCGAAGTTCCAGATACAGCTCAGGGGGAACTTGCCGACCCCCCCAGAGACCAGAACCAGATCCTCTGTGCAGTCAACCAGGGGGGAGGTTATGTACGGGTCCCTCGATATAGCCCAGCATGGGCCAGGGGATTAGAAAGGCGACGTACCAGGAGCCCGGGGTGTGGGATGAAGAACGCCAGGCCACCTATCACCCTCTCAGATGACACGTCGCTGGGAGTAGTAGAAGGAAGCCGCTCAAGTGGAGGGGTGGCCTATCGGGATCTCTGGCACAGAGGGTCGTTCAGTCCTGAGTGGATTCAGATATCTGGCGTGGTTGGGATCGCTATGCGGGCCGGGCAGCTGACCCTACACCAAGAAAGCGAGTGAATGCCAAGTTTGGAAGGTTTAGGCAGGCTGCTGTGATTTGGGGGCCCGTTGCCTTGTTGCCACAGTGAATGCGTAGGGGACGCGCACAATAGAGCCTGCACCCGATGTCAGTATCTGTGGGGAGGACCCCGATGGGGATAACAGATGGGGTGCCAATGGAGGCCGTCAAGAAGTGTGCAGTACGTGGGCAGTTTAAACAACCATCTCAATTCAGGTGAGGCGAGTTATGGCAAGATGGCAGTTTGAGATGTTAAAGTCTGTTGATACGTGCAGCCGATGCTTAGGCCACATTAGGCGGCAAACTGTGTTCATAGCGTGGGGCCATGGCTGCAGCAGTAGGCTGGGGCAAACAAAGGGAGTGTGTGCTGCAGTTATGCTGTTGCTGAAAAGCAGAGATGGCCGGCGCCGGCTGGAAGGGCCACAGGCGCCCAGCTGTGTCACACTTGGCCTGGTGTCAGTCCCAGCAATATATATCAGGGCCACTTTATTCACTCACCCCAATCAGATCACCTACTTGCTGTTGTGCGGAGTCGTCGTCTGACAGCCATCCATGGAGGTCAGCAGCGCATTGCAGGCTGCAAGGGAAGTAGCTATTTTGGGCAGCTGCTCAGCTCCCTCACCCCCGTAGGAGCACGCGGGGCAAGTCCAGCCCCGGCGCCGGGCGCCCCAGCACGGCCCACAGCGCGGCAGGGATCCAGGCCACTTTGCTCCCTGCCGGCCGCCGGTGGGAGGGTATTCGGCCTACCTCGGAGTGTCAGACCCCGGGAGGATCATTCATGGCCTCACGTTGGTGGAGGTGTGAGTCGGCTTCTCCCCTGTCGTTGAAGGTATTTGGAGCAGCTCCCACACGCCGTTTAGCAGTACGTAGGGAGACACGGTCTGCTCCCCAACCCGTGACATAAGCAGGCAGACCAGCGGGGTCGCAGGGGGGGGAGCAGCCGGTTACTCCGCTCTCAGGACGCCAGCAGGCCCGGGGTCGGGCAGTCAGTCGGTCGTGATGTAGGCACCCTCTGCCGCAGCACGCCACGTTTCTCAGGAGGAGCTTCCTCGCTGGGAACCCCACAGCGTCGATAGTCGATTGGGTGAGTAGGGCAGGCAGGGGCGGCGGTCGCGATCCAACCGGCCCAACTGCAGGCGCAGGAGCACAATGTGAGGCGCTGCACACCGATAAGCCCCCACTTTCAGGTCACTCAGATAGGGAAATCACTGAGATGGCTCATGGCTCCCAGGGTGGCCGCAGGTCACTCGCCGATACGTAGAGCACTCACGGCAGGTTCTTCGCTCACGGATGTCAATTTCACCCAGAACTTGGTCCGGGGGTGCCTCGCCCCTTTATTGATGTATGTCCCCCTTCCGAAGTCTAGAAGCACCGGGAGACCGCCGTTGTGAATGTATATTTGTTGGCTTCATGTAGAGCTAAGCAGCCATCTTTGGGCTGCTCAACAGCGCCCCCCCCCCCTAACTTTTACTATGTATCACAATATCGTCTCTATAGGCTGTGCAAATGTTTGAATAAGGTTGTAAAATTCGGTCCATTAATCTTTGAAATGTTGTGGGAGCCCTATGAAGAGCAAATTGTAATACTCTTAATTGAAACAGACCTATAGGAGTAGCAAAGGCAGTTTTCTCTTTGTCAGATCCATATAATGGAATCTGTCAATAGCCTTTCATAAGATCTATAGTAGAAAGATAGACAGCATTACCCAGCCGGTCAATACGATCTTCAATTGTGGCATTAGGTAAGTGTCGAAGGCAGAAATGGCATTTACCTTTCTAAAGTCGATGCAAAGCCTCCAATTCCCATCGGATTTTGCCACCAACACGATAGGGGAGGACTAGGGGCTAGTAGATGATTCGATGATGTTAGCCTCCAGCATCTGTTTAACTTCCAGAATAATGGTTTCTTTACAGGACTCAGGGAGCCTGTAAGGTTTTAAACGTGCCACTTTGTCTTCTGGAGTGCGGATTTGATAAATATCCTTCAACTTTCCTGCCTCTTCTCTAAATAGGTCAGTAAATTATGAGATCATGTAGATCTTGCTTTTGGTTGTTAGTGAGTTGAGGTGGAATTAGGGCAGTATTATCTGAATCCTCCGGTAATAAACAGGACAAAATGGTGGTATTAGACTCAGAGGAATTTTCCTTCTACTCCTTTGGAAGATTTATGTGGTAGACTTGTGTTTTTAAGTGGCGATCAGATTGGGAGATCGTATAGTTACAAGGTCCCATTTGTTCTAGCACTTCATATGCTCCATGCCACTTAGTTATTAGCTTGTTCTCTGAAGTGGATAACACGACTAATACCTTTTGGCCTATGGAAAATTACCTTAAAGAAAGGAGTCTTTCTGTTGTTCTTATGCCTTGGCCATATGGCTCTGTACCAAAGATCTAACTGACGTTATGTGTTCTTTAAGCCTACTGGCAGTTTGGGAGAGAGTTAAGCCTCTTCTCTTTGCTTCCATGTTTCCCTTAGCATATCTAGAACATCCCAGGGTTCTTGCCCATTAAGTAATTCAAAAGGGGAGAATCTCTCTCGAGGCCCGAGGTGTCTTCCTAACTGCAAATAAAGCTCATGGAATCATCTGATCTAAATCTTTGTCATCTTCTTCTACTAACTTCCATGGTTTTTAAGGTCTCATTAAATCCTTCTACAAGGCCATCTGTCTGTGGGTGGTATACTGAGGTCCTCAAGGTGGTGATATGCAATAACTGTTTCACTTCCCACATGAGTTTGCTCAGACATGTAGAGCCTTGATCGGTCAGTATTTCCTTTGGAAATCCTACTCAAGAGAAGAAATGTAGGTGTTTCAAAATGTGCTGGGTGGCATTTGCTCTCAGGGGAAAAGCCTCACGGTATTGTGTTGCATAATCCACAATTACCAAAATGTACTTGTTAACCAATTTCAATGTTTCTAAGGGCCCCACGATGTCCATACCAATTCTTGAAAATGGAATTCCAATGATTGGCAACAGATTTAAGGGTGATGGCATAAGAGTACTAGTCTTTTGGCATCTCTCACAAGTCTGAACAAAGGTTTTAATGTCAGCATGTATTCCTGGGCAGTAGAACTTATTAGTGATTTGTGCTTGTGTTTTTGTCTGTCCTAAATGGCCTCCTGTCAGATGTGAGTGAGCTATTTCTAGGAACACTTGCTTATGACACTTAGGGACAACCAATTGAGTTCTTACTACACCTTCTGATGTGGTGTCTCGCCGATACATAAGCCCATGCCTTAGAAAGAAAAAAGGCCCTCCTTTCTCACGGCCCTCTTGTTTAGATATCTGTAAAACGGCTTCGGCCAACAATGGGTTGTTCCTTTGGGCAAAGGCTAGGTCATGAAGGTTATCAGTTTTGTCTATTCTGACTTTTCTAGGCTCAGGTGTTTCATCTGCCTCCCCGAAACCTAGAGTACCGCTATCGGTTCTCTCCTTCCCGGCACCCTCCTTGATCCTAGGGAACATTGTCCTCTCAAGCACCCCTTGAACAATCTTATCCCCTCGATGGATGTGGAAGGGACCTTTTCTGTGATTCTGTAACAAAAATGTAACATCCCCTCTAAAGTCTGGGTCTATAACCCCAGCTAACACATCAATTCCGAACCTCCATGCTAGTCCTGATTTAGGAGCCAGTCTAATATAGGTCTCAGGGGGTGGAGTTATAATCAAATCAGTGGGTATCAGTCTTCTTTCACCTGGGGGAATAATCTCATCCCTACTGCTACAAATATCAAACCCAATAGAGCGGTTTGTGGCCACTGAGGGGGCCTGATGCTCTGGTACTTAACCTTTCAAATCTGAGGGTTCCCCAACTTGTTGTTGAGCCGCATCCCACTCCTGACACCATTCGTGAAGGCATCATGAAGCGAGACACAGAACAGATTCACTTTTCTTAACAAAATGATTTTATTTATCTTAATTAAAGGCCTAACTTGCCCTAAGCCAAGGTGGGATCTCCCTACCTAAAGAAACTAAGGACAGTCTGTGTCATTAAGTTCAACTCAAAAGTCTGTCCGTGTCCAAAACCTATACTTGCCCTCACAACTAAAGATAAATAATGCAGAGGCATGCCAGCACTAAAAGAAACCGTGTTGAAAATAATGTTCTGAACTTCTTACAGCTCTGCTTTGGTTTCAGTTTCCCCTTTCCCAAGTCCAGTGGTCTTGGGGTTTCCTTGCCCAAGTTCAACACAGTTCAAGTCTCTTGACTTTCAATGATACTTCCAGTTTAACTGTGTAATCCTTTCACTTCAGCACTTAATATACCACACAGCTTTGTATCTTAGCTTTCCTTGGTTCTTTCCCAAGTAGGGATTACTCGGTCTAGGCATAGTTGTCAGACCACAAGGTCCACCTATTACAGGTCACGCAACCGATAACCCATGGCACTTTGTGAGGCTCTTGGTTTCCCTTGGCCAACACAGTTCTTCTCCCTGTACCTGTGCCAGTAATCAACCTCTGTTGTAAGTTTCTCCTTGGCAGTCTTTTGGCTTTACCACAACTTGTATTCTATCCATTCTGTGGTGTTCATACTCTTCCACCACCTTGCTTTCACATTATTCATTGAAGTTCACCAACTTGCCTTTCACACTTGCTTTTCACTTAAACCACAAGTTCTCTTTACAGACTTTCACTTTGTTAATAAATGCATCTTAACAGTTTTCACTGCGTTCATAACGGCACATCATTTGCTTTCCACTGGTGCTGTATTTTCACAATGATTTCCATATCTTCTCTACAATTCGGTATTCAATAAATGTTGTTGCAGTTCACAAAATACTTTGCGGTTTGTTCGTTATTCAATATTCTTCCGTTAGGTTTCCAAACCCCATTCTTCGAAGTTTCAGTTCAATCAGTAATATCAAATGTCCAATTCCCACCCCTAAAGCGCCCTGCTACGAGTGTTCCCTTTTCCACGCTCACCGGTGCTCAGCTGCTCCTCCGGGCATCTTCTTTCTTTGCTCCGGCTTCCACTTGCTACCCGGGTATACGTCGGGAGTTCCAGCGAGCAGTGCTCGCCGCCTGTGAACCTTGCTGCAGCGGCCCACGGCAATTTCGGAGTCTTCTGTGTTCCCCAATTCCAGCTGGGAACAAGTTGCATAGGGGATTGCAGGGGCTCCGACCTTCTCACAGCCAGTTCAGGTCACAGTGCCTCTCTCACCCCTATGAAATACACAGCGTCCTCTCCAACAGGACCCTCTCGAGTATGTTCCTTGCCTCGTGGCTGACTCATTCTCACCAGGCAGGTTCTCCTCTCCTCTCTGCCGGTCTTTCATTTTATGCAGCTGTGGCCTCCCAATTGGTGGCAGGTGCAAGTCCTTTGCCTGACCACAGTTGCACCATTTAATAAGACATGCCTGACCCTCGCAATGGTTTTCCTCCTTAGTCATCTTCTTCGTCTCAGTACAAAAGTGTTGAAATTGACTAGAAGTGCGCATTACTCCTAGTTGCCTCTTCCTCGTCCCAGTCTTCAAGGCATTTGATTGTCAGACAGTTGGTGTGTATGGAAGGGATAAAGACTGACAATACCCTGCAGGGGGAGGGTAGGGCTCATTCTCATAAGGGAAAGGGGATACCATGTCTCACCTGAAGACATCCTCCTCCCACTCCCCAAGTGTAACGCTCACCTGATTCTCGCAGAGGCGCCGGTCTTGACTGGGCGACTACCGTATCTTCAAAGGTGATGTGTAGCACCCGGTTGGCTCTTTGGGCTGGACCTCTGTGCACTGTATGCCTGACGTGTAGAGTAAGATGTCTGCAGATAGAAAATATGGGGTTAATGAACTGGGGTTATTGGGGTGTCCCTATCTCTTTCCTCTTCTCCTCTCCTGTAGACCCCCAAAGGTTAACGCTCTCACCTTAGGTAAGTGAATGCCGAGCTCTCCATCTGCCTCGGGGCAGGGTGCTGTAACCAGTTTCTTCACTGGATAGGTAGCGCAGGCCTCTTGACTTCAGAGGACTGCTATCCGTCGTTTACTGCACGAACGGTAAGTTTCGAGTCATTCAAATGTCTTTAAAGTCTTTAGTAACAATGTCTCTTGTTTTGCAGGGTTCCGGCGATGGCGGATGACGGGCTGAAGTGAGTTGAAGATGGAGCACGTGTGATGAATAGAAGCGCCTGGAAGCACGTAAGTAAGCGCTTGTTGCCTGCTTCACGATGCGCTCTAACTGTCTTTTTATTTTGCAGGTACGAGTTCGGAGCGGCTGCACGGTGCCGGAATACCCACTGGATTAGATGTGGAAAGGAGTAATGGCACGTGAGTATTAAAGTTCCCCAATGTCTTTAAACACACCTTGTTTTGTCTTTCAGATGCAGGATGCAGCGCCGAAGGCCTCCGGAGCGTGCGAAGAGTTGGTAAGCTTTTGTCTTTCAGATGCCGGAATGCAGTATGAAGACCTCCGGAGCGCACGAAGAGTAGGTAAGCCTTTGCCTTTCAGATGCCGGAATGCAGTGTGAAGACCTCCGGAGAGCACGAAGAGTAGGTAAGCCTTTGCCTTTCAGATGCCGGAATGCTAACCTGTTCTTTCTTGTCTTTATAGGTGTTGCTGAAGACTGGATTCAGGATGGTAAGCCTTTTTCCTTAGGCCCAGGACCGGATGCAGAAGACACGATGAGCGTTCTGCTGCAGAGGGTGCAGAATAACGCAAAGCAAGATTCATCCGCCGGGTGTGGTTTAAATAGCCTCCTGTAGTGCTTAGGTGTCTCCTTCCACAGCCACGCCTAAGTAAGAAAAGAGTTCCTGGTAAGAAAAGAGTTCCTGCCTTCCAGAAGAGTTCCAGTGTTCTGAATCTAGGGAGTGGCTCCAGCCCCACCCAACAGGAAAAGTAGTTCCAAACAGAAGAGGATCAGAGGCTCAACTGGCAGGCAAGTAAGCAGCATGGTCTGCTGCAGGTAAGTCCACCCAAGCATTATGAGCCCGGCGCTTCCAGCGCTGGGACTGGGCATATTTATGAGCCTGGTGCCACTGGCGCCAGGACTGGGTCCAAAAGGTCCCAATTGGGACTGGTTGGCACTCGGAACCTGGGTTATGGATCTGCTTCCAAGGTAGTTGGGAAAACCCTGACCTTTTGGAAGCAGAGATCATGACAGTACCCCCCCTCAAGGCCCCTCCCAAACCAGGCTTCTCCGGGGGTTTTGGCTTGTCAGGAAATGTTCGGTGAAATCTTTTGATTAGGCGAGGAACGTGGACATATTCAGCAGGTACCCAGGATCTCTCTTGGGGGCCGTAGCCTTTCCAGTCAATTAGGTAGAATAGTTTAGATTTGGAGATCTTGGAGTCCAGAATGCTTTTGACTTCAAACTCGAGTTCTCCATCCACTAGGATAGGTTTTGGAGATTTGGTTAGTCGGGTTTGAGGTTGCACGGGTTTTAATAGAGAAACGTGGAAGACCGGATGTATCTTCATGTGCGGGGGCAAGTCCAACTTGACCGCTACTGGGTTTACTATGGTAGTGATGGAACAGGGACCAAGGTATCTTGGGTTGAATGTGCGTGGCCCTTTTAGAGATAGATATTTGGTGGATAACCAGACTTGATCCCCTACTTGATAGTGAGGGGCTTCCTTCCGATGTTGATCTGCTCCTTTCTTGTATTGTTCTTTAGCCCTTTGAAGGTGCGAAACAGCTTCCTTAAAGGCTTGGGTGATTGTAGAATGCAGGTAGTCTACTGCTGGTGTTTCAAGATCTTGGAGGGGATCCAACTCCGAGGTTGACTGCCGTACAAAAGAAAAAACGGGGTTTTCCCAGTTCCCGAATGGACAGAGTTATTGTAGGCATACTCGGCTATCCAAAGGATATCTTTCCAAGTTTTTTCAGTTTGTTGCAGCATGCAGCGTAAATACTGTTCCAGAGTTTGATTGGTCCTCTCGGTTTGTCCGTCGGTCTGAGGGTGGTGACTGGTCGATAGTCTCACATCAATTTGAGCCGACCGACAGCAACTTCGCCAAAAATGAGAAATAAATTGACTACCTCGATCCGAAATTAGAACCGAAGGAAAACCGTGCAGTCGGACGATGTTTTCGAGAAATTCTCGGGCCAGAGTTGCTGCTGTTGGCAAGCCTTTGAGCGGAATGAAATGCGCCATCTTGGAGAATAAGTCCACGATTACTAGAATCGTATTGTATCCGGAGCATGGAGGTAGATCGGTGATGAAGTCCATAGAAAGCGTATGCCAAGGGCGAGGTGGGATGTCAATAGGGCGTAAGAGGCCTGCTGGTCTTTCCTTTTGACTCTTGTTTTGGGCGCATACTCCACAGGACATTATAAAGTCTCTGATATCTTTTTTCCAAGACGGCCACCAGAAGTAGCGCTTGATCTTTTCTGAGGTCTTGGCTATACCGGGATGACCTTCCATTAAAGAGTCGTGATAACAAGAGATTACTTTTTTCTGTAAATCTGTGCTGGGTAGGTATAATCGTTCTTGGAAATACAATAAGTTGTCCTTTACTGCAAAGTCCTTTCCCTGCAGATGCCAATTCTGTATGTCTGCTGGAGTTACAAGTTGCCTAGCTTTATCCTTAACTTCCTCTATGGATTCTGTGGCGATTACACCCAGAATTCTTTGTTCGGGAATGATTGGTACAGGTTTAGGGTTGATCAAGTGTTCTTCCACTCCCATCCGAGAAAGGGCATCGGCTTTACCGTTCTTTGTACCAGGTCGATAGGTAATTATGAAGTCAAACTCGGCAAAGAATAATGCCCAACGGAGTTGTCTAGAGGATTGGGCTTTTGCGGTTTTCAAATATTGCAGGTTTCGGTGATCCATAATCACAGTAACGGTGTGTCGGGCCCCCAGCAGATAATGCCGCCAAGCCTTAAAGGCAGACTTGATAGCCAGAAGTTCCTTGTCAGTAATCGTGTAATTGACTTCAGGAGGCGAGAATTTGCGGGACCAAAATGCCACGGGATGCAACTGATTGGTTACCGGGTCCTTTTGTGATAGAACTGCCCCCATGGCAAGGCTTGAAGCATCAGTTTCCACGATGTAGGGGAGTTCGGGGCGAGGGTGTTTTAAGATTGGTGCAGAGATAAATTTAGTCTTCAAATCCTGGAAAGCTTGTTCCGCCTCGGTAGACCATTCAAAAGGTTTGTTTTTCTTTAACAAGGCAGTGATGGGCTGGACTATTCGAGAGAACTCGGGGATAAACCTGTGGTAAAAGTTAGCGAAGCCTAACATGCTTTGCACACCTTTTACGGAGGATGGTGATGGCCATTTGAGAACTGCATCGACCTTCTTTGAATCCATATGCACTCCGCCAGGTGATAATATGAATCCCAAGAATTCAACTTCAGTCACGTTGAAAACACATTTTTCCAACTTAGCGAAAAGTTTGTGTTGACGCAATCTTTCGAGGACCATTTTCACGTGTTTCCGATGTTCAGATTCCGATGAAGAATAAACGAGGATGTCGTCAATGTAAACAACAACATTCATCGCTCTCTTTTACTCGTACCAAGTGGTAAGCTCCTCTAAGATCCAGCTTTGTATATATGCATGCTTTTCTGACTTGGTCCAGGAGTTCAGGGATCAAAGGTAACGGATATCTATTCTTAACGGTGATCTGGTTCAGGGAGCGATAATCGATACAAGTTCTAAGGTCTCCTTCCTTTTTTGGAACGAAGAACAAAGCTGAAGAAGCAGGGGACTTGGAAGGACGAATAAACCCATTTGCCAGGTATTGATCCAGGTATTGTCGAAGGTGAAGGTTCTCAGGCTCGGTGAGGGCATAAATTCTACTACAAGGAGGAGTAGATCCAGGTATCAGGTCTATCTGGCAGTCATAAGACCTATGAGGAGGTAGAGAGTTAGCCTGATCCTTCCGGAAAACATCTTGGTATTCTAGGTATTCGGGAGGTAACTGGGGAGTCTCTGAAGAAATTGCGGCCAGTGCAACACCAGGTGGAGGGTGACAAGTAGAGACACATTCTGGAAACTGGACCGTTCTTGCTCGCCAATCGATCAGAGGATTGTGTTTCTCTAACCAAGGTATTCCTAGAATAATCTGAAACTGAGGGGCCTTGATCACATCGAACACGATCTTCTCATGGTGTCCATCTTGACTTACTAGCGTCACCTCTTGAGTGGTATGCGTTACTGGCCCGGAGGCTATCTCCGTACCATCCACCGTAGTAATGACGTCCTTTACAGCCTTGGGACAAAGAGTTAGATTCATCCTCAAAACCATTTCATGATCCACATAATTGCGATGGCACCGCTGTCGACGTAAGCTTCAATTGCATGTAATCGATCCGGATTATCAGGGCTAATGAGGACCATAGGTATCACGAAATGCGAGGTCACGGAACTGGTTTTCACGCTCGGCAAGAGGACCTCTATTCTTGTCGGGCGAGGTCGTTTCCCTGCTCAGAGTTTGTAACTTTGGTAACTGCAGCTCCTACTGCCTTCTTGGCAGGTTTCACCGGACAGTCTCGAAGAAAGTGCCCTGAGTTTCCGCAATATAGGCATAATTGCAACTGTTTCCTCCTTTCCCGCTCCCTCTGTGTTAGAGGACCTTTCAGACCCCCTATTTGCATGGGTTCCCCGGAGTCTACTCCTTTGGAAGGAGTTGGCGGTTTGGAAAATACTCGAGCATCAAACTTGGAACGATCGGCCTTCCTGTTCTGCAGCCTGTGATCTATTTGAACGACCAAGTCTATATAATCCGAACAGTCTTGTGGGGGATTCACTACTTGGGCTAAAACGTCTTTGAGCTCTCCACGTAGACCTCTATAAAACAGCGTAATCCTTTTGTCCTCAGGCCATTGAGTTTCCACTATTAGTCTATTGAAAGATGCAATATAAGCCAAAAGGTCTTGATTACCCTGTCGCAACGAAAGAAGCTCATTGTCCAAGGCCTGCCCCTGTGAATGTCTTGCGAACAGTTTTTTCCATACTAAGCTGAAAGGCTTGAAAATCATGGAGAACCGGATCATCTTGATGAACTAGAGGGATCGACCAGTCTGCCGCATTGCCACTAAGGTACGAAAGTACAAAAGCTACTTTAGCTTGATCAGTTGGAAAGGCTGCTGGCCGGCATAAGAAGTGCAACCGGCACTGATTGATAAATACTGCAAACCTTTTTGGGTCACCAGAAAATCGTTCGGGCGGAGCCAGAGGTACATTCCCAGGTAGGTTGATCTGCACTGGATTCATAGAGGATGTTGAAGGAAGATTTGCCCCTGATGCGGGTAACGGGGTCTGTCCGGCTTGTGACTGTAGCACTTGTCTAGCAAGATTGTCTGTTCTCTCCTTGGAAATAATTAGTTCCCTTCTTAGAGCATTCGTTTCCTGGCGAGCTGCATGCACTTCTGCCCTTAGTTCCCCAAGTAACCGGGCTAGGGGGTCAGTATCCGAGGTTTCCATAGCGCCTGGGCGAGAGTTTTGCGGTAGGCTTTGCGTTCTGTAACGCTCACCTGATTCTCGCAGAGGCGCCGGTCTTGACTGGGCGACTACCGTATCTTCAAAGGTGATGTGTAGCACCCGGTTGGCTCTTTGGGCTGGACCTCTGTGCACTGTATGACTGACGTGTAGAGTAAGATGTCTGCAGATAGAAAATATGGGGTTAATGAACTGGGGTTATTGGGGTGTCCCTATCTCTTTCCTCTTCTCCTCTCCTGTAGACCCCCAAAGGTTAACGCTCTCACCTTAGGTAAGTGAATGCCGAGCTCTCCATCTGCCTCGGGGCAGGGTGCTGTAACCAGTTTCTTCACTGGATAGGTAGCGCAGGCCTCTTGACTTCAGAGGACTGCTGTCCGTCGTTTACTGCACGAACGGTAAGTTTCGAGTCATTCAAATGTCTTTAAAGTCTTTAGTAATGATGTCTCTTGTTTTGCAGGGTTCCGGCGATGGCGGATGACGGGCTGAAGTGAGTTGAAGATGGAGCCCGTGTGATGAATAGAAGCGCCTGGAAGCACGTAAGTAAGCGCTTGTTGCCTGCTTCACGATGCGCTCTAACTGTCTTTTTATTTTGCAGGTACGAGTTCGGAGCGGCTGCAGGGTGCCGGAATACCCACTGGATTAGATGTGGAAAGGAGTAATGGCACGTGAGTATTAAAGTTCCCCAATGTCTTTAAACGCACCTTGTTTTGTCTTTCAGATGCGGGATGCAGCGCCGAAGGCCTCCGGAGCGTGCGAAGAGTTGGTAAGCTTTTGTCTTTCAGATGCCGGAATGCAGTATGAAGACCTCCGGAGCGCACGAAGAGTAGGTAAGCCTTTGCCTTTCAGATGCCGGAATGCAGTGTGAAGACCTTCGGAGAGCACGAAGAGTAGGTAAGCCTTTGCCTTTCAGATGCCGGAATGCTAACCTGTTCTTTCTTGTCTTTATAGGTGTTGCTGAAGACTGGATTCAGGATGGTAAGCCTTTTTCCTTAGGCCCAGGACCGGATGCAGAAGACACGATGAGCGTTCTGCTGCAGAGGGTGCAGAATAATGCAAAGCAAGATTCATCCACCGGGTGTGGTTTAAATAGCCTCCTGTAGTGCTTAGGTGTCTCCTTCCACAGCCACGCCTAAGTAAGAAAAGAGTTCCTGGTAAGAAAAGAGTTCCTGCCTTCCAGAAGAGTTCCAGTGTTCTGAATCTAGGGAGTGGCTCCAGCCCCACCCAACAGGAAAAGTAGTTCCAAACAGAAGAGGATCAGAGGCTCAACTGGCAGGCAAGTAAGCAGCATGGTCTGCTGCAGGTAAGTCCACCCAAGCATTATGAGCCCGGCGCTTCCAGCGCTGGGACTGGGCATATTTATGAGCCTGGTGCCACTGGCGCCAGGACTGGGTCCAAAAGGTCCCAATTGGGACTGGTTGGCACTCGGAACCTGGGTTATGGATCTGCTTCCAAGGGAGTTGGGAAAACCCTGACCTTTTGGAAGCAGAGATCATGACACCAAGGTCCCTCCACCCAGGTGATCCTGCCTTGCATATCCACCCCCAGGGTCAGGATCCAAGAGTGAAGTCCTTTCCCATGCCACTTGCGAGGAAGATTCAAGGTGAGTAGATAGGAGGATGCCCTCATGTTCCTCACAGTAGGTACACAATTAAATAATTTATTTTTAATTTAATGCAGTTTCCTTATCCAGCAAAAGGCTCACTTCAGGAGAAAAGGCAACTATTTTGGCAAATATCTTTTGTTTAATTTCCGATTAAATTTATTGCTGTGTATTTGAGCAAGCCACAGTGGAATGCAAAATGCGGCCCATATTTAGTTCATTCAATTTCTGGTAGTCTATCTCAGATTAAAAACCATAGGCTGGCCTGTTCCGCTTTGCTTCTTTATAAACTGTATGGAATATTCTGGCAGTTGTTGATATTTACCCCGCTTGGCCTTAAGAAATTACTTTCAGCAATTTATCTTTTTTTTGGCTGCCTCCATATTTTTGACGCTGTGATGTCTGCCTTTATTGGTCCATGTTCGGTAATCTTCTTTCGTAAGGATCTTTGTTGCTTGTCTTTGTTGATACCATATGAGCTTACAGTTGACTCAGTCCATTCTTTAGACTGGCTACCTGGACACTCTCAGATCTCGGGCCTAGGTCCCTTCCGCGCCACCGTCACACACCTGCACTGCCCACCTGGCAACCCCTGCCCTTGGGGACTGTTTCTGTACCCCTACAGTCCCCCCCCTACCAGCCATTGACACCTGATGCCCGCACTTATCCATGCACTTACCCATGCACTTGCCACATGCTGGCAGTTATTTATTTACTATTGTTATCATCTTTCCCATGTACTGCACTGTCCCTGTCCCCTTCCCACGCACTTGCGCGATCTGAATGACACCTGGCCTAGTAGGATCGCTGTCCGTCCTCCCTTTGTTCCCCTCCCTTGCCTCGTCGTGCCTTGAAACACTTGTGTATAGGTGCGTTATAAATGCCATATGATATCACAACTTGATCCCAGGAGTTTTCTCTGCACCAAAGCTATTGACTTGATGACAAATAGTGCATCCAAGAGTGAGTCCTCTAACAATCAACCATTGACAATATTGTTTCTGGTCCAGCTTCTAGCCCTTAGGGAGTATGCCTTTCGTTAAGGGAGCTGAATGTTGATAGGTCATCTTATCTCACTGTGTAATACTGTACTACCTTTGTTCTGGTAGCATTCTGTAGCCCACTGCATGCTCTTTCTTTTCATGAAGGCCATGTAAGTGGCACGGTCCCTCAGACAGGAGAGAGACGACCAAATGTCAGATGGCTGTGGCAAGCTTATGTTTAGCTCTGCTTATTTAACACAGAAAATGTTTTTATTTTTAAAAATTTCAAATGATGTCCTGCAATTATAAATCACAATCTTCAAGTCTGTCAAACAATGACTGTACACAGATTATCTCATCACACAGTTACTTTTGCTGGGTATATTTAAATATTTAAAATACAGGATTAAATACACATATGGAGATTGTTATGTTTAGGCAAACATCAATTAGGACTTGGATATACAACTTTCCATTCACAAAGAAGAAAATAAAGGTAGACCCATGCTGCATTTGTTTGACTTTGTGTAGAGGTCTAAAAAAAATAGGGTTGACAAAGCAGGGTCTTATTTTCGTTCTTGAAAGTCAGAAATTCATAAATTATTGGATCTTGCTATATGACAGGCACTGGTAATGTGGTCAAGCGCCAAAATTGCAGTTATCTCAAATAACATATTCACCACTTACCCAAAGAGTATGACCAAGTGCAACTCATTAAATTAACGAGTACCCAACTTGTCAAAATTGTCACGCCACAAATAAAGATGCCAGCCCACAAGAGTGATTTGCCGCCAATGATCTTTGTCTGAATGCCAGCAAGACGGAGATCCTCCTCATCGGCACACCTTCACCATCCTTTCCCCTCACTCTCTGGCCGGCCTCCCTTGGCCCTCCTCCTACCCCCACCTGCAAGGCTAAGAACCTCGGGGTCATCTTTGACTCCACTCTTTCCTTCTCCGCCCACATCTATGAGGTCTCTAAAAAGTCAAATTTCCGACTGCACCTCCTCAGAGGTACTCTGCCTTTCCTCTCCTTCCCCCAGAAGCTCATGGTATCTCAAGCTCTGGTTCTCTCTAGCTTGGACTATTGCAACAGCCTCTATCTAAATCTACCTGCCTCTACTCTCCGCCCTCTGCAACTAATCCAGAACAGGACTGCGAGACTTGTCGTTGGCCTCAAGCCCTGGGATCGTATCTCTCCAGCCCTGAAATCTCTCCACTGGCTCCCAGTGGATGCAAGCATTAAATTCAAAACCCTCTGCATTGTCCACAAGGCTTTCTGGGGCCTGGGTCCAAAATACCTTCAGCTATCCCTCCGCAAATACCTCCCCTCTCGAACTCTTCACTCCTCTACCTCCAACTCACTCAGGGTCAGTCGTTTTTCTAAGAAACGAGCTGGGGTAGATCTCTGTCTTCGGCTGGGGCCTCCCTCTGGAACAGCCTCCCTGCCACTCTAAAACTTGAGGAGAACCATCTCCGGTTCCGGAAGCACCTCAAGACCTTCCTCTTTTCTTCTGCCTTCGCTCCCCCGCTCCCCCTCTCCCCTGCTGATCTGTTCTCTCTTGGCACCGTGCACCTGGCCACCCTATGTCTTTTGGGCCCAGGTACCTGCTCATCCTGCCACCCTCCTGCACTGCCTCCGGGCCACCCCTTACACTGGGGTTTGTATCTGTACCCATACAGCACCCCCCTTTTTCTTCCTGCACTTATCAGACCTACCCTGCCTGCTGCCTTAAACCTAGCACATGCAAATTGCTGGCTGCATTACCACTGTTAGTTACCTTTATTATTTATTTATGGTTATTTATCTCTTTCTCCTCTGCTTCGCACTTTCCACCTCTCCCCCCTTCCATGCACTTTTCCCCTCCCCCCTCTCCCATGCACTTGCGCGTTCTCAATGTCACTGGGCCTAGCAAGATCGCTGTTTTTGTTCTCCCCTGTTTCCCTCCCTTGCCTTGTCGCACTCTGAAACACTTGTGTACGAGCGCGATAGAAATAAAATATCAATCAATCAATCAATTTAGTTGTCAGGGTATGCACTTCAAAAAAGCTTCTCTCATGGATTAACTAGTTATGTTGTTGCTTCAAGCTAAAAGAGTGAGCTTTCATCTATTGCACACCACAGGTCATTTGTTTTCTGGTTCACTCGTGGCATACTTCTTCAAAATCACACTAATAACCGTCTATATTTCAGAAATGTGCAACTGCCTGTTAACTGCTAGTCTTACGCTATCGATGCTATGGTATGCGGACCTTGTTTGTTGATTCCACTCGTTCTCCTGTATCCATGCTTAAGCACCTATACATTCAGTGAGACTGCTAAACTGTGTTCTGCATCCATGATAGGTCTAAGTGTATTTTACTCATAGCTTCTAATCCCAGTCCTGTATTTGCACTATAGCATTTATACATTTCTCAAGATTGCCAATCTATGTCCTGTATTGAGGCTAGAGGATATGTACAATCCCTGTGGCTTCTAAACTCCTAACTCTAAACATATGCTCTTGTATGTATACGTTCCTCATGATAATTAATCAGAGTTCTGTAATAATGTAGGGGTGCGTATAGATTTTTCACACAGCTACTGATCTGTGTTCTACACCTATACTACAGCTTCAGACACATTCCTTCTGGCTGCTTTTGCTAAATGTATCTTGTACCTACGCTTGAACACAAGTATCCCACTCATGGACTGCTAATCTTGTCCTTGAAATGTCACTTGTTACTCTAATTTCAGCACCAGCGTGACATGCTTATTTAGATCTCTGTCAGCTCACAACATCAAGCTATGGCTTTTCCTTGGGACAAAGGAAGAGGGGTGAACAGAGATTATTGCATCCCTTAATTTCTTTTATTCGGCAAGATGGGGACACATTTGTCTGTGCCCTGCAGCCCTAAACGATTAAGATCTGACACCACAGTTATGTTGTGCTGTACAAAAACAAACAAGGTCGACAAATTACGTTTGCAAAGTCCTAAAATGTATAGGAGCTGTATATTCCAACTGTTAAGCAGTATTAGTGCGGTTTTCATGTAGTCACGCTATATAAAGGTGAGTAAGACGGAAACATTAATATGAGCAGACATTAAAGAGGAAAGTACAACGCCATTAACTACATTGCACAGTCTCAGACAATGAACAAACCTTCGTTTTGAATTGTTTAATGGACAGTGCATAAAATATGTGGAAGTTGAAATGGCGTAATTAAATGATTCCTAAATATTAAAAAGAATTTCCATTAACACATTTGGATGAAAGGTGGATTCAACACTTTGCATATAAATATGAAGATAGTGGCTTGAGGTTCTTTGAAGAGTTTTAGAAACGGTTACTTCCGATTCAAATATTCTGAAAATATCCTTACCTTAGAGCAAATGCAGAGGTATTACACATATCCATGAAGAGAGAAAGTTCAGATAATCTAATTGAAGGTTTTTTCTGGATCGTGGGTAAATTAACTAGGGTAGCAATGGAAGATTATGGCATTGTCAAAAGAGCAAGAAGTAAAGCTGATCTGAAGCTGAAAAATACCTGGGAAACCACTACAATATGGTAAATTGAATAAGTGAACACTTAGTTAAAAACCTTTCTAGGATGTATTGGAATTCTGATCCAGGAAAAAATTACAAAATACATAGTTTGTATTCCCTCAAGTCCAGTGGAACAAGATTGGATGTAGAACACTATTGGAAGAGTAGTATGTAAAAGGATACCATTCTACATAGGATATGGAACTGTTCCATGCTGTAATAATGTTGGGTGTTAGTGACAGGAATCATCAGTGGCGTTTTAAGATTAGGTCTCAAACAGAATCCTGGTGAAAGATACTGGGCCTCATTCAGAGATTTGCCGATATGTGCAAACACATATTGAAGAGATGTGATTACTGAAAAAACACATATCTAGGCAGCCAAATGAAAAAGATAGTTTAGGAGTTCAATATTGGTTACTGAAACATACTCTTATTTTTCGTACACATACAAGTCCTTGAAGACTTCACCCAAAACAAGGATACATTTGATAAGTGTGGCGTGGTTTGGTAAGAATTCTTAAAGGAGGTAAGCAGGAGTATACTAGAGCCTAATCTTGAATACTAGCCCTATTCACATGTATGTGATTAAGAACACAATCATCTCTTAGACATGTTCTTCTTCACATTAGTTCATGCTACAGAAATGGCTCCGCATTATTTTAGTTATATCATTTTATTATACTATGATTTTGTCTGGGTGCGCGCTCATGCCACTAAAGGTTACTTTCCAGTGCTAAAGGATAGGGTGTGTGTATTAGCTGGGAGGCAGGGTGGTGCATTCCAGGGCTCCAAATCTTGTTCTTGATTTCTTTAGCAGAGCACAATGAGTGGATTGTCAGGATTCTTCAGAAATTGATGTTAGAGACACCGTTTACATACAAGGATTTTGGAATTGTTCTATTTAAACTGTACCTCTGAATCAACTTGAAGAATCTCATCCCCGGCTGAAGGAAGTTCCTTCCATCCTACAATTTCCACTGGCATACTGGGCCCAGCAGCCTCCATTCCAGTTCCATTCTCATCAAACATCAGGCGTACCTTGGCCCAACTGGTTCCAGCGACCAGCACACAACCTTTCTTAAGAGTTCCTCTTTGGATAATGGCTGTTGTTACAGGTCTGAAGTGAAAAAAGAAAGGGAGATGAGCTTTCTTTCACAGTGTTAATAGCTGCAATAGACCATAGATCAACTGCCCTGAAAGTAGCACCACAACTGACCAGGCCCTGGTACTATGAAAATGATCAAATTGAGACAAACAGGTTGAACATACAATAGTTTGAAAAGGTAATCATCATACCCTCTAAAGTTAGAAAAAAACATCTTAAAAGCAACTGATGTTTAAAATAGGCTGGTAACATATGAAAATCTTTTGCAGATAAATAAGGAGTTATTTATTATAAAGAACAAAACTATTGAATCCAGCAGTAAAGTGTGCTTGTGTTTTGCATATATTGTGAATGCATGCTCCATTCTGCACAGCTAATAGCATTTCAATGGACGTTTGTCAGACGCTTTATTTTGAGTGCTGTTTAATTTAACATTCATGCACCATTGAATTAAAGTGACTGGAAAATATGTTTTTTACAGACACATGGGTTTGAAAGCAAGGCATACAACCAAAAGATGTTCGGACACTCATTTTTGGACCAGAATGTAACAAAATCAGTTTTATGCCAAAAGTAATGGTGTATTAAAAAACAATCAACCTACCCTTTTCCTTTATCCGTGCGTGATTCAACAACAACCCCTTCCACTGGACCTGTGGCGTCTGCTTTCAACTCTAGCACCTCAGCTAAAGTCACTGTCGCTTCCACCAAAGCTAACAAGTTGTCACCCTACTCCATGGAAAAAAAGAAAAAACGCTATTGCTACCATACTTATTAACAAACATAATAAACACACATCAGGAGGGGGAAGATCAAAGAGGAGAGGAAAAGTGAGAGGAAAATAGAGACTCGGTGAACCACAAATGGGGTGCATGTACTGAAAGCAGAAGAAAGAGCCTACCTCTTTAAATCATATATAAGAGGCCTACTCCTGAGTTGGTGCAAAGGGCATGGAGCTAAACAGGATAAGCATGTTTGGGGTGCGAGGTAGCCCCTAGTCCGTCCTGATATTAACAGGATATGATTTTAAGACCACGTAGGTGGGTACAACTGGAAGCACTCTATAATCCAATGATTAGAGCAGTTCCTGATGCAGGACCCCTATCAGAACATATATGGTGCTGGGTGGTGGCACCTGGTAGTGGAGCCCTGTAGAACCAATGGGAGGCCCAGACAACCCGCACAGAAGCAAATAAAGATGTGCTTGGGACACTATAAAAAACAAGTGACTGACTCTCAAATTCTTATAAGTTAACCTTATTCCCTCTGATAACAAGAATAAACTTGAATAGAGAATTTTACATTGGTTGCAAGTATTTTGTCAATCCCTCAGGCGTGACTACATAATGTCCATACTCTTATCTTACCTTCCTTCTCTCGACAACATCCCTGCCTTCATACTCTCCCTGCCATCTGGCTCATCCCCCTAAACCACCTTGACGGAGCAGGCACCTACCCTTTGCGCTGTCAACCCCTATATGCTACTGCTGACTTGTTCACACCACAGTCAAGAAGATGCCACCCTGACCTACTCTTACTGGTCTCCTCCCTTCAACCTTTCACTTTCCTCTGGTATTTTCTCAGTGACAGACCTAATCAACTGGAAGACAGCCACTTCTGACCCTAGCAACCAAGCCACCTATCATGTCATCCCTCACCATCCTGATTTTCTCAAATTTCTTGAAGATGTAGTCTTAAATTGCATCACTCACTCCAATCGGGGCTCTGCAGCAGACACTCATAGTAGGAGCTCACCCTTGTCTCCAACTCCCTTATTGCCATCTGACAACTATCCTCATTCTCCTTGATCTCTCTGCTCCATTTGACAAACTTGCTCCTACAGCTTCTCTCACACCGTCCTTCTTTATCTACAAGTAAAGGTCCTACAAGAGATGTCCTTGGTCCCCCTTCCCTTCACCCCCTACACCTCTTCTGTCTGTAAATTAATCTCCTGTATGACTATGTACATTCTAACTTTATAGATGATGCTCAAACCTTTTTCTCATTCACAAGTTCACTAACAGCCTCTTTGCTATCCACCACTGGATGCCAGCTTCACTGATATTGATGCCAGGCTTAACCTCCTCACCATCTCAAAAATGTCCCATCTCTAATTTCAATCAAACATAAAACATGTATTGCCACTAGGGCCCCCAGCAGGCTAGTTTACTACTCCATGCACATCCCCTATAGCCTTTGGTCCGTTAAACAAGGTACTGAATTGTGCTATCCATAGATTCAAATATGCATCAGCCTCAACCACCTCCATGCACTGCCTACAAGTAGCATGGCAATTCATGCACATTCTTTCTGTGTTTAAATCTCCCCTAACAGGCTCCTTATTTCTCTATATGCACCCTTTCCTTTCACTCTGTAATCCCAGCTGTCCCACATCCACCCTATGCAGTCTCACCATCCTAGCTCAACATCAATGGAACTCTTAACTACTGAAATTAAGGACTTTCCAACAGTGACTGATTGTAAGATTACCCTTGGGAACAGCTTCTCTCCCAGGAGGCAGCGCCAAAGTCTTTGAATGCCATAACCCCACTTAGTTTAATCCTGAAGATTTATTTAATGTCTTTTTTGCAGTCACCATTTACTGTTTTCAGCTTTACCACCAGCAATTAAAGGATAGTTCCGGGACTTTTTTTTTATTGTCCCTACGGGTCGGCCATGTGTTTGTAAGCATAAATCGGTAGATCGTAGGAAACTTTCCTATGGACCTTACCCGACTTTTCGCCCATTATCGCACTCGAAATCAGCCTCCATTTTGTGATAATCCTATCATTTCGCCCCATCGACCTGGCTCACCTGCCTTTGCGGCACTAAATCAAATCCCCCGCCCCTGAGCCTGACATCAGCAGACGCGTACTGCCCATTTCAAGCACGTCTCGTGTCAACAATCGCTGCGCCTCAGCTATTGACGTGTTGCCATGGAAATGGCAGGACGCCTCTTTCCCCAATAAGTATAAACAGACCGTTACACACAGCAGCAGATTTTCGATTCCATTCCTCTCTCTGTGTTACTTTGAGTATTCTGTGACTCGTTTCAGTGCTCTGGTCAGCTACCTTCGCCGCTTGTAGCCCGTGTGAACACCTGTACCATCTCTGTAAATTATTTTACTATCTTTACCGCACAATGGCCACAATAATGCCGTATATGTACGAGCCCGAGTACACCGAGGAGGAACTACTGGAAAGGCAAGCACGCGAAAACGATGGGGATTCGGACGGCAGTTGGGAGGACCAGTCAACGGATGAAGAGCCTGGACCATGTCGCATGGACGGCGTCTCCACCTGGTGCACGTGCAATCGGTGCGAGCTAATGCCAACTAAGGAGGAGAACTGCTGCTGCCGTGAAAATTCCGGGTGCTTGGCCTACATTTCGGAAAGCGAGCAAAGTCTGCAGGAAGGCGAGCAAAGTCCGCAATGCATCACCGAGCTGCCAGAGTTCAGGGAAGCCTGCCTCTCACGGACCGTGTTGAGGATGATGATGGTGCTTATGCACGAACTTCGTGGCACTGTTCGTCCGCGTAATCCGAGTAACGAGTAAGTATACTCTGTTTGTGATGTCAGTGATGCCACTACTATTTCATGGTCGTCTCCCACATATAAAATTACATTTACATATCATTCGAACGCATGTAAATTGGTTCCATATAGTGCATTTTCTAGATATAATTTTTTTCTAAGAAAAATGACATGTGTTACCTGAATCGACATTGATAAGAAAGTTTTGTCAGTTTAATACAGTTTGCATCTTTTTTTTTCACAGGTGGTACAGGCTGGTGGCCTATCGTTGCTTCACTTGGTGGCTTCACGGGAGGCTCGGACACCGCGTTCGGAGAGTAATACCTGCCTGTGCGGTACTTGCCATTAGACAACATTTCCCCAGTGACAGTGGACAATACCGCGGATTTTCCCTCGATGTGCTGCAACCTCAACTTTACAATGTGTAATGTTTATTATTTATGTTTAATTAAAATCTAAAATAAAGCCCAACATATATTTTAACAATGGTTGTTTTGATTTTTTAAATGAATCTAGTCCGTCTCCGTTGAATAGCCTTCCAGTGCCTTGTCTTGTCACACCACATGTCTCCGGCCAGCATCCTCCCTCACGCTGGCCGCACACCTTCAATCCACATAACCGTTGAACCCATATATGCAGCAGTCATACATATATTATTTTGTGGGTTGGCATCAAGCGTTGGCAATAAAAAGCTGTTGGATTTTATTGATACAAAACATGGTTATAGGTAAATAATAAATATGGTTGATCATAATAAATCCTCTTTTTGGGCACCGGGTACAGAGATGACCCCCATATATTCTCCTGGGAGGGTGAGGTATTTATAAACTCACCCCCCTGCCTTCCATGTAGTAGATCCTGCAGCCATCCTCTTACATTCAGTTAGATGGCCTCTCCTTGGTGAGGCCCTGCGGCAAACGGGTCTTGTCTGCACGACCACCGCCCCAATCCACCCCCCGCCCTATCAAAGGCAGTTCGCACCAGGGTACTTGCGCTGCTGGGAAGTGGAGCTGTCAGGGAGCGATAAAGGCCAAGAGGTGCCAAAGACCATGTACACTTCAAAGTGGTCTATAGAGCATGGGTTGTTGTTCCCATGTCTACCTCCAGACCCCGTGTCTCCTGCCAAGCATCCCCCCTCACGCTGGACGCCCCCCTGCAATCCACATAAGTGTGTCTCCATTCACGAGTCTTCCTGTGTCTTGTCTGCACGACCACCGCCCCGATCCACCCCCCGCCCTATCAAAGGCAGTTCGCACCAGGGTACTTGCGCTGCTGGCAAGTGGAGCTGTCAGGGAGCGATAAAGGCCAAGAGGTGCCAAAGACCATGTACACTTCAAAGTGGTCTATAGAGCATGGGTTGTTGTTCCCATGTCTACCTCCAGACCCCGTGTCTCCTGCCAAGCATCCCCCCTCACGCTGGACGCCCCCCTGCAATCCGCATAATGCCACGACATATACACGTCATTCATTCACAAACACACCCCTGTTTCGAATTCTTTATAACCCACTTCATATTTCTAATGAGAACTTCTTTGCGCTTTGCTAGTCAACCCGTGAAGGTGCTGGTTATCTGCTCTTCGTCTCTGTGAACTTCCGTGACCACTTTGAGCAAACTCGTCAGTTTGCAACCTGTGAACTGCTCCCTGTTCTACGACAAGAAACTACTCTGATCCCTGCATCTAACTGTTTGTTCGTCAAGGTAAGTCCATGTACCATAATCATTTTGCGTCCAATTTTTTAATTTATATCTATTTGCTAGTAGTCATCAAATTGCATCCATGTTTTCTTTTCGTTCACGACAGTACATGCAAGGAACTAGTCACATGTTCTGAGTTTAGTCAAATTACTTTTTCTATTTTTTGAAAGTTATTGAAATACTTATCCGCATGTGAATAACGTGTATAGTTCCAAGAACCAAAACGGACCTTGCATTGAACCTTTTATGTGTCATTTAATGTTTTAACACATTGGTATTCATAGAGAATTGTTGATCTTTACTTTTCAGAACTTTCCATAATGCCTGCCTGTTCCATTGGCGGTTGCCCTTCGAAGACCCATAACAAATCTGAAGGTACTATAATGCATGTTTTCCCTAAGACAATAGATCAGATAAGAGAATGGGTCCGATATTGCGGATATCCAGCCTCTGAGCTAGAAAGTAGAGTCCTAGAAGTCTTTGCGGACAAGAGGGGTGATCGATACCGCATCTGCAGCAGGCACTTTAGCCCAGACATGTACTCCACATCATTGCTAATAAAGAAGAAAACACCGAGAGCGAGGCGAAAATTGCTCTCAACCGCTATTCCCACTCTATTCGTCCACATCCCTCCACTGGTGAGTCAAGTTTACGTATTTATCTCTCGGCCTTGCGGTAGTGTGTAGCATTAGCTAACAATAATTTCCCCATTTATGTATCCACTCAATATGAAGGCGGAAGATTCTCCATCCGTGTCGTTATTGCAGTCATCAGCCACTTCAAGCGCCTATCGGGTAATCTTACTTAGCTATTCTGACACTGACTTGTTTTAGGCATGTAAATCAATAGTTTTAATTGATCGTGTAATTATTTTACCTAATGGTACACCACAGTACTCGTCCTCTAGTCTTTGTTTTCAGTTATAATTATTGTTATCCAAAATAATGCAAGTACTGTCTTTCAGGGAGATGCTGAGGAGTCCAATGCATTGACGACAACCGTAGATGTCACTCAGATGCTCGAGGTACGTTTCCGGACAGTTCCATCGATGGAGATCATCAGATCTTGCATTCTTGTAGCGTGATTGTTACACACAATGTTTCTTTCGTTTTTAGCCATTGGTATGTCCTTCTGTCGTCGCCCTCCTATGTGTCTTCTTTTTTCAATATTGTGTTCATTACTAATGAAAGTCCTATGTTTCAGGGAGTCGATGGAGCATTAGTCCAAGAAGAAGGGGGAGCATGCAGTTACGGGTCGGCGCAACAGCTTGCAGAAGTGTGCACCGCAGTTACAGCGTCCCTTGATGTTCTTATGCATTTCGAGGTATGGATACTGACAGATCAATCATGCGAGATCAAATGACGTGATTACATCCGCTATACTTCCTTCTTTATTAACGCAAGTACTATGTTTCAGGGAGCTGACGGAGCTTCTTCAACAAGAACATCACCCCTAGTAGTTGATGCAGATCTCTGGGTGGTGACACTTCCAACGATGGAGCAAATCGAATAATATTTAGATATCCATTATTTATTTTAGACAACTGATCATTTGTGCAGGTCTATTTAGATGAGCCGTTGACGCCTGCAGAAAGTTTATGTTCTTTTAAACAAAATAGAAAACCATACTAATGCAATTACTGTGTTTCAGGGAGTTGCTGAAGCGTCATCTTCAATAATATCATCAATGGAAGTCTATGTGGAGCCCGAGGTATGGATCTTGACAGTTCAATCTAACTAGATCAACAATGCGTGAACTATTGTCGTTTGAATGTTCTACACAATGCGTTCATTCGTGTTTTGCTATTGAGATGTACGTATGGGTATTGGTCCCCAAGTACATTTTGTGTTTTCAATATTATTATACATACTAATGAAAGTTCTATGTTTCAGGGAGTCGATGGAGCCTCAGTGAGTGATGGATGTGCTTATCATGAAAATATAGTCGTTGCAGCGCGAGAGGAAGTGGAGACATGCACACACGAGTCGGAGCAACAGCGTCCAGATGTTGAAGTTCGAGGCAAGAAAGTTTCAAAGAAAAGAAAGCAAAAGAAGGTTAGTGTCCTGTTCACTATATTATGTTGTCTTTCACTGTCAATAGTTCAATACTGTAAGTTGTGTTTAAACTGAACATCCCTTTTCTAATCTGTCCTCTAGTTGCGAGTGGGTGTAAGAACTAGATCTACACAGACAGTGAAGCGAACGAGAGATGTTGCTTGTCAAACCTTTTGGCAGGGACTTGAGACTGGAGATGCATCGTGCCAATGGGAAGAATATGAAGTGATTGACAACGGAGCTATACCACCACCAGCCATTGATAGTGAATGTCCTCCTGGTAGTTTGGATGCAGTCGGAGATCAATTCACAGAATCCACACCCGCAAAAAATAAGAGCACGCGAAAGTTGAAGACATTGTTTTTTTCTCCCATCTCCGGACAAGGAACAGTTGTTGCAGTGGAAGAGAATGACATGGACGACAATGAAACACCATCAATATCACTCAGCATAGCGGAAGACGATATCAGAGATTGTACCTTTCATGCGAGTGACATGTCCTCAACATTACAGGCCGAACCAGCTGGGATGCAGAGTGACAGTATAAGGAAAGAGGCCAAATTCATTGTATTCGATAGCTGTTTGATGGATATTATTATGATGATGAAATGTGGGCATTGGGTTGGTGGGGAAGTATGTGGGGAGCCATTGATTAATGTGACTCGTGCAATTCGAGGCACTAACCTTAAAATACATGCCACCTGTACACAATATCATCCGTTCGCATGGTCTGCACAACCCATGCTGGGGCAACTGCCAGCAGGCAATCTACTTTGTGCAGCGGCCGCACTTTTTAGTGGTTCAAGTTTTAAAAAGTTACAGTATTTCTTTCAGTTTGTGGGAATCCATTTCATTGCGAAAACTCAGTTCTACAAATACCAAACCGATTATCTATTTCCAGCCATCAGCGAAGCTTGGAGAATGGAAAAAATGTCAATGGAAAAGACATTCGCGGGCAAACGCTTCAGGCTAGCCGGTGATGGACAGTGCGACAGCCCAGGATTTTCAGCCAAGTACTGCACCTACCACTTTCAGGACATGGAAAGTAAGAAAATTGTGAGTTCGGTGGTCGTGCAGGTGTCACAAAGTACATCCTCAGTGGCCATGGAGAAAGTTGGCTTTGTAGCATCATTGCAAGAACTACAATCGCGGGGAATGGTGATCGACCTGATAGCCACGGACAGACACGTTTCAATTGCCAAGACAATGAGAGAAGAGTACAAAAATATAAATCACCAATTTGACGTATGGCATCTTGCAAAAACAATCAATAAAAAATTGTCGGCTGCAGGAAAAAAAAAAGATATGCAAGGTATTTCACAGTGGTCCAAGTCAATCAGCAACCATCTTTGGTGGAGCTCAAAAACATGTGAAGGGTCGTTGGAAATTCTACTGGAAAAATGGCGGCCAGTAATGTTGCACTGTAGCAACGTACATCGATGGTCGACAAATGAACATTTCCACAAATGTGAACATGGCCATTTGTCCACAGAGGAGGCACGGAAGAAGAAGTGGTTGATTCCTTCATCACCCACTCACAAGGCCATTGAAAAGATTGTATTTGATAAAACTATAACAAGAGATTTGAGGGGACTCACGGAATTCTGCCACACAGGAGATTTGGAGGTGTTCCACAATATGTGCCTAAAGTACAGGCCCAAAAGATTGCATTTTGGCATGGAAGGCATGATAAATCGGACTCTTCTAGCGGTCTTGGCACATAACCATAATGTTGGCCGTCAACAAAGTAGGACGACCGGAACTTTAGGGACGCTTCGCTACAATAAGGCCTTCACTAAAAGAAGTAAACAATGGGTGATCAAACCAGTGTTTGAGGATATGCAATATGAGTTTATTGAGAGACTTATCGTAGATGTCCTCGATAGGCACATACATGGAGTGGTGAACGAACCTATGCAGGGGACAACTGCATTGCCACCCAACATTGCCTCTGTTCCATGTCCACCTAAAGCAGAGCTCATTGAGAAATACACATCACGGTTTAAATGATTGTAATTTGATTGTCTGTTCTCTCGAGTCTCCTCATGTTGCAGGCCCAAACTAGAAATGTGTGCTCGCTCAAAGTGAAGGTCAGCTGCTTTGATGTTTTGCTCGGGTGGCGGAACGGCCCACGACCCAGTATAAGGTTCTATTGTGATTTGACCTTGACAGGCCGGGACCATCCCGAAAGACTAAGAAAAGATAATGAATAAAATTTCAGAAAGGAAACGATGAGCCACGTTCATTAGAAGAAGTAACGTCGGCAAAGAAGGAGTGGTGTTTCGGGTCTGCCCTACACAGAGACACAATGGAAAATGCAAATATAATGTAAGTAACTTTTGATGAGTTTATACCGCAATTTCATTACTATACAGTGGCTTTAAAGACGGGTTCAGTTGTACTTGTTCGTTCTATGTGGCATATTGTTTTCTACCGCGCACTATCTTGAGGAGAAACATCTGCTTTTACTGAAGTACCTCAAAACCTTCCTCTTTGCTTCTGCTTTCTCTCTCCCTCTCCCCTGCTACAACTGGTCCACTGTCTGCGACCTCGGTCCTGGGCCCTTCCACTCTCCACCTGCACTGCCTCCCTGTCAACCCCTGCACTGGGGGACTGTCTCAGTATCCTACAGCCCCCCCCTTCCCAGCACTTGTTCTGCACTTACCTTGCACTTGCCACCAGCTGGCCCTATTTATTTATTATTTTATGCTACTTACCTTGTACTCCACTCCCCCCCCCTCCATGCCTCGCCACGCCTTTAAACACTTGTGTACACCCAGTAGCGCTGTCCTCGCTATGAAATGAATAATTTTAATAAGGATCTGATGGTGAGACTAATTTCATTTTTTATGTTTTTAGGTACATCATTCACTACTGTCTGTGTCACGAGTACCAGACACCGGCGGACGGCTTCTACAGCCGCCAGTTGCTTCTCCGCGTGAACAACGTTACCACCCTGACCATTTTATGGGACGATCGCCAAGTACAAGTATGCCCTTACGCGGTACTAACGGTTAGATGCAACATACCTACCGTTGTGGTGGCCTAGTGCCTCGTTGTTGGAACAGCCATGCGATTATCAGTGCGACCGAAGAGCTTATTTTTATCGTAAACCAACACCCTGTGTACTGCACACGAACATCGCTTCCCTCAATACGAACTTTTTGGAACATGAGCAAATAAAAATGCAAATCGCTGAATATTCTCTAAACATTTGATGTCAAATAAATGTACTTTACCACATTTACAATCTTGCGGTTTGATTTCAAAGTACAGTTTCATATTCCGAATTGTGGTGCGCTGTATTGTGAGCTGATCTGTGTTGATTTCCGGGGTCTGTGTGGAGTCGCGTAGAAGACGCCTGGGCGCGTTTGCCTACGCAGCTCAGTCACGTCACGGATAGAGGCGGGGAATATGAATGTTTTGATAAAGTCTGTTTCAGGGGCGGGGGATTTGATTTAGTGCCGCAAAGGCAGGTGAGCCAGGTCGATGGGGCGAAATGATAGGATTATCACAAAATGGAGGCTGATTTCGAGTGCGATAATGGGCGAAAAGTCGGGTAAGGTCCATAGGAAAGTTTCCTACGATCTACCGATTTATGCTTACAAACACATGGCCGACCCGTAGGGACAATAAAAAAAAAGTCCCGGAACTATCCTTTAACTTCTAGATCATGGCTTTGTCAAGGTTTGTTAAGCAATAGCCCTTCTCCAGTCATCAATGTGCCTTTTGTACAGTCTTCTTCTTCTTAGTATTATTGGTGAATGATATAGCGCATCCTGACTGACTTCTCCAGCTTCTAAGGACTTCTTGGTAAAGCACTTTTCATTTTCAATAAATAAAAACAAATACAATAAACAGTTTACAATCGTAAGGGTGCAACTTTTCAAACTTGTGGCAGCGATTCAATCAGTGCGGGCCTGCCACATACACATTTTCACAAGCTTCTTCATGTCTGCTGTGGATTACAGGAGGATTTCAAACACTCATTCACATAATAAGCCATATCTGATTTTGATCATCACTGAAGCCTTTGCTTTCGGGGGAAGGCAGCATTTATGATCATATATAGCTATGCCCTTCCCCCATACATGCTTGCCTAGGAAAAAGGGAAGCTATCGGACTACACAGTATTTTGTAGAGGGGTTTCCAGTAGGGACACCCCATGAAGTATAGCAGGATGTGCCCCACTAAAGTCATACACATAGATTGTAGATGGTAGTGGAGTCCATAAGCTAACTTTGTCAAACAGGGTGCATTTGAGCTACAGTAACGCTGCAAGACCTCTTGGGGGTGGGGGGCATTATAGAGGCACGTCCCTGATGAGACCTCAGTTTATCAAGGGAAAAAGTATGCAAATCAGACCAGGAAACACCAACACAAACATGATTCACTCCCTAGAAGTGCACTTTAGGACCTTTGCAGAAGGAAGTCACATTTCTGCAGATCACCTATAGATATAATGTGAGGATGTCAATGCTGAAGCTATGAGAAAAAGCCATGGCAAAGAGTATGCCCTAAAGGTGGACTAGCGAGAAAGGGGAGAGGCTGATGCAATCTCTGCTTCTCTGGGATGCCATAGGACGAGGATGAAGCACAAAAAGATGCTGAAAGATTTTTGAAATGGTGAACAAATGAGTTGTGGACAATGGAGAAACTGGATGATTCTCTTGACAGAGAACATAAGGGAGCATAAGGTGGGAATCCTAGGAGGGTTTTACTTCTACAGAGTCTAAGGAACTCATGGTGGCAACAGTAAAGTGAAGAGGGATGGGGAAGCCTACCCCTTCTTCCCCCTCCTACGAAATTCATGACACAGAAAAAGGCCAGGAAACACTGCAATCACCCATTCTATTTTGGACAAATTTCCAATGGACCAATGGTTGAAAAATATGTCGAGAGATACCCCCTCAGCCAGCCATACGCCCACAACCAACCCGACAAACCAAGTGCGGTACATGTTTACCCCAGAGTGGACGAGGAGCCCCAGGCTATACCCAAGACATCTCAACTGACAATCTCGATTAAAGCATCAAGAAGCCATATTGCTGACGTCGTTAGAGACACCATGACTTAGCAGCGTTAGACATGAAGCACACGTGCCATCCGCACTCCGGGACATAAACACACACACTCGAATACATGAAAACACAAGCGTACAGTTCTATAGTTAGAGGACAAACACCCATACTGTAATTGCTTTATTATTTTTGCCATTAGCGAAATGCAGCAACGCAGAAAATGCAAGAAGGAAGAGATCCTGAGCACAGCTTGCAGATGATTATACGCAAATAACCCTATGGAACTATAGGAGCACCTATGGGACCTGACAGAACCAAGTGTGACTAACCTATGGAGAATGCAGTTTAGCATGGATATTGTAGAAACTGCATTATAATGGTTTAGGAAAATTACAGCAGGCCACAGGCCTCTCAGCAAGAGCTGAGCTGAGATGAATTCACGATGGACAGAGAGCAAGAGGTGTGAGACAAGGCCCCTCTGCCAAGGCCACATGATATGGACGACATTGCATTCCCTAGACGACAAAGGCACCAGCTGCAGTAAATACGAATAATTCCTCATAATTCAGAGCTGCACAGCTCAAAATCATGGTCTCTGAACACGTGACCTGGCCGAACCAGACAATGGGCAGAGACCAGCGCTGGGATCTATAGCCGATCTCAGGCTACCAGACAGAGGACTGCAACAAAGATGCTACAATGTGAGATAAGTGTTGCACCAAGCAAAAGGGCACTCTCATAGACTAAGGTGGTACACACATTTTACAATGCAGACACATAGTCATTCTTATTACCTTGAAAATGTACACCAGGAGCTGAGAACCATTGCGGATACCAGCCCTAGGGATGTCAGCTCTAGCCAACCACAGTTCAGTATCCTATCGGCGGATAGCAACGGGTCAGAACCAATGGTAAACCCACCACACTGCAACATTGTTATAGATAGTAACTTGGGGATGGACCAGGCCAGCCAACTGACATGTGAGAGCCAGTAGAATAAACACATATAGGTGACCATATTGGTTATTAGGCTCCTGACGGCCAATCCCACACGCCGATAGGTTTTTGGAGAAAGGCCCAAGTAATGACGGAGCAATGATGTAATTTTGTATCAAAACTGGCCTGTGAGCCAGGAGAATTTGAGACGTCCATGGATTTCTTCTGTCCCTGTGCTGATCCCTGTTGTTTTTTTCTGTAATAAACCGCAGTTTAAACTTGCCGTTGAAGGAGTCCTGGGTTTATCCTGCGGAAGGAGTTGGGCCTTCTGAGAGTCTGCAAACTCCTAGTGGCCCACTGGCATACCTGGGAGTTTGTCCCAACAAGTTCATAGCAGAAGCATGGTCTTCTTCGCCGCCGAACCTGAGAGGCTTGCAGGACCCTCGCATATTTCGAGAAGACGGGAAAACGCGTGCCCTTGTACAGGTCGTCAGGAGCCCCTTGTGAATCATCTTCCTGTGGGTTGGGCGTTTTAGCTCGGGTCATAGATGATGGTATCCCTGTAAGGGTTAGCAAGGGGGCTGGCCCAGATTGCGGAAGGTGAGTCGACTGGTTAAGTCTCCTGGAGTGAGACGTTTTGCACGCTAGGTGACGCAGCAGCTGCAGTTCGATCACAAAAGAATATAGTTATACTCTGCCTGGAGTGCAGGAAGACAGCTGGGGGTCTTGTGTGGTTTGAGAGTAACAGGCTATTGAATATTACAGTATGCACGCGATATTCGATTTTCCTATGATGGTCTGGTAGTTTGGTGACATCACCCTTACGTTTGAACATAGGACACAGAGAGCATGGTACGGTGAGGAGCTAGTATTGGAACCTTGATATTGGCAGACGAGGTGAACCAGTGGCAGTGCGCGGAAGGAACATGTGCAAGATTGTTGGTGTGCCAGAGGAGGCAACGAGTGTGATGGAGGGGCGGTGCGTGGAGCACGCCTGATAAGTAGTGGAGGCAGAGTGGCTCGCAGAAACTGGAAAGTATTATTATTGCATTGTGCTTTTCTCCCTAAACAGCAGACTATCGAAAACCTTGACTTGAGGTCAGGTAAAGGCACCAAAATGTATCAGGGCAAATGCAGGGGTTATACACCCCTTCAACAACTGTGTAAGACACTCCCGCCTTATAGAGAAAACATTTGTAAATATAGCATACAATCGTCCAAAGTTACCGAGGGAAAACTAACCAAACCATGGCCACCGTGTGGAATTTTATCCAAAGACGTGCAGCAATCACTATTGACACACATACAGGGTACCCATAAGGGGAAGAAATTGACAGAAATGCATGGCCATATTCGAGTTCTGGCGCGTGTTTCAGGAGGGCGAGGGGGATTCTGCAAGGTGTCAGTGGATGCTAAACCAGCAGGAGGTGAAGGACCCAGGGTCCCATCCCTCCGCACCTTCCCCTACCCCTCTGAGTGTAGCATCTGATGATACAGACGATGAACAGGGAATGTATCCAATGAGGGAACTAAGGGCAGTAGAGGGGTATTAAAATCTGACATATAAGCCACCACCGTACACAAAGGAGGAGAAGCCGAAAGGCGCAGGACAGCCAGCTACTGATACAGAGGCGAGCAGTGAGGGTCAGCAGGGCGCGAAGGAGGGGCTCAAAAGCATAACCACAAACAAATGGATATCATCAAAGGTACTCTTGAAGCTTCAAGGGGAGACAAATGGAGAGGCAGAAAAAGCGACAGAGGCGATAGAAGCCCTGAAGAGGAGCAGAGACTCAGATTGGGCAGAGATAATGGACGAGGAAGATTGGAGAGGGAGGGAAAGGAAAGTGAGATTAGAGCACGAAGACAGGGAGAGAAGAGAAGTTGGAAAGGGAGGATAGAGAGCGACGATGGGAGGAAGATAAGGAAAACCTGGAAAGGGAGCAGGAAGAAAGGATTGAGAGAGACCTCAAGGAATGGAAGAGGGTGGAAAGAGAGATGAGGCACAAAAGGGAAAGGGAACTGGAGAAGGGAGAAAGACGGAGAGAGAAAGCAGAGCAAGAAAAATGCAAATTAGCAGAGAGCGAAAGTTACAGTTGGACAGACTGGCAAGGGAACGAGCACGCAGGGAGGAGGATGAGCGAGCAATAAGAGCAGTAAAGACACAAGTAGCACTAGATTGGGGAAAGAATAGATTTGAGGAGGACAGACAGTCAGAGCCAGACAGTACAAGCTCTCAGGCCAGGAGCACACTAGGAGGAGAAGGCCTAGGGGCCAGGGCAGGAGGCAGCTAGTATGATTTAAGAGACATCGATCTCAGTACGAAGCCCAACACAGACTTGACTTTGAGGAGACTGAGCTTTGCCAATGACTTTTGTAGCAACCTGGACACAGGATCTGACAGTGAGGACAAGTACAGTGGAGACGAGAGAGGGGGATGGGGGGGAACAGCCTCGATCACTGTCCACGGGGACAGACAAACAGGTGTCACAGGAGTTTAGGATGCATACACAGGGAGAGGGGGGGCGACTCAGACAAGCAGGTACAGCAGGCACATGACTTTTGCACCTCACACAGAACCTATATCAACAGACTAAGGGATCTCCCAGGACGAAGGAGAGGGGAGACAGTGATAGCTTGTTCAAGGGGACGAGTGACATGTGCTTATGATGACAGCAGAAGAGCGCCCATATTGTAACCAGTAGATGTATGCACATACATTGACAGCCAGAGGGGGGCTCGACAAATTAGATTGACTAGAAGGTCACCTGAGGAGAAGACAGCATACACACAGATGTCCTTATTGGAGAGAGGAGGGGTGAGACCTTAGTATGTGGCATGGAAGCACACAGATAAGGAAAATTTGAAGTGTAGGTTACCATCACTGAGTGGGGGAGCGGGGAAGCAGATTTATGAGATGGAGAAAATGACATCTGGCCATAGGCTAGCAGTGGGTGACGTAAAGTGACTGTTAGTATCGATATTAGGGGACGCAGCCGATGATGTATGGAATAGGGCGGGGGTTCGCAGGGGTGACAACATAGATCACAGCACACAACAGGTCACCATTTGCAAACTGCAGGGCAGCAATATGGTAAGCATTGAGAACACAATATCCAGACACGTCAAGACATAGGGGCGATTACGTCACACAAAATGAGAGAAGATAAAGATCCGGTGCAGTACATTTAGGAGATTCAAGAGCTTTGGCACCTCGAAACTCGAGAGCCTTGGGATAAAACAGTAGCCATATTCTATGATATGATGTGATATGGCACTTATAACACGCCTATACACATGTGATTCAAGGCGCGACGAGGCAAGGGAAAACAGACGACGATCTTACTAGGCCAGGTTACATTGAGATTGTGCAAGTGCGGGGAGGGGAAACATGTGAAGGGAAAGGGGAAGGGGCAGTGCAGTACATAGGATAAACAGTAATAAATAAAAACAATAAATAAGAAGCGCAGCCAGCTGGTGGCAAGTGCAAGGGTAAGGGTAAGTGCAGACATCACGTGTCAAGTGCTGGTAGGGGGTTGTAGGGATGCAGAAACAGCCCCCGAGTGCAAGGGTTACCATGGGGGCAGTGCAGGTGTGCAACTGGCGGGGAGGGGACCTGGGCCTGAGAACAGAGGGTAGCCAGGTGACCAGTGCAGTTCAGATTCAGATTCGGCCAGGAGTTCAGCAGGGGAGAGGAGGAGAGAAAGCAGAAGCAAAGAGGAAGGTCTTGAGGTGCTTCTGTAACCGGAGATGGTTCTCCTCAAGTTTCAGAGAGGCAGTGAAGCTGTTCCAGAGTGTGGCCTAGGCAGAAGAAAGAGACAGATGATGAGCTATTCAAGGAAGAGAGACAGGAACTGGAGATGGTGTTCGAAATGAGTGTAACCTATTGGTTACAGATACACTACAGAGAAGTGCTACAGAGAAAGGCGATGGCGCTGGAGGCGCCACACTCATTCTGGGAGGAGGACATGGCCAAGGTACTCAGTAGTCTATGGACTACAAGTCCTTATGACGTGGGCTGCATAAAGAGCATAGGGGGAGTGAAGATCAAGCTGAAGCCAGGAGCGATTTTGCCAAGAGTACAACAGTACCCCCCCAACTAAGGAAGCAGAATAAGGCATTTATGAAACAATCACCACACTAATTGAGAGAGGCATCCTGGAACCATCGGAATCCCCCTGTAACACAACAGGGTACCCCGTGCGCAAGGCACAGGGAGGGTCATGGTTATTCATACAGGATTTAAGACCACTTAACCATATTGAAGAAGTGAGTATCCTCTAGTTGCAAATCCAGCTACAATTTTGTGCAGCATTCTGGCGGAAGCTGCTGGTTTCACAGTCATTGATTTGAAGAATGCATTCTTCTCAGTACCACTTCAACCAGACTCACAAGATTGGACCAGCTTTATGTATAGAAACCAGAAGTGGAAACATACTTTTTACCACAGGGATACTGCAAGTCACCATCTATCTTTAACACAGTGATACAGATGGACTGAGCAACATACAGACGGAAAGCACAGTTTTACAGTATGTAGACGGCATTTTGATCTGCAGTGAGACAGAGGACCAGTGGAGGAGATACTCAGTGCACATGCTGATGGTGTTAGCTGACAAAGGGTACAAGGTAGACAAAGCCAAATTACAGTACTGGCAGAAGGAGGTGCTATATATTGGACAGACGATACCCAAGGACGGCCGACAGATCAACCCACAGAAAGCAGAGGAAATATGCAAAACACCTCAGCCCACGACAGTGATGGAAATGTAACAGTTCCTGGGGTCATGCAACTATCGCAGAGAATGGGTCTTCGACCACAGCACATACACAAGGACACTATTGTGTGCCCAGAAAGAGACACAGAGGGGGACATTAACATGGACCAGAGAGATGATTGGGGCCTTTGAGAAACTTAAGGAAGCAATAAGTACGGCCCCCGTGTAAGGGATCCCGGAACACAAAAACACATTTTTCCTATTCTCACACACTGCCGGTATTAGACAAGTATGGGCCATAAGCCAATTGCTTACTACAGTGGACAACTTGACCCAGTGATGAGAGGACATTATCCGTGCAAACAAGCTTTGGCAGCTGCGGCCTTCCTAGTGGAGAAGTCAGCAGCAGTAACAATAGGTTGCACCACCACTCTTTGCGTGGAGCACACCCTCTTTGCAATACTGCATAAGCCAAAGAGCACAATGACCACACACAGAGCATCAGGGTACGAGGTGATACCATCGAATGTAGGATTGAAGATGGTGAGATGCAAGACTGTAAACTCAGCGTCCTTTCTGGCAGATGTTCTCCAGGCAGGAAACTATGCACATGACTGTACAAAGAACATAGAGATGTTTAGTGAGACATGCAAGGTAGAGGAGGACGCACTTGAGTAGCGAGACATGCTCTACAGTGACGGTTCTTCGACAATTGATCAAACTGATGGGGTCAGACATACTGGGACTGCAGCGGTAAGACTGAAGGAGGACGGGACAAGTGAGGTGGTTGCAAGTGCGCTGCTACCATCGCGTTATTCAGCACAAGCAGCAGAACTAGTGGCTCTCCTATTAGCTTGGGAAAGCAGCATAGAGAAGGAGGTGATGATCTATTCTGACTCCACCTACCTGACATCAACAGTACAATCATGACTGACACGATTGCTCAGGAGAGGGTTCAGGAGAGCAGACGGGATCCCAGAGCAGCAAGCACTATTATTGGACAGATTGATCAAGGTGATCGCTTATCCAACAAAGGTAGCAATAGAGAAGTGCCACACATCAAAGGGGAAGACCCTATCTCAAGAGGAAATGAAGGAGCAGATGTTGAGGCAAAGTGTGCTGCATATTTTGGGGAATTGTGGGAACTGAGAGACAGAAGGCACAGGGAGGGGTGAGGAACATGGTAATGAAGGAGGGTTACAATGTATTACCAGAGGCACAGATTATGGAACTGCAGGGAGCTGCGCCCAAGGAGGAAAAGGAGCTATGGGTGAAGAGAGGGTGCTCAATGTCTTTAACAGACGCCTTATGGTGACAAAACAACAAAGGGAAAGTGGTCATGCACTAGCATTATTGAAGACAGCGTTGGCACAATTACACTATCCAACACACACAGGGAAGGGGGTCATTGCTACACGCATTGGAGAAACATGGTTCTGCCGCAAAATTAAATGAACATGTTGTTAAAACGGGAAATCATATTGTGCCTCCTTCTGATATATATTGGCATAAGCCTAGTCGCTCTTCAAAGAAAACTGCGTTGCAAAGTTCCGATTTTAGATCGACTTTGCCGCCATTTTAGGATCATCCGCCATTTTGATTTCTGTTCATACGTGATTCTCTGTTCTAAAATGGTGGACTGTATTTACAACTTGTAACCGAGCCTTCTTGACCTTTGAATCTTGTTAATGGTTAGACTGTCCGAGGGCCAAATATTTAGACTAGGTAATGAGACCTTGCCCCAAGCATGACTTGTGGTCTAAGGATTGTCTGCGCTAACAAGCCTCATCCACGAATACACATCGAGGACAATACTAAGTAAATGTCGAGCGTGGACACTGGCAGAACGACATTCTGAAGGCATATGTGCTAAGGCTTACTGTTAAATCCAGGAATATACTTTGCCATTGTAACTTGTTGGAAACACAAACCTATGTAATCCATGTGCATATTATTGCATGAGCTATATGTGAACTCGGCACAAACTCTAGACCGCAGATTATTAACCTGTAGAGGGGCTAGACAATATTGGAGGATATGTATAAAAATGCGAATGTTTATATGTCCAGTACCTCTCCCTCCTCACTCTGATGGGCTGGTACTCATTGCGGGGTGTCGAGAGCCAGACAGCTATCTGTATCAGATCTGTGTTTCTTTGTAACTGCGCAGTAATTAAAGATCTGTGAATCTTTATAGCCCGTGTTTGGTGTATTTCCTTTTGTGGTACTCAGCCTCGATATTTCCTTGCTTTTACAATGTGGCAGAATTTGTGAGTGACTGCTTGACATGTCAGCAGTTTACAGCAGGGCATACCTTGAGAGTTGTGAGAGGAGCCATACAAAAACCAGTAGACCCATTACTACATTTACATGTGGATTACATGGACACGATCCAAGTCTGCCAAGGATACCGATACATGATAGTGGTAGTCTACCCATCCTCTAGGTGGATCGAGGCAGGGTCCTGTTCGCATGCTGATGCCAACAGAGCGGCCAAGTTCTTGGTCATGGAGGTTTTCACCTAGATAGGGCGTGTGTGAGGTCCTCCGGTCTAACAACGGCCCTCACTTCGCCAACAAAATGTTTCAGCACATCACAACCCTGCTAGGCATCCAGCACAAATTCACATGTGTGTGCCACCCGCAAGCAAATGGGATGTGTGAACACCTGAAGTGACTCCTAAAGGAGTTCATAGTCAATACTCAGCAGAGCACCAAGAAAAATTGGTTGCACTGTTTGCCCCTTTCACTGTTTGCACTGCGCAATAAGCCAGGGTCCGACCACCATTTAACACCCAATGAGGTGGTGACAGGATGGCGCATGCATCTTCTCCTGGCTCCTCCCACAAGAGCACTGAAAGACTGAGAATAGTGCAGATGTGTTAGGACAGGAAATGTACGAGTACATTACTTCTCTGGTGGCTAGCGCTTCTTTTCTCTCCCCAGATAAAGCAAATCCAAGTGGGCCCAGAAGACAGCGAAGAGATCAAGTGCGATGACGCACCACAAGATTGTGAACTAAAACACCCTGTGGAAGTGTGCGATATTGTGCTCTTGAGAAATGTTATACAGTGCTGGAATGCACCTAGGTTTACTGGACCCCATGTGGTTGAGCAGGTGGCCGACTGTGCTGTCAAGTTAGCTGGAAAGGTGGTCTGGAACCACCGGCAGGACATCAAGCCCTACAAAGCAGTGGCCTCACCTGGCAACAAAGTCTCCGTGACCGACAGGGCCAACGTTCAGCACCTAGATGAACTACAAGTGCGTTCTGAACGTACACGCCTTGGGAGACCCGGACCCCCCATGGTCACACGATCCCAAGCAGCAGAAGCAGCTAATGGAACACTTGTGAAAATTGATTAAGGATACACTGTCTGTTATTTTTCTTTTCGCACACGCAGGGCCTATGTGAACGCAGCAGGGATTGTACTGTTTGTTTTCACCCATGTTGCCTGTCACCCAGACACTTTCTCTAACCAATTTGTCCACACTGTAAGGAGGCCCAAACGATTCAGAGCACGATCCCCTGGTGTATATTATCTTGTCTTCGTAGAATACTTGGGCCAAGCATACCCACAACTTGAGCACAGCGAACCCCCCAGTGCTGGCCATATGAGGAGACCAATCAGTAAGAAAGGCCTGGAGGAGGTGTTTGCCTTTGCAATAAGTGATTTTTTGGTCCGCGGAGCTTAGGGGCACTTACAATACTAACAAGAATAACACACTTCTTCGCGCTTTTCAGGCGGGCAACTATCACCGAGCTGCAAGGATCAAGCAGCGTAAGTGGAATTGAAGGAAACAAAGAACATTATCGTTATGTCGGGTCTATTCATTCCCAGTGGATTGATGGGATTCATATTTTGGCGTATATGTTGTTGTTACTGCTACCCCTGTACCCTCTACTAACATTCCCCCAACCCGAGCAGGTGGAACGATCATGTCAGGTGGACGAGGGAGCACTGTTGATAAGGTAAGTGCAGTGTTGATGCAGACATGAAGGAAGTAGACATGTATCTCACTGACACTGTTCGAGTGTCTAACAACATGTGGTACAACGACATGACAAAAGTAGATAAGGAACCACTGGGGAGATCCGTTATGTCTGCTCTTTAATCCACTACGCAATGAGTGCCTCTAGAACATTCATAGCAACTGAAATACCAGCAGCAAGAGCACAATGCCTGTTGTACCTCACAATGGTACAAACGTGAGGAAGATTTCAAGGGAAGTCAGCAACGTTGAGATGGATGTCCAAAGGAACATTCCCATATGAAGATAATTACATAAAGACATTAGACATGATGAACAATTATTGGTAACTAGACGAAGCCATACAGTATGTGACTGATGGACCTGGTAAGGGAGAAACAAAGACTATCACCTTGAAGGAACTGCCATGTCCCTGGACAAGAGTGAAAGAGATAGGAAGACAGCCTGGATGCTGGGAAAGACCACAGATACTGGTGTATGGACGTGTATACACAAACAAGGGGTGGCAAGATGGAGTAGTGAGGTGCAGGAAGAAAATGACAAGTGTCTGATGGAATGCGACATGGGTGGAAAATGAAGCAGGCCCAATGCCAATAATCCCTCTGAAGACACCAGCCCTGTACTATCAGAACAATGGCGAGGTTGAAGTTGGTGAGAACGTTGGGTGCAAAACAATTGAACAATTTGCAGCCAAGAGAGCGGGAACAGCAGCACTGATGGATCACTACTGGGCTTGTGGATCGAAAGCATATGAGAAGCTGCCACCTGAATGGGGAGGAGTTTGTTCATTGGTACACATCAACATGCCTTCATTGGTCGTACCAAGGAAGGATGTAAAGCTCGATAAATTCCCGAAAATTAACAATAAGATAAGGAAGAGATCGATTGAGGTGTCACCAACGGCCAAGGCAGAGAAGACGGAGAAACGGGTAGGATTGAGCAGAGTGAAGAGGGGGGGGGATTACTTCTCAGAAGCATCAGAAACTGCACTGGACGAGATCCCAGCAGAGCACAGGCTGTTCAGCAGGACACAAATGTTCTTTGCATCAATATACCCTCTTTGCAGACATACATGAACGCCAAGTGGTTATAGATTCCTCGCTGGGAGTTGATGGTAACGATTAACTCTACTGTGAATGGGTTCAACGCCATAAAGTAAGAGCTCAGAGCAATAAGGTCGTTGATGCTCCAGAATACATGTATTCTAGATCTCCTCACGGATATAGAACGAGGAGTTTGCGGAAAGATAGGGAGTTCCTGTTGCACATTCATACCTTACCTGCCAATGACGAAGATAACAGAACTCTAGCAGATGCAGTGGCGCAACTGGCACAGATGCACACCAAAATGGTAGATGAGGCACGAGGAACCGGGAAGGACAAGACCTGGCTAGTGTATATATGGTCATGGATGCCATCATGGCTGTCAAATGGCCAGAAAGAGATAGCGGGAGTTCTCGTGTTGGGAGCAACATCTATGTGCGGGATCAAAATCTGAATGGTAAGATGCAAAGAAACGGCAGAAAAGGCTTTCAGAATGAAGATCCTGATGGATGTGAACATAGGAGGAACAAAGGATGAAATTGTTGCAGAACGGGACAAGCTCAAATCGAAAATTGCATGGTGTCAACTAATCCCAACTGAATCCATGAAGCTGGACAAGCCGCAAGACTAAAAGTACTACGAAGGAAGGTGGGTTTGGTGCACTGGTCGTTCGGCGAACACACAAACTACTATGGACAACTTGGAGGAATAAAGAAGATATGGCAGCCCAGAGACACAGGACTGTCATATATGGATGTGGTCGACAGGTCGACCAGAGGGCGGACTGAAGAGGGATGGGGAAGCCTATCCCCCCCTATGAAATTCATGACACAGAAAAAGGCCAGGAAACACAGCAATCACCCATACTATTTTGGACAAATTTCCAATGAACAAATGGTTGAAAAATATCTCGAGAAATAACCCTTCAGCCAGCCATAAGCCCACAACCAACCCTACAGACCAGGTGCGGTACAAGTTTACCCCAGAGTGGAGGAGGAGCCCTAGGCTATAACCCAATACACCTCAATTGACAGTCTCGATTAAAGCACCAAGAAGCCATGTTGCTGACGTCGTTAGAGACACCATGACTAAGCAGCGTTGGACATGAAGCACACGTGCCATCCACACTCCGGGACATAAACACACACACTCGAATACAGGAAGAACATGAGTGTACAGTTCTATAGAGGACAGACACACACCTATACTGTCAATGCTTTATTATTTTTGCCATTAGCGAAACACAGAAACCGCAAGAAGGAAGAGATCCTGAGCACAGCTTGCAGATGCTTATACACAAATAACCCCTATGGAACTGCAGGAGCACCTATGGGACCTGACAGAACCAAGTGTGACTAACCTATGGAGAATGTAGTTTAGCATGGATATTGTAGAAACTGCATTATAATGGTTTAGGAAAATTACAGCAGGCCATAGGTCCCTCTGCAAGAGCTGAGCTGAATTCAGGCTGGACAGATAGCAAGATGTGGGAGACAGGTCCCTGCTGCCAAGGTCACAAGACACGGACGACATTCCATTCCCTAGACGACAAAGGCACCAGCTGCAGTAAATACGAATAATTCCTCATAATTCAGAGCTGCACAGTTCAAAATCATGAACTCTGAACATGCGACCGGGCCGTAGCAGACAATGGGCAGCGACCAGTGTTAGGGAGAATTCTCTGTAAAAGCTAATTTCCCAAACCTAGTGAGTCCCCCAGCAGCTTTAATTGATTTTGTTGGGGTTTATTTTTTCTCCTGCTAACAGTGAGACTCTTTCTCCCACTCTTAGACATGATTTGAGGTGTTCCTTTGACTTTGTATGTGTTATATGGGCTATGGGGTCCTTTCCCCCATAGGGTTTCATGTGTTTTTGATATGTGGGTTACACAGCACCCTCCGTGCAGTAACCCAGGGGCATCGTAGCGACCCCCCTTCATAGGCTCCATACCCTGGGACTGACTACTGTCTCCCAGGGCATGTAAAGTCACCATTGGCTTTACTAGTCTTAAATTGTGAAGAGAACCAGTACAAACCATCATATTGTGGACGTACTGGTCGGGGCAATTCGATTGCCCCGGGGTCTGTTGTTCGAGGGGGCACTGTCCAGTTCCCCCCGACCGAGTTTTGGCTGGTGACAGTGGATACTACTTTTTATATTCGACCGAAAATATATTCCTATGGGATTTTCTCATTGTTCGAGGCTACCACTTATAGCCTCGAACATACCGCCGGTTTATTAAATGAATATAAATTCACTGGTTGGTATTTTTTGCCGAAACTTGGTTCCAAAATGGCATTTGTGTTCGCTTCTGTGACTCCAACCCAAGTCGAGCCCTTTGTTCCACTTTTTGGCGGGCTTCTCCACAGAAGCCCCCAAAGGTGGTGCCACTCTGTCTGGGTACCACAGGGGGTGTGGGAGGGGGTTTAGGCACCCTGGACTGAGTTGCCTCGCCAACTCAAGTCGCACTCTTGTGTGATTGGCCCAAGTGGTGAGCCGCCCGGCTCACCACTTAGCATGTTTGAGTGACAGCTAGGCTGAATAAATGGGGGTTTCTGCATAAAAGCAGGGCTTTGGGGACTGGAACTTCAGAAGTCGCCACAGGACCAAAAGGATCCGAGGAGGGAGAAGCCGAGCCGACCTGCAACGACGACACCAACGGTGGAGCCCTGCTGAACCGTCTCACCACTTTTCCCGACAGAGGAGATCTCCAGTCCGGAGAGTCTTCTTCCTTTGACTGGTGGGGATAACCAGTTTGCCCGTCTTTTCGCCTTCCTGGACCATCTCGTGGCCGCCTTGCCCGTGCAAAGCACCCCGGCAACCGGAATACCACGGTTTACCACTACCGCGAAGAAAAGGGTAGTACCTTGTAACCGGGAAACTCCGCGGCTGGTTTCTTCCCTGGCAGTGCAACGACCTTCATCTTTCCTCCACGTCGAGACCTCCTCTTCCTCTGGACGAAACACCGACTTGCACCCGCTGCCAGGAACAACTGCCCCCACTGGAGCGTTGTTCCCATTTCAGGTACTGTGTCCCGCCTGGCTTCCCTTGCGACAGGTCGTTCGGGGTGACAGTAAATCCTCGACTTTCTAACCTGGGGTAGCCTGGGGCCTGTTAACTAACTTTTCCTGACTTGATCTCAATCTTTTGTGAACTGTTTACAAAGACTCTTTGGGCATAACCCCACTGTGTGATCCTGGACACATTTTGCTTGCTCTCTCTAGGAGTGGGCCTGCCATTTGAACTTCCTTGCTCTCCAGTAGACTTTGCCTAACCTGCCTCACTGTGGTTCTTTGAAAAGTATTGACATTTGTGTGCTTTCATAACTTTGCCTTTTCCCTCCCTTTTTCTATAACTTATTAGAGTGCCATCTTATGTTAAGCGCTCACCTCTGTCTGAAAATAAGGAACAAGTTACTTACCTGTAACTGTTGTTCTCCAGCATGGGTCTGGCATGGATTCACATGCTCATGAATATTCCCCGTCGTCAGGCTGGGAATCCTCGGTAAAGAAAAAACCAGTATCAGTTTCGTTTCTGGGTCTTTCGTAGTAATAACCAATCACTGGTCTCTGCGTCATACTGACCACAGCCAATGACTGCCCTCTACCTAAGTACCGCCTCTGGCAGCCATCTTCAGATTTGGAAGCACGTGAAGTGGCAGTATGACCAAGTGAAGAGCCGCAGAGGGGTAGGCGGGAGGGTTCGCATGTGAATCCATGCCAGACCCATGCTGGAGAACAACAGTTACAGGTAAGTAACTTGTTCCTTCTCCAGCATGGGGTCTGGCATGGATTCACATGCTCATGAATAAAGAATATATAGCAGTATACACATGCACAACCACGGGAGGTGGCAAAGGCTCAACATTAAGCATAGCATCAAACTCAACATTAAGCATCTTACCTCCTCACCAGGCTCACCTCAGGCGAACAGGTTGCGCAGCACTGCTTGGCCGACCCTGGACTCCTCCCTGGAATCCCGATCGACGCAGTAGAACTTCGTGAAGGTGTGCGTCGACCTCCACGTAGCAGCCCTGCATATGTCCAGCAGGGGCACACCAGAAAGGAACGCCGTGGTAGCTGCGATCGCTCTGGTGGAATGGGCTCTCGGACGGCCGGGCAAAGGTCGGTTTGCCAACCGATGACAGTACATGATACAGCCGGAGAGCCATCTGGAAATGGAAGCCTTCGAGAGAGCCTTCCCCTGATTGACAGGTCCAAAGTTCACAAAAAGTTGTGACGTCTTCCGAAAACACTTCGTGCGGTCCACGTAGAACTTCAGCGCTCTAGCTACATCCAGCGAGTGCAAAGTCCTCTCAGCCGGCGACGAAGGCGACGGGAAGAATACAGGCAACACCAAGGGTTCGTTGAGATGGAATTCCGACGGTACCTTGGGCATGAAGGAGGGGTGCGTCCTGAGCACTACCCTTGTGTCGTGGAAAGTCAAGTACGGGGCCTTGCAGGAAAGGGCCTGGATCTCTCCCACTCGTCGTGCGGAGGTGATGGCCACAAGAAAAGCAGTTTTCCACGATAGAAACTTCAACGGAGCCGAGTGCAGAGGCTCGAACGGAGGTCCCATGAGCTTGGTCAGCACCACGTTGAGCTCCCACGCCGGGGCCGGAGCCTTCACCGGCGGGAACGATCTGAACAATCCCTTCATGAACTCTTTCACCAGGCGATGAGACCACAAGGACGTCCGCCCCGTGGTTCTGGTGTATCGGGAGATCGCAGCAAGATGAATCTTGATGGACGCGTGTGCCAGGCCAGCTTTGGCCAGCGTCAGCAGGTACGGCAGTACTTGGGGAGCCGTAATTCGTAGAGGGTTAATCTTCTGTGCGTGGCACCAGACAGAGAACCTCTTCCATTTGTGTCCGTAGCATTTAAGAGTCGAGGACGCCCTGGCCTTTGCAAGAACCTCTCTGCAGTCGGCCGGTATGTCGTATCCTCCAAACTCTAGCGCTGCAGGAGCCAGGCCTGCAAGTTCAGCGACTTCGGGTCGTGGTGGAGGATGGCGCCTCCTTCCCTGGAGAGTAGATCCGCGTCCGCCGGCAGCTTGATCGGCGGGGACGCTGACAAGTCCAGAAGGTCCGGGAACCATATCTGCCTCGGCCACGAAGGTGCGATGAGGATCATCCTGCACCGTGACCTCTTGAGCAGGTTGACTAGCCGGATTAGCAGAGGCAAGGGAGGGAACGCGTAGAGGAACAGGCCCTCCCAGGGGAACGAGAAAGCATCGCCCATGCTCCTCGTCTGGGGAAACCTGCCGGCGAACCTCCGGCACTTGGTGTTCGTCGCCGTCGCGAACAGGTCGATCTGGGGTGTGCCCCACCGTCGGAAAAGGCGATCCACCAGATCCTGCCGTAGTTCCCACTCGTGGCACGAGCGCAGCTCCCTGCTGAGTGAGTCGGCGATGGTGTTTTTTATCCCTGCCAGATGAAACGGCACCAGAAAAATCCTTTGGGCGACGGCCCAATGCCACAGGTCCTGCGCCTCCTTGGACAGCGCTGGGGACCTGGTTCCGCCCTGTTTCCTGATGTAAAACATGGTGGTGGTGTTGTCGGTGAAGATCCTCACCACCTTGCCCTTGAGGGACGGAAGGAAAGACCTGAGGGCCCAAAACACTGCACGGAGCTCCAGGACGTTGATATGCAGGGACTTCTCCGTCGGAAGCCAGAGTCCCTTTGCGTGCAGATTTTCGGTGTGCGCTCCCCACCCTTCCAGGGAGGCATCCGTAGTCACAGTCTCCTGGTGGGCTGGGGTCTGGAAGTCCATGCCCGCCGTCAGATGCGCGCGGGTGCCCCACCACCGTATCGCTCGTCGGAAATTCTCGTCGAGCTTGATCCTTTCCTCGAAGCTGCCCGTCGTCTGGATCCAGCGCGCATCCAGGAATTCTTGCAACGGGCGCATCCGGAGCCTGCACATGGGAATGAGGTAGATGCAGGAAGACATCATCCCGAGGAGGGACTTGATGGACCTCACTTTGGCCGCGTCGGCCACCAACATCCGTTGCACCTTGCCCAAGATGGTCCTGGTCCTCTCCTCTGACGGGGAGGCCCGAAGGGACACTGTGTCGAGCCTCGCTCCCAGAAACAGTGCGACTTGCGCGGGCACCAGGTGGGATTTGGCGTAGTTCACGAAGAATCCCAGGTCCGTGAGGAGTTGGACGGTCCTTGCCGTGTGAACCACGGCGAGCTCCCTCGTCTTGGCGCGGATGAGCCAGTCGTCCAGGTAGGGGTAGACGTGGATCCCCTCGCGGCGCAGCTGCGCCGCCACCGGTGCGGGGCACTTGGTGAATACCCTGGGTGCCGACCGTAGTCCGAAGGGGAGGGCTCTGAACTGGTAATGACGCCATTGGACCACGAACCTGAGGAATTTTCGGTGCCCCTTTAGGATGGGAATGTGGAAGTAGGCATCCTCCAAATCCAACGACGATAGGAAATCCCCTTCCTCCAGCTGGCCCAGGACGTGCTGGAGGGTGACCATCCGGAACTTCTGCGCCTTGATGAACTTGTTCAGACGTCGGAGGTCTAGGATGGGGCGCCATCCTCCCGTCTTCTTCTTCACGAGGAAGTATCTCGAGTAAACTCCGGAGCCCCGAAGCCTCTTTGGGACGATTTCGATGGCGCCCTTCCTGAGCATCGCCTTTACCTCCAGGAGAAGTTGCGGGACGTGAAGCTCTTTCCTGGCCACGGGGGGGACGCGCGGGCACCTTCTTTGAAACTCGAGCGCGTGGCCCCGAGCTAGGGCGTCCAGCACCCAACGGTCGGTGGAGATGGATTCCCACACGCTGACGAAGCCCGCCAGCCGGCCTCCCACCGGGGTGCTCCGGTGGGGGCCCGACCCCACAGCCGGTTCAATCCTGCTTGGACGCGGCCTTACCGCCTTGACCTCCTGGGCGACGACGGCGGGGTCCGCTAGACTTGCCTCGTCCTCTGTAGGCCTCTTGCGACGATGAGCGGGCCGCTTGACGGTAGGAAGCGAAACCGCCGCCGGAACCTCTGGAGGCGCCCTTGCCTCCGCTGCTCCGAAAGGGCGTCCGACGTTGCTGCAGAACTCCGAGGGCCCGGGCCGTCTCAGTATCTGCCTTGATGGCCTGAAGGGAATCGTCCACTGTCTTCCCAAACAGGTTGTTCCCGTCGAAGGGCATGTCCAGGACTCTGGTCTGGACGTCCTGCCGGAAGTCCGTAGCTTTGAGCCATCCACGACGTCGAAGGCAAACGCCGTTGCCCAGCTGGCGGAACCCAGTGTCGGCGATGTCCGTCGCCACGGTGATGGCGTGGTCCGAGGCCACCTCACCTTCCTGCAGGATCTCCAGGGCCTCCGCCCTCTTGTCGTCCGGCAGAAAATCCAGCAGGGGAGCTATCTTGTACCAGAGCTCCCTGTCGTAGCGAGCCACGATAGCCAAGGCGTTGGCCGCTTTAATCGTCGTCGCTGCCGACGAGATGACTCTACGTCCCATAGCATCCAATTTCTTTCCCTCGCCGTCCGGCGGGGAAGTTGATGTGGATGCCGCACCCCCCCCCCGCTTTCTTCCTGGCTGCCGCGGAGACGACGGAATCCGGGGTAGGCTGCGCCCGGAGGCACAGGGGGGCCGTGTCCGGGACCCGGTACTTTTTCTCGTACCGGTCTCTTCTAGCTGGCGTCGTGGAAGGGTTCTTGAGGAGGGAAAGGCCCTCATCCCAAATGTCGTCCAACAGAGGCACTGCGAGGACCGTCTTCCTCTTGGCCTCGCGCCGCTGATAAAGGAAGCCTTCCTTTTTCTTCTCCTCAGGGCAGAGTTGGAAAAGCTCGAAGCCCTGGAGATCATGGAGTGGAAAGATCCGATCTCGTCGGGCGGAGAAGCCCTGGCGGGAGGCGACGACGGAATATCCTCGTCGTATGCCTCGTCGTCCGTACCCGTCGCTGCCGTGTCAGTCCCCGTATCATCCCCTCGGGTGGACGGGGAGGAGGGCTGGACGGGGCGCGACGGTTGAAAAGGAGGTGGAGGATGGATCCTTCTTTTCTTGGTAGGGGGAACACCAGAAGGTCCCGGGTCTGGATCCCCCGACGGGAGAGGTTCCTCCGTCGGTAACGGTAGTCTCGTCCTTATCTCGGAGCATAAGGACTGTATGGCCAACAAAATGGCCGCCGAGTTGTCTTGCGGCGCTGGCAGAGGGGAATCCGACGGGCGAGCAGGGGCACCGTCGGTATCCTCGACGATGTCGTCGTCGTCGTCACCTGCGTCGGGGTCCATTCCGACGGGCTGGCCTTCTTCCACGCCTAGGCCGTGGCTTAAGACCTCGATCAGCTCCTCTTCTGAGGTTGAGGCCGAATCTACGACGACGCCCTGCCCCCCCTTCTTCTTCCCCACGGAGGGTTTCACGGGGGTCCTATCGATGGGCACAAAAGAAGACTCCCTCCGAGGAGGCAGGGAGATTCTGGGCCCCGAGGTCGCCACCACTGGCGCAGCCTCCACAGGCTGAGCCAGGGCCGCCGCGACCGTTTCGATAGAGGGCTTGGTCGGATGGATCAAGGCCTTCACCACCTTAGGTGCGCTCACCGCCTTATCCTTGAGGGAGGGGGCACTGCCACGCTCCTCCTCTGCCTTAGAGCTCGACCGGGGCCTCTCCAGGAGCTTCGCCGGGTGCTCGGCCTTCCTCTTACCCGACCCAGAGCGTTGGCTCGTGGTTGATGGTGCCGGGGAGGGTGCGCCCTGCCTGGCGCCCGTAGAGCCCGACCGTTCGGCGCTCCCGGTGCCAGCGGACTCGCGGTGCTTAGCCTTATGTTGGGCCCCCGTCGCCGGGGCGCCCTCAAAGGTCTTAGAAGACCGCTCGGATTTCTTCTTCTTCTCGCCAGACGGGCTCTTACCCTCCAGCCAGTTGGCGAGACGTTGATGGCGGTCCTTCATGGTCCGTTCCGACATGTTGCCGCAAAACGCACAGTCCTTTTCCACGTGCGTCTTGTCCTCATGAAGGCAGTAAAGGCAGAAAGAGTGTTCGTCCTCCTTAAAGACGTTCTGCAGCTGGCATCCAGGGCAGACCCTGAACAGCTTTCCGGGCGTCGAGCTTCCCTTCTCCTGGGCCATCTCCGAGACCGGGCCTGAGAAGCTTCTGGAGTCCTCCGAAGTGTAGCTCGACGAAATCTTCACCCTTGAGGGGCGCAGACGAATCCGACACGGGTCCCTGTTGATCGGATGTAGGATCGGTGGAGCTTGAGGCTCTTTTGACCGAAAGAATCGAGTTTTTGTGAAAAAACGCGAAGAAATAGCACTAACGCTCGAGAGCAATAGCACGAGGATCCCAACACATGAACGTGCGGTAAAAATCTGAAGATGGCTGCCAGAGGCGGTACTTAGGTAGAGGGCAGTCATTGGCTGTGGTCAGTATGACGCAGAGACCAGTGATTGGTTATTACTACGAAAGACAGATCAGAAACGAAACTGATACTGGTTTTTTCTTTACCGAGGATTCCCAGCCTGACGACGGGGAATATTCATGAGCATGTGAATCCATGCCAGACCCCATGCTGGAGAAGTGGTGTTTCTCACGAAGACTTGTCTAATAAGTAATTAGGGTTGTATATATATAATAGTGACTGTGTGTTGAATTTACTTACCTCTTTTTGTGCTAGTGTAATTTACAAGTGTCTTTAAATAAATAATTATATACTTTTCACACCAAAGCTCTGGTCAGTGTTTGCTTGTGCTACTGTATCCCTGTACCTAGTGTGTATACTCTATATGCTGCCTAACTCACCTTTGAGATGTCTGACTGCTCAGCCACAACTACCAGGTAAATCTGGGTGGTACAGACTGCTACCAATTGGGTTTACTGCCAACCACATGTAGTCCTAAATCTTTTGCAGTGGTCCCTAAGGGAACTGCACAGGTTTCTGCCTAATAACCAGCACTGGGAACGAGAGCCAATCTCAGGCTACCAGACAGAGGACTGCAACAAAGATGCTACAATGTGAGACAAGTGTTTCACCGAGCAAAAGGGCACTCTCATTGACTAATGTGGTACACACAGGAGTTACAATGCAGACATAGTCATTCACATTAGTTTGAAAAGGTACACCGAGAGCGGAGACCCTTTGCGGATCCCAGTCCTGGGGACGTCAGCTCTAGCCAACCACAGTTCAGTAGCATAGGGGCGGGTAGCAACGGGTCAGAACCAATGGTAAGCCCACAACACTGCAACATTGTTATAGATAGTAACTTGGGGATGGACCAGGCCAGTCACCTGACATGTGAGATCCAGTAGAATAACACATATAGGTGACCTTATAGGTTAGGCTCCTGACGGCCAATCCCACACACCGATAGGTTTTTGGAGAAAGGCCCAAGTAATGACAGAGCAATGATGTAATTTTGTATCAAAACTGGCCTGTGAGCCAGGAGAAGTCGAGATGTCCACGGATTTCTTCCATCCCTGTGCTGATCCCCGTTTGTTTTGTCTGTAATAAAACGCAGTTTGAACTTGCCGTTGACGTAGGCCTCCGTTTATTTTGTGGAAGGTTTTGGGGGTTACGAGAGTCCGCAAACTCCTAGTGGCCCTCTGGCATACCTTGGAGTTTGTCCCAACAAAAGACAGACACAAGTCATCACAGTTCAAGGGTGTTTATTAAACTGTATGAATGGGTGGGAAAAATGCCTAATCTAAACCTAAATCTAAGATGGGAGCAAGCTACGACCATCAAATAATAATAATAAGGCAGTCCTAGTGGCGTCTTGTCAAATAAAAAGGGTCTATACTAAAAACAAACTATTGCCAATCCTTAGCGCTAAGTTACAAAATAGCGTGGGATACTGTTCACCAGAAAAGAAATAAGTGTTCAAAGTCAGGATGGTATAGCTGGGGTCTTGCTTCCCCGTGTTTTTTAGCACAGGACAAGGGAGGACTCCTGAGCACAATACATAACCGGGCTTCTCCAGCACGAGGTTACAGTTCTTTTCAGCGATATCGGGACCTTTGGTGGCCAAGACTCTTTCATACAAAGTCTCTTGCCTCCGAGGGCCTGATGTGTCAACAATAACAAAACAAACATTTTGTTTCGTTATCTTTTACGTTGGGTGATGACTCTTCAACCCTGGGTCCCCCTCAACCTGGCTCCGAAACCTTCTTGAATCTTAGCCTCCCTCCGTCGGGTTCACTACAGCCTTTTACTCAAAATATTTTCAACTGTTTTCACAAATCTAAATGTCCTTTTAAACAACCTTTCACTGTGGACATCCCTCAGCCGGGTTCACTCTTGTCAATACAATGTTCACTGGGTTATTATGCTTCACCCTAACTTATAGGCATCCCTCAGCCGTGTTCACATTTGCTAGATACAAGGTTCATCAGAAAGTGGGGTTCCCTTCCCCTAGCTTTCTCTTGGCATCCCTCTGTCGGGTTCACATTGGTCACCATTCACAAGAAGGTCCGCTCTAGACCCCTAAAGTTCTCTCTTCTTACCCAAGCACGGGTCTCAGCCCCCAGTCAGACTTTACATAAGTCGTAATACAATGTTCTCGGGTGTGTTACTCGTCACCCTAATTCGTAGGCATCCCTCAGTCAAGGTCACATTTGCTGGAAACACAGTTCACTTAGTATCCACAACATGTCAAAGACTTTCGACTGTACAAGGGCTTTTCACTAGACCCTTGTGGGACCACTTTGACCTCTTATCGTTGGGCTCTCCTAGGGCCTTCTTGTATCAGTAGTTTCAACGACAGGAGACAAGCCAGAGTATCTCGAATGTGCACCCACCTGGCGCCGGACCACTCTGCATCTGGTCTTTCCCTGGACTTCAAAAGTTCAGCAACACACAAGTTCTTTGTTCAAAAGTTCTTTCAATTTATATCATGTTGCCGTTTGCAACCTTCGCTCAACACAGTTCAGTTTACCATTGGTTCTCCCTCTGTCTCACCGGCCGTGGTGAACCGTTTGGCGTTTCTTGTCTCTGGAGTCAAGGACGGTACCACGGTAGCAAGCGCCTCTCCCTGCCTTGGTTATCAGTGTGGGAGGACCCGTATACACTGTTGACATCTGTTACACCACATGTTAGCTATAGTTCCCGGTCTTATGATTCCTTTCACAGAGGCTTTGCGGGTCAGGGTTGTCAAAGGCACTTCACTCCTTGTCGTCCTTTCAGTTCTCGCCGCCTTTCTCATCCATTTGAACTGCTGTCCTGGAATAGATGTTTCCTTGTGCGATTTTCCTTGCTCAATGCGTGCCCTCGTGCTCTGCCTTTTATCACTGTGGGAAAGGGAAAGGGCCGTCAGGTGTGTGAAGTTATTGTCAATTGCCTTACTCTGCCTGACCCTTGTTTTGGGACATGTCAGGTAAATAGCTCTTGTGTTAATCCGTTGTCTTTCACGGTGTAAGAAAGTGTTTGTGTTGGAAAGTGGGGGTTAGAGCTTCTAAGTATCCTGCTAAGTAGGATGGGGAAAAGGTGTTACAACGAAGGGGATACCGCGTCTCAACCTTTGGTGTCCCACTACTACTCCCAGAAGACCCCTCATCATCCAGGTGATCCTCCCACACTGGTCCACCCCCAGGAACTGGATCCAATAGCGATGGCTGTGTCCTGGCCACTTGGATGACAGATCCCTGGGGCCTAGTAAGTGAGACACCTTCAGGTTTCTCACAAGGGGCAAAGCTAGAACCCTTGGAAAGTGGAGATGGGAGGGAAAAGGACTGTAATTAAAGGCACTATGATATATGATATAAAGAATCCCTACCGTACATTGTAAGGATATTCAAGGTGACTTGCAAAAACCTTTTATGTACAGTATTCTTCCTTATAATGCATGGCCAAACACAGTCATCCCCTTTAATACCTGGTATCTTCCTCCTTGAAATGTAAGAGATCTTCCAGTTGTTGATACATATTATCAATTTAGAATATGGATTAAAAGAAAACTATGCAGCTTCTAATGTGTGCATACAAATAGCTTAATCACTTTTGATGAAATACATCTAAAATGTTTTCATTGCATGCTTTAAAATAAAAACAATGAAGGTAAGCTATAATTGCTTAAATTATTCATATAATCTTATTTTATATCAAACTGGGCTAAGGAAAGTAATTACCTAGTCCAGTGATTAAGAGTGAATCCGAAGGAGTCTTATCCTGAATAAAACAGGGAATAGTCCTCTGGGTCTGCTAATGACTGCTAACCATAAATAGTTCTTGGGCAATTAATCATTGTAAAGTGTCTCACAACTATTCACAACTGAAGGGTAATAACTGATTACAGATTAGTTGTGATGTAATTTTCTTATTACAGGTCAGTTGTACTGTCACAACTAGCCTATAATAAGGACATTGTTTCCAGGCTTTTATATGGGTATAGCAGGCTGCCATGTATTATACATTTTTTAGGGCGTATTCTTACTCATCTTCAATAAGCACAAGGACTCCAAGAGGATGAAGCAGGAGAAGATAAATAGGATCATTCGGTATTCCCCTTCTTTCTCTTGAATTGGGGGCAGACAAGCACAATCTGGTGCATTTAGAACTTTATAATGTAAACTCTGACAGTGTACAAAGAGGGGGCAATGGAGGGTGATGGCGTCATCACAAGATAGAAAAAGAATTAAAAAGAGGGCCTGATCGAATGGTGGGGAACATAGAGTTTCAGAAGTTCTATTCATCATCCTCGACCAAAAGTAAGGACAAACACTGGGAGGACAGAAGAATTGAGGCCGACGTCTGCCGAGCAAGGATCCCGGTTGACTAATGGATAGCCCAATTGATTATGTAAAGCTAATCTGCACTGCCAATGTCGAGAAAGTAAACACCCCACAAAAAAAACTCTGTTAGGCGTTGTCTGAGATGCAAGGATTCGAGAGATTCCTTTTAAGAAAAATTAAGATAAGTTTACATTTGGCTCAAACAAGAGGCTGAAATTAAAATTACAGTGGGGAAGAAAACTGATTTTGAAATCAAGGGGATCCAGAAGGACGGTAACAGCAGTATTGTGCATGAAGGACAAGAGTAGAGGGTTCTCAGTTAGTGCCTCCATTGTTTGCCAAGACCAAGTACAGGTGAGGTTAACTGAGGAAAAAATAAGGGTGTTACGCCTTTCATAGCGGACGTCTTAATTGTAGAAGGGGATTTGTGAAACTGCTCAATAAAAAAGGGACACGCTTGTGCAGTGCTGACCAAGGTGGGGTGGAGTGGTCAAAGAGAATAATGGGGTCACCTCAAAGACAGACAGGACAAAGGGAAGGGTCTTGCTGGATCTGCACTAATCTATTAATGAAAAATATAATATGCAGAGAGAGTTGTACAAGGAAAGGAAATGGAGAGCTATGCCTGATCATTAAGTGCGTCAGGTAGATACTGGAAGCGCCGGACTGTAATGTTTAGGTGTTTCTTCATCCGAGAGGGAGCATCAAGGAAGGGGGGTGATTTTGGGAGAACATAGGTAATCAATAGGGCAAGAGGTAACTATGTATGTTTAATTGAAGGCTGCAAAAGCTGAACTGAGGATTCATTGCGGTTGAAAAATATAAACAAAATATTTGAAGCATGTTTTTATGAAAAGGGCTGTTAATCTGGATAAAATAAATTGGAAACCTATATACACAGGGTGGTCACAGTTAAATATAAAAGGGGTCATGTTCCTGGCAAAGCGCATCAGAAAATGTGGCGGCATAAGTGTTGTGCGCAACTTTTTCCCATCTGCCAGTTTTCTTACATTTGAATGGTGGGGTTGAGGAATGGGAAATACACACCACGTCCACCAGCGGCTCCCACTCTGCCTTAGAAATGCAGCTACATTACCTCCACCATGTATTTACATGCTGGCGCTAATGCAGTGAATTCCTATGGAATCTGTCTGACATTTGCACCTGGTAAAAGCAGGAAGATTTCATAGGAATCCGCTGTAAGTCCCCCCCGTAATCGTCAATTGTGGGAGGCATTTACACTATTCCACAAACGTTGAAAATTAAAGAGTAAAGAGGATTTTGCCAATGTTTAACTTAACTTTTTCACACCGTGATGGAAAATTTTAAAACTGCATGGAGGGGGATCATTTGCACTTAAGTGCAAACCAAAGTGGTGCCTTCCATGCAATTTACTGTTATGATGATTACGGCCCCAAATGTGTTCATAAAGAGTTACAAAGTTAGACTGTTATTAGGTTTTATCTTTTTGCGACACAGTAGACACTGGCAAAAGTTGTTAAATAAAAATATAGCAAGAGGATGATACTAGGGTACTTTTGAAGACTTCTGGCGATCGAAGCTCAGTTATTCATTTTGTATTTCAATTACCAAAAATTTAATTTTCAGGTGACACAGTTATTACATGATAGTTACAAATTGCAGTTATTGTACAGAAGAGAATTGGAAATCTGGACCTTAACAGGATGAAGCAATGAAGAACACCACTATGCCAGTGAAAAAGCAGACTGCCTCGAGTGCCAGTCTGAAAGGGACACTTTATGGCTGTGACGAAATGACTAAACCGCCTTCTCAACCCTCCCACGTCTACAAAACAACAGTGATCACAATCGTAAAGGTGAAACAGGCACAGTAAGAGATAGATCTCCTTCACCTTTTTGATAACATGGGCCCAGGGCAGGCTATAATCTTAAGAGTGGTGTGAATGTGAAAAGTAGCAAGTAAAACAGAAAAGTACAACAGTCCAAAATAAAGGAATGTTCAATATGTACAACAGAGGTTCTATAAACATATGTACATTCATTAAACACAACATATGCAAAAATAAATACACTTCACAAAACCCACTCCTGTGGAAAGAACACAGAATTTGCAAGAGATTGAAAGATGTACTCTGGGTAATGAAAAAGGAGTGAATGGCAATGAATAACTATAATGCTTCTAAAAGGATTTGTTCTTGTGCAAGAAAAGTAATTAAGGGTGACCTAAGCAGTCTCTAGGGCCCACACATAGACCGGAGGGGGCCGTTTGCTGTCAATAATACCTTCTTTCTGTTTTAGGCAGTTCTACAGCGTCGAACCAGGTTTCATGGCAATGTGCAAGCAGTTCAAATCAGGTTTGGATTTAGCGGGTTGGGGTGTTGCAGACAGGGTATAGGCATTGAGTCGGGTTCGAAGTGAGGCATGCAGTGGTTCTAATTCTTCCACGGCAGCAAGTTTCTGGGTCGAGCCAAAGCAAGGACTGGTTCTAGAATGCAGCAACATTGGCCCGAAGAGTTTGAAGAAGTGCCAAAGGCAGCACCACATATTTCATTGGTTTGAATGCATTTGAACAGAGTCGAAATGCAGTAGGCAAGCTGATTGGCTTCTGCAGTTGCTGTGCATCCCAATCCAGGGGCTCAGGGACAAGATAGGTACTTGTTTGCGTTCTCCCAAACACGTGGGAGGCTGGCAAACCCTTATCCCACATCTTCAACAAGATCCTGGGTACCAGTGTAGCTAGCAGAGGCAGGTCTTGCACCAAGAGCAGGTCATCCCCAATGTGTCTTGGGGATTGTTAGGTATCAGAGTTTGCGTCTGCCACGCATCACCAGACTTCACAACTGGAAGACTTAGGAAAGGACTGTTCTACTAGCAGGTTCCAACACATTGAATGGTTGCGGTCCAGAGATGAATCAAAGAAAGGAGGTGGAGACCCCATCTTTTAAAGGCAAGAGTCCACAGGTGATTCAGACAAACAAGCCTGTTGAGACAAGTGGTCTTTGCCTTCTGACATCATACCCAAAGTGCTTTGTGCTAAAGGAAGTGGAAGGGACAGGAAGGCAATAGAGGTACAGAGAGGAACAAGATGGTGGACCCTACTCCAACTATGCAGTGCTCCCTCGGTCTACACTAACCCTGCCCCTTTCTCAGACCCATACCATCAAGGGCCTTTAGTATGCAACACCCTGATGTGAGGCTAGTCCATTTGTGTGGGATTGTGCCCCTGGATGCTGGTTTCACAGGACAATCCCTGCTGAGGGGTTATCTTCCTGTAGAGAGGTGTTACCCAACCTCACAAACGATCAAAAAGCAGAGGCACAGCATTCAGTCTATTGCCCTGCTAGTAGTAGGGCCAAGCTGTCGGACCATATACACACAATCCTTCCACAGCTGACCTTGGACACAGTGCTGACACATATGAGAAATCAGATGTGGCTTCTAACAATTATGGTAAATGCAATCCACGATACCTTGAACTCAGATATGGCTTTATGTTTAAAGATTAACCGCCACAGAATAGTAAATACTCATAACTATGCAGTTTTGGAACAAAGGTGCAGACTTTAAATGCAGCCTCTTGCTGAAGTGACTTGGCTGTCACAGCAGCTGTCAAAAGGGCAACCGCTGAACATGTTCTGTGCCACTGGAGAGCAGGCACTGCAGATAGGGTCTATGCAGTAAGGCACAGATGCATGGCTAAATAAAGCATTGAACTTTCATTACGGATTTTGCAGCTTTATTATACTGGCGACGAGCTGCTGCTCTGTGACTGCAGTGGAAGAGGGCAGCAGAGCAAACCCGCAGCACAGCGGACCAGTCCTGGGAGAGTAGCTTGCTTGGGTGAGTGGCCCTAGACGGGGTTCTTCTCTCGCTTGAGGAGCTCCACGATTCGCCTAACAGCCTTCGAACTGGCCGGGTGCAGAGCTGCATCGGTGGATGAACACCCTCTGAGGTGAGAGAGATATGCCTGCGCCTACAACTGGGGGCACCAGAGCTGAAGCAGAGCCAGCATCCATAGTAAGGGGCTCATTGCCCAATTGCGAGCCAAGCCGCGCGGTGTGTGTCAGCAGGTGGGGGGGGGGGGTCGTAAGGTGCTGCAAGAGACTGTTGGTGTTTGGAGGAAGGGCACGAGCATGAGTGCGGGAGGCGGCGCGGGCGCTTGTGCACCAGCAGGGCACGAGGGTGAAAGGACGGGAGCTGCGCAAGGCTCTTGCTTGCGCTCAGACGAGGAGCGCGAGTGCAGAAGAAATGACCTCAACGAGTCCATGTGGGTGCAGACATCTTGGATGCTGGTTGGTTTACACGACGACCAACAAACCATTTTCCTGACTTGGTGTGCAAGGCAGCAGTGATCTACACGCATTGGATAAGATCTTTTTCCTCCCTGTGTGTGCATGTTTACTCAAAGGCAAATAAGGAGAGACAATAAACGCTTCACAGCCTTGTGTACTGTGATGAATCCTGCAAAACCATCCACTGAAACCCCGGTAGAGGTCTCCTCCCATATGGCCAGGGAAAGACAACAGCTACCTAATACTGACCCTCTGGGTGGTATCATGAGGGAGGACCATATGGAAGGACACATACATTGGGGGGGGGAAGTGATATCTCCATTAATAGAGACACACAACTCTTCCAGTCTCCATGAAACCCAAATGGGTAAAACACTGATGGCTCATTGAAAAGTGGAGCCAATTTTTATGATCTCTAATTCACACAATGTTCGCATAACATCTCCTGGTTCTGACAATTGCCATTCCAACAAGTATCTAAAACAATATTGCCTTGAGAAGTCTTGAACATATATGGACTCAAATTCCCATAACAACTTGGGTACTGAGACAAAGAAGAAGTACAGGGAGACATTGGGGAGGAAATGTGACTGATCGTGAAGTGCAGTATAGTTGTTCAAAGCTAAATCAGCTGCGCGGGACATTTAAACCCAAGGATTACCTACTTGCGGAGGATCGAGAAAGAAGCAAGGAGAGAGATTGCAGAGTAAGCAGAGCGAGAAGCAAGACTGGCAGCAGAGGCAATCCAGAGGAGAAGAGCCATGGGGAGAGCAGTAAACGTTTGCCTGCAGCGGGTTGGCAGCGTTCTACACCGGAGAAGAGACTCCAGTAGAAAAAAGGTGAAAAAAGGTGAAAAAAGCACAGCTGGGGCAGTGGAGACTAAGCCCTCCAGAGCCGCGCAGGTTCTGGCGGCGAAGGAAGCAAACGCTGATGTGGGAACCAAACTAACCTCTGCTCAGCCGCGGAAGCTGGCCCCACGATAGACTCTTGCAGCAACACCACTGTATACCGGTGAGTGAGAGCGAGAGGGGCTGCGTTACGTGCGAAAACGTGAAAGGGTATTTGAAGGATATTTCTGACTATCGACCGAAGCAAATTTGAAAAGAGGAGGCAAACATGATACAATTCTCCTGACATGAGATGCCAGTTGGGGGGAAACCTGAAACCAGCATTGCCATAAGCCAAAAGACAGCATGAGAAAGATAAGGAGACAAAAGTTGTGCCGTTCTCCTGACATGAGATGTCAGTTGGGGGAAATGTAGAACTAGCATTGCCAAGAGGGACTGAAAGAAAGTTTGACAGACAGAACTTGAACAACCGCTCATATATGAAAGGTATGCATGGGGGAAATTTGCGCAAGTAGCCACTGAAGTCAACAAGTTGTGTTATTGAAGAAGTATGATTGTATAATACTTAAATTGGCGCGGACAATTGCAGAAAGTCCTGAAAAGAGTATCAGGCAAGGATTGAGAAATGTCATACCAGGAGAGGAAAAATGTTCTATGAAAGATACATTTGGTTTTGCCACTCAAAGAGAAGCGTTCCATGGAAAAGATATTTATTTTGCTGTTCTAACAACTGTATTCTATGGATGAGACAGGTTTGCCTTGCTAATCCAAGGAAGACATCTTTTTGTGTGAAATAGCTATTTTCATTCATTTGGAGAGAACACAGTTGGAGCCACATATATTCAATAGGCTTCCTGAATTGGCTTAGGGGAAGGGAGCTAACCCCTGAACATAAGGATTGCTTTGGTGGGATTTCTTATTTGAACTTTTACACTCTTTATTTGTTATGTTGGAAACAGAGACATTTACCTTACACATTTTTGCTTTTGTTAGTGTGAGGGTCAGATATCATTTGGACACACGGTCAACTTGCTTTAGTTTAGATTTGCATGTAGGGACATTTGCATTAGGATAGAGACAGATCGGCTTTTATCCAACCCCTTTTGTTTTAATAAACATGGCAAATGTTAAGAACCCTACAACTTTGTGTCTGTATATCATTTCTGACCCCTCGTAGTGCCAAGGTAATAAATAGTGCTGGTATTGGAGAAGTGTTGCTTGTAGGAAAGCAAATAAGGAGAGGGAAGTGAAAATCCACAGGTGTGCTATCTTTCATGTAGCTGATAGTTGACATGTAAAGTGAAGCTTCACAGTTGTTCTCCTGCACATAGCTCAAAGACATGGCAAATATCCCGGGCCCTGCCCTGTTCCTGCCCCAGGGTAGTGGCGAGTCGGTAATACGTTGGAAAGATTGGACAGAAGATTTCCTCAAATGTGTTCTTGCAGGGAATCCAAGATGGCCACCACCGAGTGAAGACGCGTCTACCCGTCGCTCCTCGTAAGGCCGTAACAAATAGCCCATCCTCATGCATTTCGGGCGACTCAGAGGGTATAAAGAATCGTGATTGCATGGGAGAAGCAACTGTGCCTGCCGGGGGACTCAAGACTGACGAAGCACGTCGGACTACAGTGTTCCAGCCCCTCATTATATGCAGCGCCGATAGGAGGAGACCAGGGGCGGGAGCCGGCGCAGCGCCGAAGGAGAGCGCGGCGGGCCCGACGAGGAGCATTCTGCGGACGCTGGGAAGGGAAACCTTATCGGATGCCCACTCCCCCCAGCACAAAGCGTATCCATCCCCGCGCGGGAGGAGGGCGGCGGAGAAAACAGCAAGACGCAGGTGGGCCCCCCCCCCCGGCGTGTTGGTGGTTCGTTGGAGCCCTGGAGCGGCCTTCCGAGGGCCGGGTCCGCCGAGTTCCCTGCATTCCACCGGCGTGCACGGTTGGCACGGGGGTGGGGGCTCCCCCTGCATACCGTCGGCCCTCCTACATCGCAGAGCCGGGCGGGAGAGGAGACCCCCCCCGGGAGCGCATTACATCCACGTGAAGGGAGCTTGAGGAGAGGCGTCTGGGGGGGAGCCCGCCCTGCAGCAGTACCAAGCTGTCACCCGGCCGCCAGCTATCTACAGACTATTCCATACGACCGTGTCTACACATTGCAACTAAACGGGCCTGCACCATCCTACCCCTCCCTGGTTTGTTGCAGGCAGTGGACATAAGAGGAGGGAGGAGGGCTACAAATCAGGTGGCTTGCTGGGGCGCCACACTCTGGAAGCCTTAAGAGTGGCGGCGGAGGCTGAGGTGGCGCACAGCACCTATTTCTGCAGACGGTCACCTTCTTCCAGTGCAGCTCAGGCGATGCCACACAAACACCCACTGGACTGCTGCTCGGGTCTTTGCGGCTCGGGTCTCCCTGGGACTTTCAGATCAGACTCACAGGGCTCCCCTTAGTAACCCCCTCAGACAAGCATCACCAGAACTGACAAGCTGTACAAATGTCCAAATCACGGGCGAAATCCACAGCGCAGCCCTCCCCGCAGAGAAACCAGAGCAGGAACCTAAAGCAACTTTGGGGGACGCAAGATGACCCAACGCTCACGCCGGATGACTCCCCCCCCCCCCCCCGCTTTGAGCTCCACCTCGAACCGAACTGGGATGGAGGGAACTCCCATGTACAAGGAGGACATACAGACCTGTTTTAAGGAACTTCAGTCGCAGCTGCTCAAATCGGTTCAAGAGCAATTTACTCTTCTAAGGGGCGAGATGGTTCAGTCAATTCAAGAAATCAAGCAGGATGTAATCAAATTGGGAGAGAGACCGACTCCATTGAGAGAAAGCTACAGCAACTGGAGGAATACTATAAAATTCGAAGAGACATTAAACAGGGTCGCCCAGACAACCATGTATTTGGAACAACAGTGCGAGGACCTGGAAAACAGATCGAGAAGGTCCAATGTAAGAATCAAAAATCTACCGGAAACCATAGGGGATCTGGACCTTAAGTCGACGGTTGCACACTTGTTTGAGGAGATCCTGGCCGAGGAGGGGGGGCCAGGGAGTGGGGATCGACCGCATCCATAGAGTGGGTCCCAGGAGGGGGGCCGAGCCGGGAGCGAGACCCAGGGACGTTTTGGTGGCCCTGACCTCTTACGCCCAGAAAGAGCAGATTCTGAGAAAAGCCAGACTGACCCCCCCGGTGAGAGTGAATGGCCAAGAGGTGCAACTTTACCAGGATCTGGCTCAGTCTACTCTAATCAAAAGACAGATGATGGGTCCGGTAGAGCGCCACCTCTCTGCTGCCCAAGTGAAATACAAATTGACCTTTCCGTTTGGCCTTCTGTTTACCTGGGAAGGGTCTCAGTACAGAATCAACTCCCGCGAAGAAGGAGAAAAGATATTGGGCATACGGGGAGGGGAAGGTGCACACCCGAAACCCCGGAGGAAACCCAAGGGGCCAAATCAGCGGGAGGGGTGGGAGACGGTCCACAAGAAGGGAACTGATAAGAACGCTTAGCCAGCCAAAGGACATGTCGACACTAATCAAGAACAGATAGCGAGTCAAGTGTCACCCTGGCATTCCCCAGCCATACTAAAATGATGCGAAGAAATCGCCCGATGGCCTATCAGAAGGCCGAGGAGTGGAAGCGGATGACCTCGAATGGATTCTCCAGTGGGGTTTAGGACTCCCCGCAAGTGTTTATGGGGGATTTATGAACTGGGAGCACTGGACACTTCGTCTCAGGGTACATAGCAACCCGGTTGTCATCTCAAGGGATTTAGTTGGGGGGGGGGTTCATGGGGAAGTTGTGAGTTCAAGACGACAAAACGAACATCTGGCAGAATACAGAGTACACCAGGAGGAAGGGGAGACCTAGGAAAATTCATGCATCAACCCTCCCATGAATACTATACATACAATTCCTATTACGGTCCTCACACAAAATGTAAGGGGCATGAATACTCCCATCAAGAGGGCTAAACTGGGAAGACAAGCAGGGATGCAGAAAGCCAACATTCTACTATACCAGGAGACACATATAAAGAAGCGTGACAAGGCCCGAGTGAGGATAACAGGGGCGAAGCGTATCTTCCAATCAAATGCTGAGGAGAAGAGGGCGGGTGCCCTGATAGCCATAAAAGATAAATTGAAAGCGCATATTCATGACCACAGAGCTGACATGGAAGGGAGATGCGTCCTCTTGAACATCACGATTGAGGGGAGGCGGATCACCCTGGCATCGGTCTATGCCCCAAATGTGGGGTCAAGAGGCATTCCTGAAGGAACTGCTGCAATCGCTTCAACAATTTGCTACGGGAGACATCATTCTGGGAGGAGACCTGAACCTGGCGTGGCATCCCACTCTAGATAGGACGGGAAGATCTAGCGAGGGCTCGAAAACCCCCTCGGAAGCATTGAAGAAGGCATTTGATTCCCTCTCCTTTCACAATACCTGGCGATCAATTAACGGGGGCCGGCAGGGCTTCATGCATTACTCTCATGTGCACAATTCTCTATCAAGAATAGACTGTATATGGGTCTCCACAAATCTCTTAGGCACGATCAGGGCGGTAGAGACAGGCCCCATCGTCCTCTCGGACCACGCGCCATTAATGTTGTTCTTAGCACTCAAAACCAGGGAAGGTGGAGTCTGGACCTGGTGTTTTCTATCGGAGCTCTTACAAGACAACGCTGGTGGAGGAAATTCAAGAAAAGATCGAACTGTACTTCAACGAAAACGACACGGGGGAAAACCCTCAATGCATAGTATGGGACGCCTTCAAGGCGGTTCTTAGGGGAGAACTAATCGCCCTGAAATCAAGAGGGATAAGCAACTAGCGCAGTGGGAAAGGGACCTTGAAACACGGCTGCGAGAGGCACAGAGAGAGGCAGCGGCGTCCCCAAGCAGGGCCAAGAGGTGGGCCATGCGGCACATCCAGGGCCAACTGGAACTACTTCACACTCGGAAGGTGGGCCTCTCGCTTTTGAGGATGAAACAAAGATTTTACATCCTCGCCAACAAGGCAGGATTCCTTCTTGCTCGACAACTCCGGGAAACAACCAGGGAGAGAACCATGAAAGCGCTGGTGTACCCCTTAGGTTCTAGGAGAACAACAAACAAAGAAATGGGCGAGATTATGGGTGCCTTTTATCGAGACCTCTACGCCACCAGCAACCCAAAAGAGGAAGACCAAGAGACATATCTCAGGAAAGTGCCTCTGCCGCAATTGACCGAGGAAGCCCGGGAAGCGTTCGACCAAGACATCTCACTGGAGGAAGTTCTGCGTGCCATTAACCAACTCCCCAAGAACAAGGCACCAGGCCCAGACGGGTATAGAGAGGCATTCTATAAGAAATTCCGGCATGTATTAGCCCCTAGACTCACAAGCCTGTTCAACACCTTTAAAAGTAGGGGCAGTACTACCCCTTCCATGAATGAGGCAAATCTAGTGCTTTTCCTGAAGCCGGATAAAGACCCAACCCTCCCGGGTTCATATAGACCAATTGTCCTTTTAAATCTTGACGCAAAACTCTTCACCAAGGTGTTGGCCAACAGGCTGGCAGGACATTTGTCCTCTCTGGTGGATGCGGATCAGTCAGGCTTTGTTCCCTCAAGGCAAACAGCGGACAACACCAGGAGAGTCTGCCACATAATAGAAAAAGCCGAGCGGACAGGTATGGAGGCTATCCTTGTAGCCTGGGACGCTGAAAAAGCATTCGACCGAGTTGAATGGTCGCAATTATTTCGAACAACGACACACATGGGCTTTGGGGACTCGTACATGAAAATGATTTAGGCAAACTATAATAGTCCCTTTCTAAGAATTGCCGTCAACATTTTTCTGTCCAAACCTGTTGCCCAGACGAGAGGCACAAAACAAGGGTGCCCACTATCCCCCCTTCTGTACGCCATCTTTTTAGAACCCCTTCTGGCGAGGATACGACAACAAAGCCGAATTAAGTGGGTACGAATGGGCGGGCTAGACCACAAAACCATGGCCTTTGCAGATGATATGTTGGTATCCCTGACGGACCCCTCCAGTTCTCTGCCCGCACTTATGAATGAGCTGGAGTACTTCGGGGCCATCTCGGGCCTCAAAATAAACAAAAATAAATCAGAAATATTAAATCTGTCGGCAGACCCCACAACTATATCGACCCTGGCTTGGGAGCAAGAAGTGAAGGTGGCACGGGACAGTATAATCTATCTAGGAATCAAACTTACATCCAGCATCCAGCAACTTCACAGGACAAACTACCCAGAACTCCTCCCCCACCTCCAAAAATTACTGACGAGATGGACACCACTATCAACCTCGTGGTGGGGACGAATGTCAGCAGTCAAGATGACGATCCTTCCTAAAGTCTTGTATTATTTTCAGGCTCTCCCAATTAGGCTCCCCAGATCATTTTTTCGCTCTCTCAACAGGATGAAATCAGCATACGTGTGGCAACGCAAGAGGCCAAGAGTGGCAATGGCTACCCTAACAGCAGCTGTAAAGGAGGGAGGCCAGGCTTTTCCACACTTCAAAAGATATTATGAGGCGGCGCAACTGCGAGTCATCAAAGAGTGGGTGGCGGATTCCCCCCAGGCCAAATGGACGAAGCAGGACATAGCGGTGGCTGGGGACCCACTCTCTAACCTTCTCTGGTCCCACAAGAGGTACAGACACGCGAATACCCGCCTGAGCGAGATATTGAGTGCTCCCCTAAGTGCGTGGGACTCGGCGATAAAGGGGGAACTTAACGTCACATCCATCCCCATTCACTCCCCTCTTCCACAACGCCGACTTCCCACCGGGATTGGACCCAAGGGCCTTCATGACCTGGAAACAGGCGGGCTGTACAATAATTGGCAACATGTTTATAGATGGAGCACTTATGTCGTTTGAAGACTGTGTTCACGAAATGGGATTACAGAGGACGGACAAGTACCGATACACCCAACTGACTCACTTGCTCTCCACCCCGGTCAATGAAGAAGCAGGAACGAGAAACCTCACTGAATTCGAGAACTACCGGATAACAGATCCCGGCACGTGCAAACTAATATGCAATCTATACGCCCACTTGAACTCGCAGGGGGAAAGACATCAGATGGAAATGCATGAGGAGGTGGGAGGAGACACTGGGGGTAGATATCCCGCGATCCCACTGGGAAGAGGTCTGGCGGAGTGTTAAAACACTGACAAGATCAATCCACCTGAGGGAAATGTGGAAAAAAGTTCTGCTGCAATGGCATCTTACACCAAAGAGACTGAAGGAAATGTATCCGGAAACGGATGGTTTATGTTGGCGTGGATGTCGCCAGGAGGGGGACTGGAGACATATATGGAGAATATGTCCAGTTATTGCTCGTTTCTGGAAAGAAGTAGCCGCCCAAGCAGTACAAATGGTTCAAGGTCTGGAGAATCTTGGAGAGGAGGTTTGGCTGGCGGGCTTTTGGGACCCCATGCAAAAATCATACACCAAGCGCCAGCGGAAGGTGGTTATGGTCCTGGTGGTGTCCGCTTGGTTGGTGTTGGCCCAAGGTTGGAAGCAGTGGTCCCCCCCCGTCACAACTCCAATGGCTCAGGAAGGTGTGGCATTTCATTACAATGGAATGGACGACATGCAAGCTTCAGGGCGCCACAGATAACTTTCTAGCGGACTGGGGTCCGATACTCCAATACTTGCAGAGTGACTATATGCTTCAATGGTGCCCCCATAATATCTGCATCCTAAACCTATTTTAAAATTGTACTTCTGTATTAATCGCTAAAGTGTGCCAACCATGTTTTAGTCGTCTTGAGTCTCAGGGACTTTGGGGGAGGGGGGAATGGGGGAGGGAAAGCGGGGGGAATTCCTGATGTTGATTAAAGTTTTATTTGAAAATCAATAAAAAGATTATAAAAATAAATAAATGTGTTCGTTCAGTATATGGCCCGAATTATTCAGTGGAACACAAATATGTCTTACTCTCGGTTGCCTGGGAACTGGTGGACAGGAAAACCTGAAAAGACTCCCTGAACCCACAATGGAAGATGGGACAGTTTTGAATTAATGTGAAACCCGTTTAGTCAAATTTAACAGGCATTATGAGGCTACGGAAAATAAGATCCTTGCCTGTTATAGATTTGCAACCAGGGAACAGAAAAATGGGGAGAGCATAGAGGAATTTCTCACGGTCCCGAGGGGTTTGGCAGTCAAATGCCAATGTAAATCATGCTGTCTGTATGAGCACTTGAGGGACCAGCAAACGATCAAGTGCTCGGAGGACAAAGTACGAGAAGAACTATGGAGGGAAAAGGACCCTAATCTTGACGGAGCGGTAGAAATAGCAAAGCAGGTAGAACACACTACCTCGGGCACCAAGGATCTGTGCAAGGAAAGCACAAAGAAAGCAGAAGAATGGACACAGACTGGAGTGATGAATCCAGTGGAGTCATCACTGAGCTCCTGGCAGTAACCTCCTCCTATGTGGCCACGGAACGGCAGCAGCAACCTGATCCTGAACCTGGGGGCGGCTATATGAGGGAGGATCACATGGGAGGAGACAGCCTCCGGGATGATGTCACGGTTTCATTGGGTGAGACATGGGATACCCCATTTTCCCTTGAAAATAACCTTCCCATGTTTGGAACACTCATGGCCTATTGTCATGCATCTACTCCTTTTCCTAAGAAGAAGAGGGAAACTTGTTTTTCCAAATCTATGAACCAACTGTCCCACTTTGGTCGACCTTGCCAATCTGATGAAATCACCTTTTCAGTTCCACTTGTCAATCAATCAGAACTGACTTGCCACCAAAACCTTTTAAAAATGCTTATTCAAATTCCATAAGTCAATTGTCATCAATGGACTTCGGTTCCCAGAATCTCTGAAATATTGGGACGAAGAAGAGAGATTAGGAATTGTGGAGCAAAAGAGACTGCAAGCTCAGCATGCGCTCTAGTGTTGCCTGACACACATCTGTGCCTGGGAAATTTAAGCAGCCCAAATCGAGAATCAATGACAGCTGCTGTGGCGATTGGCGTGAGAGAGCTGTGGCTCTCTACGAGGAATGTAGAACTGAAAAGCCGGGACCAGCGTGGTAGAGCCAGGCGGTTCACCGATGGAGACAAAAGAAGCTGTTGAGCAAAGAGATGCTGCGGGAACGCCATGAGCCAGTGAGGGACCCCTGGGCATTCGCAGACTAAGGAAAGAAGCATTTCAATTACCGGAGCCATGAGGAAAGCAGGCGTGTCCAGTGGAAGCTGCAGAGGACCGGCGAATGAAGGAAAGGTGGCCGCGAGAAGGAGAAAGATGGAAATTCTTCATCTGCAGACCACAAGAGAATTTGCAGATGACTAGTAAGACCGCTGAGTCCACCGTAAAGCAAAGGGGACACTGGGGCGTATCAGCGAGCATTCCAAGTGCGAACATTTGAGAACCACTTAATTGAGAAAGAGATCAAAAATGGAGATGTTGAAAAAGGGGAGTTTAGATCACAAACCACCCCTCTTCAAACGTGTGAATGCACACAAAGCAAATACTCAGAGAGAGGATAACATATCAAAAGGGATACATTATCCAACATTATATATAAGCAGCTTTGGGAGCAGGCAAAGACCCAGGATAAACAGAAGATCTGGCAGGAGGGTAAACCAGGCAGTCACAAGTGTGTTAAAACCAGAAGCCTTGGCAGGAGAGTATACCTGGCAATTTATTTCAAGTATGCAAAACGGACATCCTGGCAGGAGAGCAAACCAGGCAAGTGAAAAGGATTGTGTTAAACAATAAAGAAACCACCACTCCACCTGAGAGAGAAATACCAGGTGTTCATGAAGAAAGAAAAATTGTAAAGCCAGACAGTTTTTGTGTGCAAGTGTGGTAATTGGCCAAGAGAGGCTCAAAGAACTGTTGTGTGTAAAAACGTCAAGGAGTAAAGAATAATCCAGGGGAAGGGAACTACCCTCTGGAGCCAAGATTTTCTTCCTTGAAACTTTGTTTGAGCCATGTATTCTTCTTTATGAACACTGTTCTAAACCTTCCACAGTTAAAGACATTTCCCCTTTCACCTTAGAAGTTAGATTATAGTATGTGGGTCAGAATCGAACTTTGGACACAGGACAGTTTTGTTTTTGACATTGTGACACAGAACAGATCCTTAGTTTTGGTTAAGGTAGGAAAATAGTTCTTAGCGCAGGGTCACAGAGGCCTTTCCCCAACCCCTTTTATTTTCAATAAAAGTCTCTAACTAAAAACATGGCAAACTTGTGTCAGAGTTTAATTTCCGACTCCTCAAACTAGTCTAGTATATAAGGATAAATCAGCCAGTAAAGCGTCATTCAAGAAAGATAGCATTGGAGATTTTTCCGCAGAGAAGGAACCGAGAATCGACAAATCAGGCATCAAGTTAAATGGTGTTACAGCTGTAGCAGCACAGAGGACTTGGCAATAGACAGAGAATTTGCTGCCTTGATTGTGGAGTGTAGGATATGTGGCAGAAAGGGGCACGTTGCTAAATGTTGCAGGTTGAGAAGTGGTCGTTTTGGAGCGGTCAATGAAAATTCGGGGGGATGATGATGGAGTGTTTGATGGTTTGGACGTAGAGCAAGTGGGGAATGCGATTTGTGAAGTGAAGATTAAGCAACCCAGAGCAATGATTGATGTTAATGGTGAGAGTAAAGAAATGCTGGTTGATAGCAGGGCTGATTATACCTTGATCAGCAATGTCTTGTGGGAAAAGTGGGAAAAGGAACTTTTCCAAATGCGTTTTGAAAGAGGCAAATGTCAAGGCGCACACTTATGGGGAAAACCCAATAGTGATCATTGGTGAGCTAAACGCCAAGTTGGCATTTAAAGGAAGGAGCATGGTCAGCCGAATGTATGTAACAAATGTGGGAAGCAATCTTTTATCTTGGAATTGCCAGGTTGCGCTGGGGATAAAGTTAGATCCCAATGCCACAGAACAAGTACACAATGATAGCAGTAATGCTATGTTAGAGATTGAAGCCCTCAGTGAACGTGATGTAGCCCCAGGGTTTTCAGAGATTAAGCACATTGTCGCAACAGATTCATACATAAAATCAAACTCAAGAAGGATGCTGTGCCCTCTGTCGCCAAAATCAGGTCTGTTCCCATGCCATATAGGAAGGAGGTTGAGATGGAACTTGACAGAATGTTAAGAGAGGGTGTCATTGAACGCATAGAGGCATCACAGTGGCAGGAGCTAACACTAGCTCCTGGGTATCAGGCATCGCCTAGTAGGTAGAAGCTACACAAAGAGCCAGGAGCTATTCATAACCGGCTGCAAACCTAACTTTTACATGAGGTGCAAACGTTACCTTATTTGTTCTTTTTATACAATTTCATTATGTTTAAAAAGTCTTCTAGATGACTCTAATGCGTCTTCATACTCATTCCCAAATATAGAAACTTAAAGTCACATAGGTATGTTTGAAAGGCATCAGTTTGCCTCTGGAGCCAAACATAGCTCCTGGTAGCTGTTGGTGTTAAGCTAAGCAGGCTCACCTGGGCTAGAAGCAGGAGCTAAATGGCTTCCAGCACTCATCAATTTCGAACCTTGGAGTGGGTCAGCCCCATTGTAGTGGTAAAAAAGACAAATGGGGCCATCAAACATTGCATAGATCGAAGGGAAGTCAACAATAATGTTGTCAAAGAGAGGTTTCCATTGGCCAAGATCAACGAGTTGACCACTGATTTAGTTGATTAGAAGGTGTATTCTCTATTGGACCTCAAGTCAGCATAACATCAGATTTGCATGCATCCAAGGTCTTCCGACGTTCATTACACATGTAGGGCTTTTTAGGTGTGTTAGGATGCCATTTGGGTTAATTTAAGCGGCCAGGGTTTTCCCGAGGGTGATGCACGGTATTCTGGGAGGTATGCATGGAGTTACATTTGACCAGGATGACATTTTGGTGTCGGGTGGTGATAGGATGGAACATGACTTGATATTGAAAGTGTTGAATAGGCTGGAAAGTGCAGAACTCACGTTAATGCTAGATAATGTAAATTTGGCAAATCTGCAGTGGACTATTTAGGTTACAGTCTGTCTGAGGATGGTGTACATCCCAAACTCAGTATGGTTAAGGTTAATATAGAGATGACTCCGCCAAAAAACAAGGTTGCAGTTTCTTCATTCTTAGGTATGATTGAATATTACTCCAAGTTTGTCATGGGGTTGGCCAATAAGATGGTGCCTATGAGAAGACTCACTAGGAAAGGGGTCAGATTCGTGTGGTCCAAGGACTGTCTGGAGGAGTTTGTACAGGTGGTGCATGTCATCACACATATGCCTGTCTTGCAGGGTTTCAGAGAGGGAGTCAACACCATAGTGTATACAGAGGCCTCAGAGTTTGATTTGGGAGTAGCTCTAACGCAAGATAGTCCAGGTATGCACACTATAGCATATGCATCCAGAACACTCAAGGAAGTGGAGAGTCGCTATTCTGTCATTTAGCAGGAGGCATTGGTATTCATGTGGGGCATCATAACATTTAGAGCGTACTTGTATGGTAGAACATTTGTGGTATGGACTGACCATAAATCCCTGGTGGCGAGTTTCAATAAAAAAGGGTTGGATGGAGTTTTGAGAAGGATTTCAAAGTCAATCACCATGTTACAGGGTTTGGAGTTCAGAGTGGAACATGCAGAAGGTAAGGATAATGTTGTTGCTGATATTCTTTTGAGACATCCAGTGGTTGAGGAGGAGGAGTCAGACATGTTGGTGGAGTACGATGACAGGGACATATTTGCTGTAGAGGAGTGTCTTCAAGATAGTGAGTGGGTAGCAGCATGTCAGGAAGACGAGGTAGATCAACAGGTTAAACAACTGGTTCAAGATAAATGGAATGCAGGAAACCAGGCATTTGGTAAGAATTTGAAGGAATATAAGATGGTCAACGATGAATTGAATGTGATAGATGATTTTGTTTGCTGGGGCCAGAGACTGTTGGTCCCGTGTGACATGAGAGAGACTGTTGTGGAGCTGAGTCATAATGCTCACATGGGCATCTGCAGGATGAAATCACTCATTAGGTTGGATTTTTGGTGGACACGCATGGATGAGTTAATTGAAATGCATGTTAAGGAGTGTCAGGACAGCAACAAGGTGTTGGAGACTAGGGTTCCTCCCATGGTGGCACCACAGGTACCCAAGGTGCCATGGGAGACCATAGCAGTGGATTTACCTGGACCTTTACATTTTCGTGGTTCTAGGGACAGCTATGTGGTGGTTGTCATGGACTTACTAACTATGTTGCCGGAAGTGGGGGTCCTCAGGGATATCACTTCCAAGAATGCGATTACATTTCTGGAGAATGTCTTCTGGAGAGAAGGTTGGCCAGCACAAATTGTCAGTGACAATGGGCCACAATTTGGATCTAATGAATTTCTGTCTTGGATGAATGAGAATGGGGTGGTGCAGAAAAGAATGGCACTCTTCCATCCCACAAGTAATGGGTGTGTTGAGCGTTTTAACAGCACGATCATGGATGTGGTTAGGCTGTCGGTACAGAATAATGGAGATTGGCAGAGAGATATGATTTGGAGAGTGTTTCAATACAGGGTGTCATGCACTCAGCCACGCACACACACTCCACACAGAACACTGCTAACATACCAGCAGCACGTCCCTCAGTGTTACACCATAGCTATACGGTCCGAGACTCACGTGTGCAGAATCGACTTCAGGATCGAGCACGACGTGCCTGGTGCAACATGCAGACTCGCCTGCATCTGTTTCTGCATTGGCAGTTGCCTTGGCGATCGCGTGCTAGGAGGATCGGGCTGGCGCTTCCGCATCGCGTGACGGTTCGGTCCCGCTCACGTGACTCCTTGCATCTATCACGTGTTTCCGATGCGCGTCACGTGATCCGGAAGTGCTCGCTATTTAAACCCTGATTGACGGAGCAGACCTTGCTTCACAGCTGTTATCTACGTACTGTTTAGCGATTTGTTCTTTTTGAACCCACGGATTTGTTCGACCTCGGATTACGTTACCTGGACTTCTTTGGATTGCCCTTTTTGTTTTGGTCGCTTGTAACTGCTACACTGTTACCGAATTTGGACTGTTTATCACGCTGCTTTGGACTCTGATTCTGGTACCTAAGAAATTCAAGTACTCCGGAAACTTCTCTACGCAATTAAGACATCAGCACAGGTGGTCTTGCCTGCAACACTCGTGAGCTGGTCTTGGCTAGACTGGGACCACTGCTTACCTGAGTCTCGGAACCAATCCCCATCACATAAGTTCCCCGTGCCCTGTTATACATCAATAGGTAAGCCTCTCTTGATTCCTTGTACACCTAGTCACGGTCATGCCTGGTACTTTTATTCATTAATCTTTCCTTTTCAGCGGCTTCGGGGTCTTCGAGGTTCCGTGGATCCAGGCATTGACATCTTCCACCTATGGCCTCAAGGGTTGCACAGGGAGTGCCTTTGACTTTCCCTGTGTGACACTTGGGGACGGAGGTATCTCCAGTCTACATGACACTCAAGGCACAACACAGGGCGACTCCCCATCCCTCTAGATGTGTTTCATGAATTCGTGAGGGGTCACAAACCAAACCAGGTGTTAACTCCAGGTTGGTTGTTTCGCTCCAGGGTGGTACACTCGGATATCAAACGAGTAGGATACAGGAGGAGAGAGGGAGGTGAAGCATCTAAGTGCTGGCATGATGTCAAGCACAGGTGCACGTCCAGGGAGATGCTGGCTGGTGATTGCATCAAAACAAAGCTTCCCAGAAGGGGCAGGAAATGAGTCCAAATATACAGGACTCAAAACTAGATTATTGGAATGCGGTGCATCTGGAAGAAGGGGAGGTAAGGAACAAAGGGAGAGTCGTGAAAGCTGGTTGCGTGAAAGAATGAACACGTGATGCGTTTTGTCCTTTTGTTTTTATTTCCCTGTCAATAACCCCTCATTTAGTTGGGACCAAGAGAACAAAAGCATCTTTGTTGTATAGCATATCATCCGTTCTTTCAATGAAAATCCTGTACAAAGATAGCCGCGATGGTTGTCGAAGGCGGGGCTCTGTATGGAGCCTCTCTTCCATTACGATGGTGGCTGGAAAACGAAAAGCAGTGAAGCCACAATCAGGTAATTGGGGTTGGGATTATTTTGATTTTTATTAAAAAGGGTAAGGGTGCTTGGCTAGAAGATGGATGAGCAAGACGGGGGAGGCAGCCTGCGGGTTCCATGGAACGTGGGTTGGGATCAGAAGTTTCAGTCCACAATCCGTGGAACCTGATCGGCTGTGCCCCCACCCCTGGTGCTAAGGAACAAGTTACTTACCTGTAACTGTTGTCCTCCCGCATGGGTCTGGCATGGATTCACATGCTCATAAATATTCCCCCTCGTCAGGCTGGGAATCCTCGGTAAAAAAATATCAGTATCAGTTTCGTTTCTGATCTGTCTTTCTTAGTAGTAACCAATCACTGATCTCTGGGTCATACTGCCCCCAGCCAATGACTGCCCTCTCCCTAAGCCCTGCCTCTGGCAGCCATCCTCAGATTTGGTAGCACGCCAAGTGGCAGTATGACCAAGTGAAGAGCCGCAGAGGGGTAGGTGGGAGGGTTCGCATGTGAATCCATGCCAGACCCATGCTGGAGAACAACAGTTACAGGTAAGTAACTTGTTCCTTCTCCAGCATGGGGTCTGGCATGGATTCACATGCTCATGAATAAAAGAATACATAGCAGTATACACATGCACAACCACGGGAGGTGGCAACAGGCTCAACATTAAGCAATACAACAACTCAACATTAAGCATCTCTTACCTCCTCACCAGGCTCACCTTAAGCGAACAGGTTGCGCAGCACTGCTTGGCCGACCCTGGACTCCTCCCTGGAGTCCCGATCGACGCAGTAGAATCTTGTGAAGGTGTGCGTCGACCTCCATGTAGCAGCCCTGCAGATGTCCAGCAGGGGCACACCAGACAGGAACGCCGTGGTAGAAGCGATCGCTCTGGTCGAATGGGCTCTCGGACGGCCGGGCAGCGGTCGGTTTGCCAACCGGTGACAATGCACGATGCAGCGGGAGAGCCATCTGGAAATGGAAGTCTTCGAGAGAGCCTTCCCTTGATTCACAGACCCAAAGTTCACAAATAGCTGTGACGTCTTCCGAAAACTCTTTGTGCGGTCCACGTAGAACTTCAGCGCTCTAGTTACATCCAGCGAGTGCAAAGTCCTCTCGGCCGGCGTCGAAGGCGACGGGAAGAAAACTGGTAACACCAAGGGCTTGTTGAGGTGGAAGTCAAGACGGCACCTTGGGCATGAAGGAGGGGTGCGTCCTAAGCACTACCCTTGTGTCATGAAAAGTCAAGTATGGAGGCTTGCAAGATAAGGCCTGAATCTCTCCCACTCGTCGTGCAGAGGTGATGGCCACGAGGAACGCTGTCTTCCATGATAGGAACTTCAAGGGCGCCGAATGCATAGGCTCAAATGGGGCTCCTATGAGCCTGGTCAGCACCACATTAAGTACCCACGCCGGGGCAGGAGCCTTCACCTGCGGGAATGAACGGAATAGTCCCTTCATAAATTCATTTACCAGGCGATGAGACCACAAGGACGCCCGTCCCGTAGTCCTGGTATATCGGGAGATGGCAGCCAGATGTATTCTTATGGAGGCATGAGCCAGTCCAGCTTTGGCCAGCGACAGTAAGTACGGCAGCACTTGAGGGGCCGTAATCCGCAGAGGGTTAATCGTCTGTGCACGGCACTAGACAGAGAACCTCTTCCATTTATGACCATAACACTTGAGAGTTGAGGACGCCCTGGCCTTTGCAAGAACCTCTCTGCAATCAGCCGGGATATCGTACCCTCCAAACTCTAGCGCTGCAGGAGCCAGGCCTGCAAGTTCAGAGACTGTGGGTCGTGGTGTAGAATGGCGCCTCCTTCTCTGGAGAGAAGATCCGCGTCCGCCGGCAGCCTGACTGGCGGGGACGTTGACAAGTCCAGAAGGTCCGGGAACCAGACCTGCCTCGGCCACGCCGGTGCGACGAGGATCATCCTGCACCTGGACTTGAGCTGGCTGATGAGGCGGAGCAGCAACGGCAATGGAGGGAACGCGTATAGAAACAGGCCGTCCCAAGGGAACGAGAAAGCATCGCCCATGCTCCTCGGCTGTGGGAACCTGCTGGCGAACCTCTTGCACTTGGAGTACGTCGCCGTCGCGAACAGGTCGATCTGGGGTTTGCCCCATCGTTGGAAGAGTCGATCCACTTGATCCTGGCGCAGTTCCCACTCGTGGCACGAGCGCAGCTCCCTGCTGAGTGAGTCGGCGATGGTGTTTTTTATTCCTGCCAGGTGGAAGGGAACCAGAAACATCCACTGGGCGACGGCCCAGTGCCACAGATCCTGGGCCTCCTTGGATAGGGCTGGGGATCTGGTGCCTCCCTGCTTCCGTATGTAGAACATCGTGGTGGTGTTGTCGGTGAAGATCCTCACCACTTTGCCCTTGAGGGACGGGAGGAACGACTTGAGCGCCCAGAACACTGCACGGAGCTCCAAGATGTTGATGTGAAGAGACCTTTCCTCCGGGAAGCCAAAGGCCTCTTGGGTGGAGATCTCCGGTGTGGGCCCCCCAACCCTCCAGAGAGGCGTCCGTAGTCACTGTCTCCTGAAACGCCGGGGTTTGAAAGTCCGTGCCCGTCGTGAGGTGAGCCCAGGTGCCCCACCATAAGATCGCCCGACGGAACTCCTCGTCAAGGGGGATCCTGTCCTCGAAGCAGCCCCCCCGCCTGAAACCAGCGGGCGTCGAGGAACTCCTGTAGCAGACGCATCCGAAGTCTGAAAAGGGGTACAAGGTAGATGCATGAGGACATCATCCCGAGAAGGGACTTGATGGACCTCACCCTGGCCACGTCCGTGGCTAACAGTCGCCGTACCTTGCCAAGGATGGTTTTGGTCCTCTCCTCTGAAGGGGAGGCCAATATCTCCACTGTATCGAGCTTCGCCCCCAAAAACAGTGCTACTTGCGACGGAACAGGTGGGATTTGGGGTAGTTGATGGAGAATCCCAGCTCCGTGAGCAACCGGACGGTCCTCGCCGTATGATCGACGGCGAGTTCCCTTGACCTTGCCCGGATTAGCCAGTCGTCCAGGTAGAGGTAGACGTGGATCCCCTGCAGGCGCAGCCGCGCCGCCACTGGTGCCAGGCACTTGGTGAAAACCCTGGGTGCCGACTTTAATCCGAACGGTAGGGCTCTGAATTGGTAGTGGCGTCCTTGAACCACGAACCTGAGGAACTTCCTGTGCCTTTTTAGAATGGGGATGTGGAAGTAAGCATCCTCCAGGTCCAGCGACGATAGGAAGTCGCCTTCCTCCAGCTGTCCCAGTACGTGCTGGAGGGTGACCATCCTGAATTTCTGCGCCTTGATGTATTTGTTTAACCGACACAGGTCTAGGATGGGGTGCCAACCGCCTGTCTTCTTCCTGACGAGGAAGTACCTTGAGTATACTCCGGAGCCTCCTGGGGACGAGCTCGATGGCACCTTTCTTGAGCATCGCCTTTACCTCCAACAGCAGTTGAGGGACGTGATTCTCCTCCCTGGCCACGGGAGGAATGCAAGGGCACTTCTTTAGGAATTCCTGCGAGTGCCCGTTGGCCAGGGTGTCCAACACCCAACGATCGGTGGAGATGGACTCCCACACCCTGACGAACTTCGTCAGTCGGCCTCCCACTGGGGTGCTTCGGTGGGGGCCTGACCACCCGGCCGGGTCAGTCTTGCTTGGAAGCGGCCTTGCCTCCTTGGCCTCCTTGGCGACGACGGCGGGAACCCCCTTGCTTGCCGCGGCCTCTGTAGGCCTCCTGGGAAGAGGAGCGGGCTGCCTGGCGGTAGGTGGAGGAGCCACCGCTGGATCCTTTGGAGGCACCCTGTCTGCCTCCAGAGCTCCGAAAGGGCCGTCGCTGCTGAAGCACCCCAAGGGCCTGGGCCGTCTCCGAGTCGGTCTTGATGCCTGTAGAGACTCATCCACCGCCTTACCAAAGAGGTTGTTGCCGTCGAACGGCATGTCCAACACTCTGGCCTGGACGTCCTGGCGAAAGTCTGTCGCCTTGAGCCATCCTTGTCGTCGGAGGCAAACTCCGTTGCCCAGTTGGCGAAATCCGGTATCGGCAATGTCCGTTGCCACCGTAATGGCGTGATCCGACGCCACCTTGCCCTCCTGCAGAATTTCTAGGGCCTTCGCCCTTTTGTCATCAGGCAGGAAATCTAGCAGGGGAGCTATCTTGAACCAGAGCTCCCTGTCGTAGCGGGCCACGATCGCTAAGGCATTGGCCGCCTTAATCGTCGCCGCCGACGAGATGACTCGTCCCATAGAGTCCAACTTCTTACCCTCGCTGTCCGGCGGGGAAGTGGAAGCTGCCGCGCCCGCTGCCTTCTTCTTAGCCGCTGCCGAGACAGTCTGGCGTGGGCTGGGCCCTGAGGCACAAGGGGGTGGCATCGGGGACTCGGTACTTCTTCTCGTACCTGTCCCTCTTGGCGGGTGCCGTGGCAGGGTTCTTGAGGACAGCAAGCCCCTCGTCCTAGATGTCGTTGAGTAAAGGCACCGCGAGGACCGTCTTCCTCTTAGCCTCTCGTCATTGGTACAGAAACCATGCTGTTCTTCAGGGCAGAGCTGGAGGCCCTGGTTAGCATGGCGTGGAAAGAGCCAACCTCGTCGGCCGGGGACGCCCGCGGGGGGGGGAGGGGGCGGTGTGACGATGGGATTTCTGCTGTGTCATCGCCGCCATCGTCATCCTACCCCGTCGCCGTATCCTCTCCCGGCGAGGGGGATGAGGGGTCCACCGGCCTCGTGGGCACGAAGGGCGAAGAGGGGTGGACTCTCCTCCGCTTGTTCGGAGGGTTTCCTGACGGGCCGGGTTCTGGATCCTTCGTCGGGGTCCGTGGTAATCTCGTCCTTATCATAAGGATTGGATTGCCAACAAAATGGCCGCCGAGCTATCCTGGGGCTCGGGCAATGGCTCTGACGGACGGGATGGCCGCTCCAGTGGGCCCTGTTCGTCGTCCTCGTCGCTATCTTCGATCACGTCAGCAGGGACCGTCCCCTGGGATCGAACCTTCTCGAACCTCTCGTTGAGGTTTATGAACCTCTCGTTGAGGCCTATGGACCTTTCTTTGTGGCCCCTCTCGGTCTCCACCAGTTCCTCCTCAGATGCCGATTCCGAGTCTGTAACGGCCACCGCCCCCCCTCTTTTTCAGCCGGGGGCTTCACGGGGGTCTTAGCGGTGGGCTAGAAAGAGGATTCCCTCCGCGGCGGCAGGGATACTCTGGGCCTAGAGGCCGTTTCCATTGGCGTAGTCTGAGCCGGCTCCGCCAGGGTCGCAGAGACCACTTCGGTAGAGGCCTTAGCCGGGTGGATCAAGGCCCTCACCACCTTAGGTGCGTCCTGGGCCTTCGCCTTGGGGGGGAGGGTCAACGCCTCGCTCCCCCTTCGAGATCGACCGGGTCCGCTCCAGCGGCCTACCCGGGTTCTCGGACTTCCTCTTCCCCGAACCAGAGCGCTGGCTCGTGGTCGAACGTGCTGGGGAAGTAGCGCCCTGCTTGGCAACCGAAGAGCCCGACCTTTCAGCGCTCCCGGAGCCCGCGGACTCACAGTGCTTGGCCTTCTGTTGGGCCCCCGTCGCCGGGGCGCCCTTAAAGGACTTAGAACCCCGCTCAGACTTCGTCTTCTCCTTCTCACTTGCTGTGCCCTTCTCCAGCCAGGTGGCGAGGCAGGAACGACAATCTTGTTTGGTCCGTTCCGAAAGGTTCTTTCAGAACGCACAGTCCTTCTCCACGTGCGTCTTGTCTCCATGGAGGCAGTAGAGACATCGCAAATGCTCATCCTCCTTGAAAACGTTATATAATCCGCATCCAGGGCAGTTCCTGAACAGCTTGGATCCGGGTGTTGAGCTCCCTTTGTCCTGGGCCTTGTCCGTTGAGGTAGGCCGCAGATCTTCCGGAATCCTCGAAGAAGTGTAAACTCGACAAAAACTTCACCCTTGAGGGGCGTAGAAGAATTCCGAAACGGGTCCCCGTTATCGGAAGTAGAAACGGTGGAGCTTGAGGCTCGATTAAATGGAAAAAATGAGAAAATCTTCTGAAAAAGCATGAAAACGCAGTAAAAAACTCGAAAGCTAAACACGAGGACTCCCAACACTTGAGCGTGCGGTAAAAATCTGAGGATGGCTGCCAGAGGCGGGGCTTAGGGAGAGGGCAGTCATTGGCTGGGGGCAGTATGACCCAGAGATCAGTGATTGGTTACTACTAAGAAAGACAGATCAGAAACGAAACTGATACTGATTTTTTCTTTACCGAGGATTCCCAGCCTGACGACGGGGAATATTCATGAGCATGTGAATCCATGCCAGACCCCATGCTGGAGAAATGGTAATACTTCATAGTATTTTGAGCGGGTCTTGCTGTGACTACATCAGAATGTTAAAGGGTGGAACGTAGGAATGTTGGGCGGAGATCTGATATGATATCATATGGCATTTATAATGCGCCTATACACAAGTGTTTCAAGGCGCGACGAGGCAAGGGGGGGAACAAAGGGAGGACAGACAACGATTTTACTAGGCCAGGTGTCATTCAGATTGCGCAAGTGCATGGGAAGGGGGGAAAGGAAGAGTGCAAGGGGGAAAAGGGAGGGGGCAAAGTGCAGTACATGGGAAGTGGAATAAATAAGATAAATAAAATACATAAAAAACAGGCAAGTGCAAGGAAGTGCGGACAAAGTGCTGGAAAGGGGACTGAAGGGATGCAGAAAACAGTCCCCAAGTGCAGAGGTTGCTAGGGAGGCAGTGCAGGTGGGCAGCTGACAGGGCCTGGGCCAGAGATCAGAAGGGTGGCCAGGTAACCAGCACAGTGCAGGAGTTCAGCAAGGGAGGGGAGGGGAGGAGAGAAAGCAGAAGCAAAGAAGAAGGTTTTGAGGTGTTTCCGGAACCGGAGGTGGTTCTCCTCGAGTTTCAGTGAGGCAGGAAGGTTGTTCCAGAGAGAGGCCCCTGTCGAGGAGAGTGATCTGCCACCAACTCGTTGCTTGGAGAAGCGACTGACCCTGAGGGAGTTGGAGGCAGATGAGCTAAGAGCTCGAGAAGGAAGGTATTTAGGAAGAGAGAGTTGAAGGTATTTCGGAGAAGGAGAAAGTCAGTTGGTCCTGACTTGAGAAGATAATGAATTATACTGCAGTCACTATGCATTTTTTTTTATAACTCTGTTTATTGAGTTTAAACAACACAACATAAAAAACAAACATGAATCATAGGCTTACATAAGATGAAGGCAGCATGGCATTAACAACAGCTAGAAGGGCCTCACGAGGCCTAGGACCGTAACACAGTTATGAGACAAGGCAGGTAATTAATGCAACAGTGCTACTGATCTACTCCCACCAGCGGATTTCAGTGAGCATCAAGCCATTTACCCCATATTTTTTCGAATTTGCGGGGGCAGCCCCGTGCGTTATAGATCTGGTGCTCTGAAGCTACGCACCTGTCCAGCTCGTTACTCCAGCGGTTCAGGCACAGTGGGTCGGCAGAGCCCCATTTAGCCGCAATAAGTCTTTTGCCTGCCCCCAACGCAATCGCCAGAATTTGTTTTTCATATTTTGACAGGTCTACTTCACCCCAGATGCCTAAGAGTACCATTTTGGGATCCCTAGGGATTGGCGTCGCCAGGGCAGCAGAGATCGTATTAATACAGTTCTCCCAGAAGGCCTGTAACACCAGACAGTGCCATATCATATGGTAGAAGGTGGCAGGCTCAGTTTTGCATCTAACGCATGTCCCGTCTTCTAGTCCCCCCATCTGGCCATTGCAGTACGTGAGTGGTAGGAGCGGTGAAGGATTCTCAATTGTATTAGTCTGAGCTTAGATTCTATACCAATTTCTCTGGGGGACATTAATGCATCAACCCAGTCTTCAGGTTCCAGTTGACCTACATCTCTTTCCCACTTTGCTTTGAGCCCGTCTAGCTGTGTAGCCCTGAAGGAGTTAAGGGCCTGGTAGAGAGTGGAGGTGACCTTAGAGGAGATGCGTTGCGGGAGGATATTGGTCTCAATGAAAGAGCAGGGGGGTATGTTTGTCCTGTCAGGGAATTGGGTACGGATGGCGTGGGCCAGCTGCGCATGTCGAAACCGGTCCATGGGTGTCAGGTCGAATTGCTCTTGCATGGTCTCAAAATCCAGGAGGCAACCCCCTTGTATCACATGCGCTAGTGTTTGTATCCCTTTTGTGTGCCAATGACCAAAAGAGCCCATTTTCACTATTCCCGGGAGGAGTGCGTTGTGCCATATGGGTTGTGATAGCGTTGGCTTTCCTTTCCAGCCGATTAGTTTGCGTGCATCCTGCCAGGCACGACGAATATGGTGGGTCATTTTGGGCAGCGTCGGGAGCTGGTTGTGGGTGGCGTACAGGATCTGCAGCGGGGTTAACGGGGCCATGATCTCCAGTTTAATACGGATGTGTGGTAGTGTGGGGCCTGAGTGTATCCAGTCGTTTACTACCCCTATCTGTGCCGCAAGGTAATAGGTGCGTATGCAGGGTAAATCAATGCCTCCCTCCCATACTGATCTATGGAGCGTTTCAAGGGCGATCCTGGATAGTTTCCCACCCCATAGCAGCGTGTGTAGATTTTTGTCAATGAGTACAAAGGTTTCTCGGGGGATGAGGACTGGGGCATTCTGGAGAACATACAACAGTCTGGGTAGGGTCATCATCTTGAATAGCGTGGCTCTACCCATTAGTGATAGGAGGAGTGATTGGCAGTGGGGGGTGTCTCTGTTGAATCGCTCAATTACTGGTTGTAGTTTAAATTGGAGGAACACTTCGAGTGTCGGGTCAAGCCGTATACCCAGGTATTTAAATTCCTTAATAGAGACATGGAATGGGCAGGTCTCCGGGATCGCAGACTCGCCACCCCGAATCGGGAAGAAAATGGTTTTGGCTTCATTGACCTTTAGGCCCGCAAAGCTCTGATATTCCCTAAGAATGAGGGAGACAGCCGGGCATGAAGTGCTCGGGATACTGAGGTATATGAGGAGGTCATCCGCGTAGAGCGATAGGCGGTCCCCCCCCCCCCCCGTCCTGGCCAAACGAAACCGGTCCAGTTGGTTTTAGCTCTGAGCTCAATTGCAAGTGGTTCGATGGCCAGGAGGAAGAGAAGTGGGGACAATGGGCATCTCTGCCTCGTACCTCGACCCAAGGGAAATGATTTAGAGGACCTGCCGTTCACCCTCACTGTGGCCTCCGGGGATGCATAGAGAAGTTTAACCAATGATATAAATGTTTGCCCCAGGTTCATCCTAGCCATGATCGCCCACAGAGCATCCCACCCCACAGAGTCGAATGCCTTTTCAAAGTCCACCGCCAGGAGGGCTAGTGGGGCTGGTATTTCTTTGGCTCTACTCAGCGCCAGTTGGACTCTGCGTAAGTTCATGCGAGTGGATTTATTGGGCATGAACCCACATTGGTCTAGGTGGACGAGGGTCTCTATCACCTGCAGTAGTCTGTTGGCAAGTGTTCTGGCGAGGACCTTGGCTTCACCGTTGATCAGGGATATGAGACGATAGGAGGCACATTCCTCCGGGGGTTTCCCAGGCTTGTGTATGACTACTATGCATGCCTTCCTGAGGTCTGGGGGGGAGTGCTCCTAGTTCTTTGCTGCGTAGGAACATGCTGTGCATGTGGGTAGATAGTGTGCCACCGAGGTATTTCCAGGTTTCTGTTGGGAACCCATTGGGACCCGGAGTTTTCCCGGGTTGGAGCTGTGCAAGCGCCTCTTGCACCTCGGTGTCAGTGATTTCAGCATTCAGGAGATCCGATTGGCACTGTGAGAGTTTCGGGATCTCAATCCGGTCAAGGTAGTGCAAGGGTTCAACTGGCAAGCTCCCGGTGGTTGGGGTATAGAGAGTCATATGTCAGTAGTGTTCCATCCGGAGATTTAATGGCCCGTACATGTCCCCTGCTTTGTTCGCGTCTCTCTAACCAGGCCACGGTCTTATTCGCTTTGTCGTCCCGTTCATGAATTTGGCTCCGGACTAGTTGATGGGCTGTTCATGCATTATCTAGAGACAGATTGCTAAGGGCGTCTTGTGCCGTGAACAGCGCCTCTTTTGCCTCTTGGTTGCTGTGTTCTAGGATTTGCCGTTCACACTCCAAGACTCGTGCTTCTACTTCTCTGATCTTTTGGACTTGTCGTTGTTGGTGGGCGGAAACCGCCGAGATAGCTTCCCCCCCGGAGGACAGTCTAGTACGCCTCCCAGATCGAGATTGGGCAGTCCACTGAGCCTTTGTTGAGTTCGAAATATTCTGTTGTCTTTTTTCCAGCTCCTCCGCAATTTCAGGGAGACGTAGAGGGTATGTGTTCAGGCGCCAGTTACGATCTGGAAGTCGGCAGGAATTCTTCATAGTTAGAAGGAGCGGTGAGTGGTCCGAGATTCCCCTTGCGAGGAATTTAGCATCGAGAAGTCTGTGATTTATGCTGCAGGGGATGCAATCCTGGAGAGCGATTTGTGGACGCCCGAAAAAAAGGAAAAACCAGCCTCGTCGTTATGAAGTGAGCGCCATGTATCCGTCAGTCCCAGGGCTTCAGCGAAGATGGAGAGTGGTGTGGAGGTGGGGCGGCTTCCAGATCTCCTATGAGATTTATCGACTGCGGTGTCCATCACTTTGTTGAAGTCCCCACCAATCACCCATATATCGGCCTCTTCTTCCAGGAGCAAACTCCGTAGTTCGGAGAGCAGTTCTTTCCTAAGTGTGGGGGGGGGGGGGGTAGATTGCTGCCAGGCACCATTTCTCGCCCCAGATGTCAGCAAGTATCAGTACGTAGCGAACCCCAGGGGTCAGTTCTGACCTTCCTAACCTGCAGGGGGACTCGCTTGTGGAAGAGTATCATCGTGCCCCTGGCACCTTTCGTGAATCCGGCATGGTAGGTATACGAGTAGTTGGATCTTTTGAAAAAGTTGGTGCTCGTGCCTATCAAGTGTGTTTCATTTAGGAGGGCAATGTCTGGCGAGTGCCGGTTAAGGTACTGGAGCACCAATCTTCACTTTATGCTGGAGCCGAGGCCGTTAACGTTCCAGGACAGTATGTTACCTTGTTTGAGTTCATTCTATCTGCGTGAGTCTCTTGTTGGGGCATCTGGAAGGATCAATGGCAGTTGCGCGTTTTCCTGAGGCGTGTAGCGATTTCCTTTCAGGGGAGGTGTCCGGGGGTCGCCTCGTAGTGATGTGCCTGCTGACTGAATGATAATTGTGTCAACGGTCCTGGCCATACACAGTGCTTGACTTCCTTGCCAGAGTTTGTCAGCTTCAAGCCTTCTTGTCCCATGATTCTGTTTCCTTAGATTCCCAAAACTCCCCCCACCCTGTACTCCCCCCACCCCACCCCAATTGGGAGCACCTGTCGCCCAAACATTAAACTTATAACTTGGTAAACTTCCTCGAGATAACCCGGACTGCGATAGTGCCCGCGCCGCATTAGGAGCGGCGGCCGCTAGGCGAGTGCTCCCATGTTATTATGTTGCAGATTAGTCCCCATATTGCGTGGGCCTTACCCTTTTCCCTAGGGGTCCCCTTCTTGTCGTCGTCTGCATTGGACAGAGATCGAGGGGGCGAGGGCCACCCGGACCAGGGCCCCTGTGTGGGCGGGCCCAGTGGTGTGCGCCTCACTCTGGAATCCATGAGAACTTGGGTTTCAAGCCAGTCCCATGCATCTTTGGGATTGTAGAATAGATGAGTGTTGCCCTCATAGTGGACTTTGAGCGATGCCGGGAAGAATAAGGTATATTTGATAGAGAGCGACTTGAGATTCCTCTTGACCGAGTCAAATGATTGGCGGGCTTTTTGGACTTCCTTGGTGTAATCGGGGTAGAACCCGACCCTGTAGCCGTTGTATGTGATCGGGCCAGAGGCCCTTGCCATTTGTAGGATCGCATCTCGGTCACGGTAGTTCAGCAGGCGTGCGATTATCGTTCTAGGCGGGGCGCCCAGGGTAGGTTGGCCGGTGGGGACTCTGTGTGCTCTTTCTAAGGAGAAGAATTTGGAAAATGTTTTGAGGGCAAAGACATGAGCGAGCCAATCTTCAAGGAAAAGTTCAGCGCTGGGGCCTTCCTCCTTCTCCGGTATCTCGAGGATCCTGAGGTTATTGCGCCGCGCAATACCCTGACTGTCCTCAGCACGGTATTCCAGTTGAGCAACTTTTTGGGTAATCGCGGTGAGTTGTTGCTCCAGTCGGTGCACAGCGTCTTCTGTGTCCGACACTCTCTGTTCCGCCTCACCAACCCTAGCCGACAGGTTGCGGAGGTCCTGGCGTATAAGGGACACCTCAGTGGATAGGCCACCTATTTTGAGTTCCAATGATGTCCTCGAGTCCCCAATCGCTCTCATGAGGTCCGTCAAGGAGACTGGGGGGTCATGGGGCTCGTCGCTGGCCCCTTCTTCTTCTGGGGGCTGAGTTTCACGGCGGGGAGGAGCCCCCACAGTGTAGAGGTCCATTTTGCTTTGTAGAGTTTGATGCTTAGACTTTTCTTTTCCCATGTCGTGGTTGATCGGCCCCGTATGATGGGGGTCCGGGTGCTTCACGTTGTCACCCGAGGGGTGAATGTAGGGTTTGGGAAAGGGCTAGCGTGAACCAGGCAGGCGTGTAGAAGCAATGCAGGGGCCCGTTGTGTGTCCGTGCAAGGGCTGCGCCAAGAACAGAAGAGCGTGGCCTCTGTGGGTGTTGGTCTCTTTTCCTGCGCTGCCGGGCATGAGTGGAAGGCAAATCCAGCGCAGGGGCGAGCTCGTAGCAGGGACCCCCGGAGGGTCGTTCTGGCACCTATCCCCCCGGAATGCAGTCGCTGCTCAGCAGGGGCAGAGAAGGTTCGAGGGTCCCCCGTGCAGGAGGGATGGTCCAAACAGATGTGCAGAGAAGTGTCTCTCACCCCCTCACTCGCAGTTCAAGGCCACTGCGCCTAGGCCTTGTGGGGGGGACCGTGCCGGTGTTTCATGCACTGGTATGCTGCTGGCCAGTGCCTTTCTCTGTCCCTTATGGTCGCCCTTGTTGGCTCCGTGGTCTACGCAGCAGGTTCGAGCTGTATGGGGGGGCCCTTGAGGGGGAGACAGCGTTAAACCCCCACGCTGCCCGCACGCGTACCTTATTATAAATGAGTCTGTTGGCAGCGTATCTTCAATCCGCGGGGGAGCGCAGCACACGGTTCGCCTTGTCCTGCTGCAGCTCGACCCTGGGCGCTGCCGTCTCGCTGATGGGGGGAGGGCAGACAGCGTGGGTCCGAGCCACGGGCAGATATGCAGGCGGGCCTCCGAGTCACAGAACTCCGCCCGTCCGCAGCGCCCACGAGGTCAGGAGAGGCGCCGTAAGGAATGGCTCCAGTTGCAGCTGCTCCGCGTCGCGCCCACCGTAGGCTTTCCAGTGCCGGGTCAATGAAGGAGACCGCAGTGGGTCTCCGGCGGTGTCTGTAGGGCGCCGCTGGCTCTTGGAGGCGAGTTGGCCCTGTATGCCAGCGCGCCTTCTCGAAGAGGATTCCCCACATTCGGCGTGTCGCTACGCCTGTGCCTCAACGGCCGCGGCTCGTCCGTCTGCAGGATTCAGGCAGAATCTCACGTCTCCTGCTCCGTTTTTCCTCGGGGTTGCGGGCACTGCTTCTCCGCTACATCCACCGCACCCGGAGTGCAGCTGGGGTGGGATTATTACACAATGAGGGAAGTTATTGCAGGATAATTGTAGCGGCCGCCGGAGACGAGATGATTAGGTCTGCATGCGTCGCGCGCGCATGCGCAGTCTATGCATTAACTTTAATGCTAAATAAAGCATTGAACTTACATTATGGATTTTGCAGCTTTTTATAGTAATCAATTAAACTCTTCATCATGTTCATTAAAAACGTTGAGTTTTACCTTAAGAGCTGAAATATGTATAGCTTGGACATCGCCACCAAATTCTTCACAGACTACGTTATGTGCCAGCAATTCCTTCTTCACTCTTTCAGGATCAGCTTCGGGTTTGTCACACTTGTTTACAGCCAAGATAATGGGAACTGTGCCAAACAAAATCATAAGCATATTAACTTTAACTTGACTTAATTCACCACAAGAATTTAGTGATACAGAGCAATACAAAAATTATAAGTAAATAAACCGCTCAGATGCTCTTTGCTTCCTTCTCAATAACAAAATAGATTTCTGTACTACAGTAATTTCCCCATATGCTCTACACACCGCCCTTGTTCTGACATTATTATTAAAAGCACTGCCTGCTTCTGGGAAGCTTTAATTGACAGTATCATAAAGTGATTCACAATGATGACCTAGAAACAATTTTACAGCCAGGCAGGATTTTTGTTTCAGATATCAATAAATCTTCGCTTTATTAAAGTGTCTATGCTAATCCTGTTACTTTAAGCTGAGGAACGTTTCAATGGAATTCAACACAAACATTTAAAAGACTAGACAACTACTGCCTCATCACGAGTTTGGCGGTAACCCTTAAATGCAGCGGTAACGCCATTAGCGCCGCATTTAAGGGTCCGCTAAATCACAGGTAAGAGCTGGGGGTAAATCCACCGTGAATTAGCCGATTTGGGTCACTATAACCACACGCTAATACCGCCAGCGATAGTAGCGCCGAAAATTCCCATTGGGCCCAATGGGGAATGGGGAATTCCCAGAAGGGCCCAATGGGGAATTACCGTTCCGCCAAACCCGGGATCCGGCACCAATAGCGCCGGGGGGTTTGGCGGTAACGCCAATAGCCCCAGGGGTATCCCACCAGTATTCCCGCCGGGATACCACCCAACTTGTGATGAGGCCTGTAGTATTTTAGTAACGCAACTTCCATCCTCCAGTATGGAGGTTAACTTACTTTTAAAAACTTTAGAAACTGACTCCCAAGTCACACAAAACTGAAGGATAGGAAGGCTGCTGGGTATCAGCGGGTAGTTATCAAAATCGATTTCTAAGAGAAGTCTGATCTACCTAGATGTCAGCCCAAGACATTACCAGGACAGAAAGATTAATGTAAGAGTTATGTAATCAAAGAATGGTTGCTGCCGCCTACTCCTTCAAGAAAGGACTGTAGGGCAAGCAAGTACAAATCTATTCACCTTCTGTGATGTAATGCTATGGCAAACTTCCTGGGTGAATTACAACCTGTGGGACTTTTGACATTGCAGTAAAGACCATATCTGAGGGTTCTTTTCAATTTGGTAAAATTCATATTTATACTCTCTTATACGGATGCAATGTGCTTGGATGATTTTTCGTAGGCTCTAGTTCTAGGGCCCAGATAGATCACTCTAGTTGTTATATAGGGTGCTGTGATAAGCCAGGAATGAGAGGTGGACACAGAGATCATAGTTTTGGCTATAAACTTTTGTTCAAAATAAAAGGGGGTTGAAAAGGCCTCGCTGTCCCTACTCTAGGAGGTGTTTCCCTAACTCAACCAAAACTAAGGGTCTGTCCGTCAAGACGTACAAAGCAAAAATGCCCCGTGTCCTAAATATTATTCTGGCCCTCATATTCTAAAAGTAACTCATAGGTGGAAAGAGTCATATATTTGGCCTTGAAAGTGCACAAATGTTTAAGTATAAAAAGAAAGGCGCAACTCCAACACAAAGGTTCTCAACAGATAAAGTTCACAGTTCCAGAGGATTGGTTCCCTTCCCCAGGTTCCTTTTATTCATATGCAAATTCTTTCAGCCCAAGAGGATGGCTTCTTCCTCTTGGCATATTCACACTTTTTAGAGAACAGCTCCGAACGCCGGGTTCCTTTTTGATATGAATATTTCAAAACAAAGAATCACGTTTCAAATAGTAAAAAAACCTAACGGAACAAATTCCTAGGGATTCTCTTTTCAACAAAAACAACTTTTTTATTAAACAGCTTGGCTGTTCGGTCCAATTTCATAGGATACCTGGTGTACTCCCCTGCCAGGTTTCTTCTCCACTTTAGTGTAACCTTTTTCTAGCAGTCTTGGCTTTTTCTCGTGTCTTCTCCTACCTGGCCAGGACTTCCTCATGTGAGTCACTTTACACATGTGCCAACTTAACTTTGTCTGGTATACTCTCCTGCCAGGGCTCCCCTATGCGCTTCGCTGAACAAACGACTTTGCCTGGCATACTCATACTCTCCTGCCAGGGCTTTCTCGTGTGTAGGAGGACACGTGACTTACCAAAGCAATTTGGATATGAGAAAATTCAAAAGAATCAACATATGACAATATCATCCATGTGATTATCTAAGCAGGAAGCATGATAGAAACGAATGTTGATAAACAGGCAATCACTATATATTGTATATTGTAGACAAGAAAGGATTAATACCTCACAGAATAGAAAGCTCTTGAAGAGGGGGATTATTTCCCAAAACGCATATAGCAAGTACTCAAGAAATTGCAACACTACCAATGCTATGAGTTCAAGTACATGAGAAATGGTCTAGAATCAAATGCTTAATAACTGTACTGTTGTGCATGCAATACATTCTGGAGAAAGAAAAATTACACAGATATCAGTTTGAACTTGATTTTTTCTTAAGTGATAGAAATGGTTTATGTGTAATAATATGATCTATAAATTACTCACCGTAGTGACTAACGTACTCTTAGTCCATAGCCCCCTTTCCTCCATACTGTATGGGCGATTACAACTGAATGTAGCCCCAGGGTAGAGAGGAGACACTCCTTAAGGAAATAGGTTCCGGAGAACCGCCTGTCCGAAAGCCGCATCAGATCTAGAGCCGACATCCAAATAGTAATGCTTGCAACAAGCAGAGGAAGTGACCCAAGTGGCCGCCCTGCTTATGACTTGCCAAGGGACATGGCGCTGGAATGCGATGGCCGTTGCCTTGGCCCTGACTGTGTGGGCGTGCATGTTCGCCGGAAGCGGCTTGTGCTAGCCCTTGTATGCTTCATTGATGGCCGAGACCAACTAGCGGGATATGGAGGCCTTGGATGCTTGATAGCATGGTCTTGCACTTCCGAAAGTGACAAACAGGGCATCTGACTTGCGGAAGCCCTTGGTCCTGTCAAGGTAGAATTTCAGGGCATGCCTGACATCTAGGCAGTGCAGAACTCTCTGTGCCTCGTCCTTAGGATCGGCGAAAAACGTAGGAAGGAATATTTCCTTGTTGAAACGGAAAGCAGACGGCACCTTAGGCAGAAATGCTGGGTGTGTCCGCAGGACTACTTTGTCCTTGTGAACGGTAGTATATGGTTCTGAGGCGACCAGCGCCTGGATCTCGCTGACTCTGCGAGCCGAGGTGAGGCCGACTAGTAAGGCCGTCTTAATGGTGACCAGCCTGATGTCTGCGGATGACATTGGCTCAAATGGTTTGTGGGCCAGGGCGCCCAACACTATGTTCAGGTCCCACACGGGGTGCGGTCTCTTGATGGGCGGGTAGAGCCTTGCTAGCCCTGTCAAATGCTTCTTGACAATAGGCTTGGAGGAGAAGACTCCCTCCTCGGAGTTCCTGGAAGCCCTGATGGCTGAGTGGGCGAGGTGCGCCGAGAAGGAGAGCACGTCGTCTAAAGTGCATACCAGGGGGTCGATTTCCTTGGAGTCCGCCCAGTGGCCAAACCTGGTCCATTTACTTTTATACTGGGCCCTCGTAGGCTTGCTCCTAGCGCCCTGTATGATCCCCAGATTTGCCTGGGAGAGGTTGAGGTGCCTTAGCGTTACCTGCTCAGGAACCACGCTGTGAGGGCTAGTTTCTGTGGCATGGGGTGGATGACCCTGCCCCCCTGCTACGCCAGCAGATGTGCTGGGCCCGTCGGGAGGTGAATTGGAGGCATCTCCAAGAGGCTGATCAGCTCCGAGAACCATGGCCTTGCCGGCCACCATGGAGCTATTAGAATGATGTTGAGCCGGCGAGACTCCTTGATCTTGCAGATCACTCTGTGAATCAGCGGAGTGGGCGGGAAAGCGTACGCGGTCATGCCGTTCCACTGTATCCGAAATGCGTCGCCCAGGGAGCCGGGACCCTGTGCCTGCCAGGAGGCAAACTGAGGGCACTTCTTGTTGTGCCTGGTGGCAAAGAGATCCACCTGGGGAAGACCCCATCTGTTGAAGATCTCCTGAATAACGAGGTTGTTTAGCTGCCACTCGTAGTTGTCCGCTACCAACCTGCTGAGCCTTTCCGCCTCCAGGTTGGATTCCCCCAGAAGGTGGACTGCCGTGAGGTAAATGTCATTTTCCAGGGCCCATTCCCACATGTTGATTGTCAGTCTGCACAGTGGAGGGAATCTGGTGCCTCCCTGCTTGTTGGCATAGAATATGCTGGTGGAGTTGTCTGTCTGGATGAGGACAACCTTGCTCCTGAGCAGTTGAAGGAATGCTCGGAGCGCTAGCCAAATGGCGTTCAGCTCCAGCCAATTGATGTGGTACTCCTTCACCTGTCGGGTCCAGGTGCCGTGGACCGAGGGATCATCCAGGGTGGCTCCCCAGCCCTCTAGCGAGGAGTTTATGATGATGGTGACCTGCGGGGTGGGAGGCAGGAAGGGCTTGCCCGTCCGTAGGTTGATGTCACTGGACCACCATGTGAGGTCCGGGTGGAGAGATGGGGGAACTTTGATCATCTCGGATTGAGAGCCCCGCTTCTAGTTCCATGATGCCGCGAATTGCAACTGTATCCTCCTCATCCTGAGTCTTGTGGGGGGGACGGCTAGTAGAACCGCTGCCAAGAGACCCAGGAGATGCTGGTACCACCAGGCCGAGGTCACCTCTCTGCTGAAGAAGTGAGTAGTGGCCTTCTTGATGGCTGTGATCTTATCCTCCGACGGAAACACCCTCTCGGAGCACGTGTCCCAGATGAGGCCCAAGAAGGTCAGAGTCTGCGTGGGCTGCAGTTGCGACTTCTTGAGATTGAGCGAAAAGCCCAGATCGTGCAGTGTGTTCATAAGAGCCTGGGAAGAGTCGTGAACCGCTTCCGGAGATGTGGCCCTGACAAGCTAGTCATTGAGGTATGGGTAGATGTGGAGGCCGTGATCCCGGAGGAGGGCAGCCACCATATTCATGAGCCTGGTAAAGACCCTGGGGCCGATTAGTGGCCAAAAGGAAGGACCTTGTATTGGAAATGGTAGCCCATGATCCTGAACTGGAGGAAAGAACGATGGGACTGCCAAATTGGGACGTGTAGATACGCATCCTTCAGATCCAGGGAGCACATCCAGTCTCCCTGGCACAGTGTCTCCGCAATAAAAGCTGGCGTAACCATCTTGAATTTTTGTAGAGGTAAGGAGAGGTTGAGGGTGTAAAGATCCAGCACAACTCTCAGGCCAGCCTGGTTCTTTTTCTGAATGGCAAATATCCTGGAGTAAAAGCCCAAGCCTCGCTGGGAGGCTGGGACTTCCTCCACAGCCTGACTCTTTACGAGTGATCGAATCTCTGCCAGAGGAGTTGCTGTCCCAACTTGAGGGAGTGGAGGGGAGGAGGAAGGAGAGGCAAGGATGGGTAGGCGGTACCCCGTGGATACTATGGAGAGGATCCAGGGGTCCGCAAACTTCTGATGTCAGAAATGTGCATGGAGAGCAAGCCTGCCCCCGTGTGTTTGCGCCGATGCTGATTCGGCGAGCGGTCAGGCTGCCTGGACCTACGTTCCTGGAAGACGCGGAACCCTCCATATGAACGTCCCTTGTCGGAGCGCTGCAGAGACTGGGTGTACGATTTGGGTGTGGTCTTTGTCAGGATAAAGACTTGGGCGTTTGTGAGCTGTTTTTCTTCTTGTCCAGCTCTTCGTCCGTGGTGGAGTGGAAGAGGTCCCCTCCTTCGAACGGTAGAGCTAGTATACGTTCCTGGACTTCCGGGTTGAATTTAGTAGCACAGAGCCAAGCTGTTCTTCTCATGTCTGTGGTGATGCAAATGGCCGGCCAGAGGTATGGATGCGGGCCACGGTAGATTCCATGATGTCTTGGTGCCACCATCTTGGATTCTGCTAATCCCGCCTTAAAACGTGATTGGCTCTGCACCAGAAGTTACGGGAGGAAGGGAATAGTTTCTTACCTGTAACTCCATTTCTCCAGCATTGGTATCTTTCATGGATTCACATGCTTAGAATATTCCCCGTCGACAGACTGGGAACCCTCGGTACACTTATAAAGCCGTTTCCCATAGGAAAACTTCCGACACTTTTGCGTCCTATCTACGTCGTTTTTGGGGCCGCCCATGCACGCCCCACTAGGACTTAGCGGTATAAATGCCCCGCCTCTGCGGCTCCCTTCAGATTTCGACCCCTCCAAAGCAGAATGGGGTGAAAACCTAGTTATACAAGTAGATTGCATTCCGGGGAGGCCGGCGGGCGCATGTGAATCCATGAAAGATACCAATGCTGGAGAAATGGAGTTACAGGTAAGAAACTATTCCCTTCTCCAGCATTGGATCTTTCATGGATTCACATGCTTAGAATAGAATATACAATAATGATCCTGAAAAGGGGAAGTGTGAATGCAATCCGGCACCCTCCTAAGCATACGTATACCGAACCATGCTTACGTAAAACTGCCAATTTATAAATAAGCAAAAGTACATGCATATATATATATATATATATATATATATATATATATATATATATATATATATATATATATATATCAGTAAAAAAGACTTTGTTAAAGGGACGTTATGGTTAAGTTGCGCTACTAAAAACCCATGAAATTCTGTGAAAAAACTTTGTTAAAGGGACGTTATGGTTCAAAGTAAAACTGAAAAACCCCTGAAATTCGGCAGTTATGGTAACATAAGCAACCATAACTCGCGCCACCGTGTGCACTGCTAATACTAACACCCAGGACATCAAAGATGACATCACAAATGTCATTGATGACATCACTGATGACATCACATGGCTGGCTCTCCCTTTTTATCCTTTACTGACATATCGAAGCCACATAGTTTTCTTCAGTAACAGTCAGGAAGTAAAAATTGAAAAGGTACTATATTTGTAGACTTAGGGTCAAGTCACATCATATGCAACATATACATAGCGGAAGCCACAGGCTTCAAAGAGAGCAATCCTTTCTGTGCATGAAGATAATCATTAGGGTTATCAGCACTTTCTCATAGTTTTATTTTTATTACTCTACCTTCCCTGTATATGCTCATATTTGTATACATTATACTCACTCTCCTTTCCTTTGGGTGCAGTCACATCATGTGATACACATACATATGGTAAGTAGCAGCTTTGAAACAGAGCAATAGTTTCTCTGTATAAAGACAATCAGTTAGGTTATGAACTCTTTCTGCTACTACTTCTGCTTTTTTGTTTACTTCACTGTCCCTGTATATACTCATATTTGTATGTGTTGTTGTCTCTTTGTGTTTTGTCTGTAATAATTATGTATTAAGTGGGTTTTATTATATACTTATTACATGTTTCACAGTACGCAAAACTCTAATAAGAAAGCAGTTATTTCAGTATTCAACATGGCAAGATTATGAATATGGCACCTTCATCATGTATGCTGCACACACTGCCTATGTTTCTGCATGAGTAGCTTAGTATACTGGATAGAACTTCATAATAGAATGCTATTTATATCAATGCATTGCTTAATGCACTAATTAGCTCATGATATTTATCCCAATGATCCTTGACAGTTTTTGGTCAGCATTATAAGAATCCCTTGTACAGAGTTTTTATGAAAAGTAAATGCACATGTGATGTCATCAGTGATGTCATCAATGACATTTGTGATGTCATCTTTGATGTCCTGGGTGTTAGTGCACGGTGGCGCGAGTTATGGTTGCTTATGTTACCATAACTGCCAAATTTCAGGTTTTTTTCGGTTTTACTTTGAACCATAACATCCCTTTAACAAAGTTTTTTTTACTGAATTTCATATGTTTTTAGTAGCACAACTTAACCATAATATCCCTGACTTCATATACATGTAACATAGAACATACTAACCCCCTCGTAGTGATTTTCATGTCCGCGGACTACCGCCATGTCCGCTGACATATCGAAAATCTGAGCGTAGTGAATGTAAATTTAAATAGTGTGCCCCATTTCCCCTTTGAAGTTGGCTCTGAAAAGAGCCGTTTTCTTTTGTTTTTTTTTACAGATGCTTGACAGACACCCGTTATTTTGTATTTTTTTTCTTGTTTTTTTTCTTACTTTACTCCTAAAATCTTCACATAACCTTCTCCAAAGCAACCCTTACATTCCAAAATAGAAAGGCATTTCCCGTAAAAGATAAAGAAATGCCATCTTCTTTAAAATTAACAGCATTACTGGCATCAATATTCTCATTATTACAAAAGAACATACCAGCTCTAAGCATGAAGGCACACATGCCTCGGTTGATGACACACCTAGCAATGTTTTGCTGAGGACAAAAAACAGAACTATTGTCCCATATTGCCCTAGGTAGTAATCCAGAAAAAATTACTTTCGCATTTGGAAGGATCTTCATTACGGCTTGAACCAAGCGTTCCAAATCAGCCAACAAAGTAGGGGCACTGACTTTGCCCAAATGGAAAGCACCATAGTGCAAAACTACCACATGCGGACTGTTCATCGTGGCCATATCGTCACAAACTTGTAAAATTCCCTGTACATTGCAATCAGACACAGTGCTCCACACCACCTCCACTCCTTTCACATCAAAGTTCTTTGCAACATGCCTGCATTGAGCGTACTGTTGTAAACCATACACAAACATATCTCCAAGCACCAACACCCTGACTTTCTCTACTTCTGCCATCTTCACCACACACAGTCTCTCTCAACACAAATCCACAACCTCGACATCTGATTGGCTGATCCGTACAGTCTTCTTTCCATGCAGGATTTCCTGGAAAAACCCGGATGTAGCACGCCCTGTCCACGAACAGCCGCGGTGTCCGCGGACGGTGTCCACTTTACTCTCTGTGCCATTCCGCCATTGCATACAGCTAAGCAATCACACAATACGAATAACTTCCTCAGAACACCCCCATTTTGTGAATTTTCGAACATTTCAGGACAATTATAATTTCATTATTCAACATATTAACATTACAAATATTATAGTTTCATCTTGTACTCTGCACACAATGCATTGTTTCTCCATTAGTAGCTCAGTATACTAGATAGAATCCCATAATACAATGCTATTTATATCAATGCATCGTTCAAAGCACTAATAACGGTATGATATTTATTGCAATATCCTTGACACTTTTTTTGCAACATTATAATAAACATCCCTAGTACACAAATTCCATGAAAAGTACATACACATGTGATGTCATCAGTGATTTCATCAATGACATTTGCGATGTCATCTTTGATGTCCTGGGTGTTAGTCTTAGCAGTGCATGGTGGTGGCGTGAGTTATTTTTCATAGCTTACCATAACTTGCGATTTTCAGGGGTCTTTTGGTTGTACTTAGAACCATAACGTCCCTTAAACAAACTTTTTTTAATATCACGCAAACAATATACAAACATGGCGTGCAAAAACCAACTTCTACAAATGGCTTTACACAGAATGTTGCAAAGTAAGAATTTATGCTTGTTCACAGTGAAGGTCAGCCGCTTCCATTTTTTTCTCGGGCCCCGGAGAGGCTCACGAAGCGGACTATAAGGTTGTATTGTGTTTTGACCTTGACAGACAGAGATTGTGATGAAAGACTTCTCTTGAAGGAGTGTTGCTAAAACGTAAGAGAAGGTAAAGATGAAATTTCTGAAACGAAACCACTTTTATATATTATATCACTATGCGAAAGATCGTTCGCACACGCGGAGTCGTATTTTGGGACTGCACCACTCGTAGATAATGGAAATTGCAATTGTACTGTAAGTAACCCTTTAGATTATTTTATACCAAATATAATTACAATAGCGTAGCATTAAAGACCGCTCAAGTTGAACTTGTTCGTTGAAAGTGGCATAATGTTTTCTACCGCGCACTATCACTGCCGAATTGATCCCCTGTCGTTTAGAGGGCTTTGAAAAAGGCAGACGACACAGGGTGGGTTAATAGAAATAATTTAACCGGTCTATAGGCGGTCAAGCGCTCTACTCGCTGTGCCACTTCACTGTAGCCTGTCAAGTGGCACAGCGAGTACAACGCTCGCTTTGACATCCGTGCACAGCTTGCTAACGCAAGTTCGAATCCCGGCAAGGCCAAACTCAGCCTTTCATCTTTCCGTGGTCGATAAATGAGCACCACAAACCGTGGTTAATAATGAGCACCGCTTAGATACCTCACGGTTCTTAGCGCTATATGAATGGGAAAATATTATTGACATACTCCGTTGCACTATCTTCGATAGCAAATAGTTTCACGCTCTAATAAATAAAATGATGATTTTTAATGAAGATCGGCTGGTGAGACTAATTTATGTTTTTTAAAACAGGTATGTGGCCCCATTTTGCCTATGTCACGATTTACAGACTCCAGCGGATGGGGTCTTCAACTGCCAGGTGCAGGTCCAAATATGCAACTTCATGACCCTCACCATTTTATGGGACAATCGCCAAGGACCAATCTGCCCTTACGCAGTACTAGCGGCTACAAACAACATACCAACCAATAGGGTGGTCTAATGGCTCGTTGTTGGAGCAACCTTCCGATTATCAGAGCGACCATTTACTGCTTTTATCATAAACCAACAGCCTATCTACCGTAAAGGAACAACGCGTGGCTCCAAATAAACTTTTTCCTGATCGACAGCAGAGACAATAGCAAATCGCTGAATATTCACTAAACGTTTCATGTGAAATAAATGTACTTTACCAAATGTACAATCCTGCTGTTTACTTTTAAACCAGTTTCATATTCCGAATTGTGGCGCACTGAGTTGTAAGCTGATCTAACACCCTCTGTACCGCAAAGGAACATCGCGTGCCTCAACATGAACTTTTGCGGATCGACAACAAAGACAAATGCAAATTGCTGAATATTCTCTAAACATTTGATGTCAAATAAATGTACTTTACAAAATTTACAATCTTGCTGTTTGCTTTTAAATCACTGTTTCATATTCCGAATTGTGGCGTACTGTGTTGTGACATAATATGGGTTGTCTTCTGGGTTCAAGATGGCGGGCGCCACAGAAAATCTGACGCGCTCCACGCCCCTCGCCGTCCAATCAGCGAACACGTTGCATGTCTGCGGACATGATGCAAGGCCATGGGTCAATCGGGGTGCTGTCCGCGGAGCGAACAGGGAAGTCCGTCCGTGAAGCGAACACAGATATCACTAATTTTTTTTCCTTACATTTTGGTCATTTTTTAAAAAACTACTGGACGGATTTACACCAAATTTGCAAAAGCACGCTTTCGGGACCAGGCCGCCGCTCCTGCCGCAAATTTGGTGTAAATCCGTCCAGCTCTCAGACGCCCTTGTAGCGGTTTTCCCGCTTTGGAATGACAGAAGGCAATCGTTGACGAGACCCATCGGGCCAGTCCCTGCTTTGAAATTGCTTTTCCTCTCGCCGACGGACCATATGCAATGAAGAGTTGTTGCGTAGATCTAAGTTGCTGAGTCCGATGAAGGTAACATTTTAGAGCTCTCTTCACGTCCAAGGTATGGAGGACTTTTTCCGCAGCCGATGAGGGGGTTGCGAAAAAGGTAGGCAGGACAATGGTTGAGTGTTTATGATAAGCCGTAGGAACTTTTGGAATGAAACGAGGATTAGTTGACAGAACCACTTTGTCCTTAAAGAACCTTGGGTACGGCGGGTCTACGACCAATGCTTGCAATTCTGAGAGCCGCCTAGCTTATGTTATAGCTATTAGAAAAGCCAATTTCCATGACAAGAACTTCATCGACGATGTGGCCATTGGTTCAAAGGGTGCTTTCATTAACCCTGCTAGCACCACATTAAGACTGCACGTTGGTGGAAAACGTTTAACCGGCGGGAATGTTCGGAACAGACCCCTCATGAAGTGTTTCACCAGCCTGTCATTAAACAAGGGAGACGACTGCCTCCTCCTCGTGAACCTAGAGATGGCCGCCAGGTGTACCTTTATTGATGAAAAAGATAATCCGCTCTTCGCCAAGTGTAGCAGATACGGTAGAAGTTGCTCCGGGGTTACCCTTAGAGGTTGCACTCCCAGCTGTCCTTGACACCACGTACAGAACCTTCTCCACTTACACGCGTACGACTTGTTGATGGAAGGGGCCCGTGCTGCTTGCAGGATTCTCCGACAATCCGACGAAATGCTCAAGGCACCAAATTCCGAAAAGTCAGGAGCCAAGCTGTGAGATCGATACTGTCTGGATTGTGATGCCACACTGTTCCTTCGTCCCGGGACAGGAGATTGGGAACCTTCGGGAACGTTATAGTTGATCCACTTACAGGTGAAGCAGGTCGGAAAACCACGGCTGCCTCGGCCAACACGGTGCCACTAGGATGACCCGGCACCTGTACTTGCGTATCCACTGCAGAGTTCTCCTTATAAGAGGGAACTGAGGGAAGGCGTAGAGGAACATGTCCGTCCACGGGAAGGAGAACGCTTCCCCCAGAGAACCTTCCTGTGGCCATCTGCTGGCATACATCTCGCACTTCTTGTTCCTCTTCGTTGCGAAGAGATCCAGCGGAGGCCGTCCCCATTTCTCGAAGACTTTCACCAACTGAACGCTGTCCATCTCCCATTCGTGTACTTGGTCCATTTTTCTGCTGAGTGAGTCCGCTTGCTCGTTCCTTACTCCAGGAAGATGATGAGCTACGATGGATATATCGTGTTTCAGAGCCCAATGCCACACCTTCTGAGCCTCGGTGGAAAGGGTTCTGGACAGTGTGCCCCCTTACTTCCTTAAGTAAAACATTGCCGTCGTGTTGTCTGTCAATATTCTCACTATGGACCCTCTGATGTGCGGCAGGAAAGACTTCAAGGCCCAGCGCACTGCTCTCAGTTCCAAAACGTTGATGCGCAGGGTTGATTTCCTCCGAGACCAACGACCTTGCGTTTGTAGAGTGCACATGTGTGCTCCCCAGCCTGTCAGGGATGCGTCCGTCACTATGGTTAGCCAAAACTCTGGCTCCTGTAGGGGTACCCCTCTGGATAGATTCTGAAAGTTCTGCCACCACTGAAGAGCTAGTAGGAGCTCGTCGTCGATGGTCAGTTTGTCCGACCAGAGCCCTTGGGCCTGCGTCCACCGGTCCGCCAGAAACTCTTGAACCGGCCTCATGAACAGGCGGCAGTTGCCCACCAGAGGAATGCAGGATGCCATAGCGCCCAGAATCGACACATATTTTCTCACTGATAGTCTGGTATTGATTCTCAGCCGACCTGCCAATCGATTGAGTTTGGTGATTCTGTCGAGGGATGGCTTCACTAACCCTGACTGGGTCTCGAATTGCGCGCCCAGGAACACCAAGCTTCTCGACGGCGTCAACGAAGATTTCTCGAAGTTTACCGCAAACCCCAGCCGTTGTAAGAGTTGCATGGTGGCCTGCAAACTTGTGAGAGTCGACATAGGGGAGGACCCCCTCACCAACCAGTCGTCGAGATACGGGTACACATGATGGCCTTGCCTTCTCAGCGAGGCCGCCACCGGGGTCAAACATTTCGTGAACGTTCTGGGAGAGGATTTCAGCCCAAAAGGAAGTACTGTGAACTGGTAGTGAGTCCGTCCTACCACAAACCTTAGGAACTTTCTGTGTCGCCGACACATTGGTATGTGGAAGTACGTGTCCTGCAGGTCCAGAGACGCCAGAAAGACCCTTCCTGAACTGACTGGATCACTTCCTGGAGCGTGAACATCTTGAATTTTAGGCTTTTCAACGTCTTGTTTAGATCGCGCAGGTCTAGAATGGGACGCCACTTTCCAGTAGGTTTTTTCACCACAAAGTATCGGGAATAAACCCCTTGACCCTTCTGCGACGACGGAACCAATTCTATAGCACCTTTTTGTAGCATAAGTGCTACTTCCTGCTGCAACACGCTCAGATGGGGTTGAGCTACAAACGCCGGTGGAATGTGCGGTGGGTTGCTTTTGAATTGCAGGGAATGTCCGTATCTTACTGTGTCCAACACCCACTGATCCGTTGTTATTTGCTCCCATTCGTCGATGTAGCACGATACTCTGCCTCCCAGAACGTTCCGATGCCCGTCATTGCTGGTCCTTGGTCTGCTTATCTCTCGTCGACGAGTAACCTGTTCTCTTCCTGGGGGTCTGGTAGTCCCGGCGTCGTTTTGCCGCTTGAGAAGCTCGTCTGTATCCCTGGGAGGGGTATGCCGGCCCCCCGAAGGATCTGTCTCTCGATGCCGAGAATCTGGAGTTTCCCGATGCTCCCCTAAAGGGACGAAAAGACCTGAAACTTCGACCACTCTGGAGGGCACCCAAGGAACGCGCCGTGTCGGAGTCCTCCTTCATGCTCTTCAGGGCCTCGTCCACCTTCTCGCCGAACAGAAGGTCTCCCTCAAAAGGCATATCCAGCACCTTGTATTGCACCTCTGGTCTAAGGTTGGTGCATTTTAGCCATGCTTGCCTTCGGAGAACCACACCGTTATTCACCTTTTTAAACCCAGATTCTGCGAGGTCCACCGCAATGTTTATGGCATGATTGGAGGCCTCTTCACTTTCCCCGACAAGTAACATCGCCGCCTTACGATGTTCTTCCGGAAGATGCTCCAGCATAGGTGCCAGTCGGTGCCACATCTCTGTCGTATCTGGCTACTATAGCCAGAGAGTTGGCCACTTTCACTGTGGTTGCTCCTACCAACAGCACTTTTTTGCCAAAGGCATCCTGTCTTCTGGCCTAACTTTCTGGGGGGGTCGTGCACTTGTGCTGGGCCCTCGCTTTTCTCGCCGCCGCCGCTGACACCACCGAGTCAGGGGTTGGTTGGGAGGACAGACACTTGGGGGTAGCTTCGGGGCCTTACATTTTTTCTCCAGGCGACCTTTTATTGCCGGTTCCGAGAAAGGGTGACGCATGGTCTGTAACCCCTCCTGCCACACATGATCCAGGATGGGTACCGAGAACACCGACCTTCTTCTCTTTCCCATGTGGTCGAAAAGAAAGCAGTCCTTTTTCTCCTCTTCCTGGGCCAACCCGAATTCTGTACACGCTTTGGTCATCATGGCGTGAAATGACCCAATGTCGTCCGGGGAAGACGGCTGAGCCGGACTTCTCTGGGTTTCTAATTCCACCTCAGCCTCCCAGGTTGGATCCCTGGAGGGGAAAAGTGAGACATCCGATAAGGTACTCCTGTCCGTGCCCGAATATATCAGTTCTCCCTCCTCGAAGCGTGCAGCTTAGGGGTCTCACCCGCTGGCACTGCCGTGGGGGTTGACGGAGGTGGCCGACAAGACGGGCCCGGTTCGTCGATGGGTGACCTGGCGGGAGTTGCTTGAGGTAACCTCTCGTCCATTGTCTTCAGCAAAGTTTGTAACGTGGATAAAACCTCCAGCGACAAGAGTGACTGCGGATTGAGAAGAGGGGTAGACCCCGGAATGCTGGCTCCCCCGGAGAGAGGCCTGGTAATTCCTCGTAACCCGAGGTCTGCAGGGCCAGCTACTCTCACATCCTCATCTCCCGAGGACACCGACAAGGCCTCTTGCTGCAGTAGGGTCTTCGGCAAAACCGGGTCTAATACTTCTGGTCGCCAGGCCTCTTGGCGGGATCTCCGTCGACGAGGCTAAAGCTGGCCCCGTCGTCGTCGTCGCCGGCCCAAGAACAGTTGAGACCAATTGTGTCAGTGGCAGAGAAGGGGTCGACGACTGCCCTGCCGTCGACGACGGTGGTGGTCGTGTAGGTCCCTGAGGCGTTGCCGCCTTTTCTGAACTTGACCTACGCTTCTCTGCTTCTCGACTTGAGGTCGATCTATGGTGATCGCCCGAGAAGGATTTCGACTTTTCCTTTCCGTCTTTCTTTGTCAAAGATGAGGAGGCTTTCTTCGACGAAGACTCCTTAGAATGGCTTCTCGATGATTCCTTCTCCGCCGGTCGTGATTTCTTCACCGGGGGTTCCGACGATGTCGAGCAGCGCGGGGCCCCTGAAGATTTTGCCACTGAGGCCACGCTGCGCGTGGAGCCTACCTCCGAAGGCGGGTATGCCCCCGCTCCATCGTTTAACCACGCCACTAGTCGTCGACTTCGATCTTTAAGAGTCTTCTGGGAGAAGCCCTTACATATGTCGCACTAGTCTGCCGAATGATCAGGGTGTAGACAATATATGCAATCCATATGTCCGTCCCCCTCATACACCTTCAACCCGCACGTAGCGCACGGGCGGAACAGCGCTTTTCCCGACATCAGGACAAAACTCCAACAGCACAACCTAGACAAAATAGTAGACTACACGAGGTGCTCCCACTACTTTGGAGACCGTTGAAATCTTGAAGGGAGCCGCGGGGGTGGGGCATTTATACCGCTACGTCCTAGTGGGGCATGCGTGGGCGGCCCCAAAAACAACGTAGATAGGACACAAAAGTGTCGGAAGTTTTCCTATGGGAAACGGCTTTATAAGTGTACCGAGGGTTCCCAGTCTGTCGACGGGGAATATTCTAAGCATGTGAATCCATGAAAGATCCAATGCTGGAGAAGCAATTTTCGCACCAAAGCCTCTGGTTGGCGGCTGCCAGCATGGCATCAGCATTGGCTTGATGAAGATGTAAGGATGCAATGGAATACAGCTTCTTCCCGTACGCCTCCAAGATCTTCTCCTTGCCTAGCAGAGCCGTCGAGGAGGAAGCTGAGGACGTCTGCGGTTTGGAGTATAGTGATGCTGCAGCGATCACCGAGGAGTGTGGCTGAGGGTGGGCAGATAGCAAGAGTGTATCCCTCTCCAACTGCCTGTATTTGGCGTCCAGGTGTCGATTGACCGGCTGGACCGAGTGGGGCTTGATCCAACCCTTCTTGGCCAAGGCAACTACGTATGTCTGCATAGGGATTCCTGTTTTACCAGAAGGGTGTCGCGTGAGAACTGCTGGGAAGACCCCCTATGCCGGTTGGTTGACCTTGGGTTGAGGAAGGCCCAATTACTCTGCCAGTCCAACAAGACGTTCATGGAAGGCCTTGGCTGATGAGGGTCGGGGTCCTCCTCCTCGTCGGTGTCCACCTGCGGGTCCGGAGGATCCTGTACCAGTGGAGGAGTGCTGGGAGCCGGAGGATGAGATACGAGGACCGAAGACGGAGGCTGCAGCAGAGGCTGGTGTGGAACCACCTGCGCAATAGGCTGAGGGGCCAGAGCAGGCGGCAGAGGATGTGCCGGGGTCGGAGGCGTCAGCAGAGGGATTTGTGGTGACGGGAGGACTTCCCTGACGGCATCCCTGAGGACCCCCCATCTGAGATTTCATGAACCCGAGGAATTCTCAAAGCAACTGTCCTCATAGGCTGAAGAGGTGGTAGGCGATATAGAAGGCGCCGCGTGAGGCTGCTGGACCCGCTGCGAACCCTGCCCATATGGACGCATGGGGAATCGACAATGCGCCAATGAAGGATAGGCCGTAGGCCACGTACCTGGTTGATGCCGGTCCCACCTTCACACACTCTCTTCGCCGAAATCCCGTATCTGGTACAGCGTTGGGTGGGTGCCAAAATCCGGCATGGCGGCCATCTTGTCGAGCTGCCTTCCACGTGCCTGCGTCGTGTCGCTCGGCTCGCTGGGCCCAGCCTCCTCCAGGGCTCTTGGGTGTGGATCATGAGGCATACTATGCTCCTAGGGCAGAGGCCCGGTAGGCGTTACGCCTTCGGCCTGTGGGTCGGTAGAGCTGCGTGTAGGTGCCCCCTCTGCCATATTGCCGGTATTAGGGCGTGGCCCCTCAGGTGAGAACCTTCCGGTCCCTCAGATCCCTCGGCCTCGAGGCCGGTAGCTGAGGTAGCCTCGGTGCGCGTGCTGGTACAGAACCTGAGCGGTCCCTCCCATGCGGGAGAGTCCCTGGGAAGGAGTCTCCCTTGCGGGGTGCTACAGAGAATAGAGGTCCTACCTTTGACCTGGATCGATGGTAAATTAAGTGGCTCAAGTCCTCTGGAGGCAAGTTCTGGAAGAGCTCCCTCCACCTGGCTAGTCTGTTCTTCAGAGACCTTGAGGACAGTGCGTTGCACGCTGTACAAGCTTTCCAACCATGGTCTGGGCCAAGGCAACATAGGCAGAGAGCGTGGGGGTCTCAAGTTGGAAAGACCGCATCACAGGCTGCACACCTGCTGAACCTGTAGCATTCGACATGCGCCGGGGAGGAGCGTGACGCCGGAGGACAGAGTATCTGTAATCAAAAAGACAGAAGAAGAAGTATCCGTGCGTGGAACTACATGGCCCAAGCCAAACCCAGGAGCGCTGGTGAATTCAGCCCGTTCCCGTCAACGTGGAAAAGGGGTCTGGGGTGTGACGCCAGTGGGTGGAGTCAGGGCAGCGCATGCTACCAGGGGCGCACCCCTGGGCGCCTCTAAATTTAAAGTGGAAGAAGGTTTTTCTGTTGAAAAAGGTTCAGTCTCCATTCCCTCGCAAGGGACGCCCGTACAGTATGGAGGAAAGGGGACGGGACGTAAGAGTAATGTTCAAATTAAATCAAATACACAAAAATAGTAACTTTTTCTTTTTACAAACTACATATCTAATGTTATTATTGTAAGCAATTTCAGTACTACTAGAAGAAAACATTTGTTGGTTGGTTTTACAACACAAAAAGGGTGTGCAAGAGACGGGAGGGTTCCACAAAGGTGTGGACCACTGCTGTTCATCATGTGTTTCACTCGACACACTTGCAAACTTGACTTAGCCTGGTTTACTCTCCTGCCAGGGCTTTATCATGTAATGTCCTTTATACACTTGCAAACTTGTACATATCTTGCATTCATTCTGTTATTTCCCCTCTTCAAACATTGGGTCTCATATTCCCTTTTATGCACTTCCTTTATCTTTAATTGTCTTTGATAAGGTTCCCAAAGTGAACTGGTGTCCCAGCTTCCCTCCGGAGGACTCACCAGATTTCTGTGGTGTCTTAGGAAAGGTTGCTGAAGAATTCTGGTGTCCCAGCATCCCCTCTCCTCATCCCTGAGGACTCACCGGCTTTCTGGGGTGTCCTTCGGTTCTCCTGTGGTGAATGTGAAGAGGCACTTCGGCGTCCCACTGCCCCTTCTCGAGCACACCAACTTCGCTTGTCAGTTCCTGCGTCCTTCGCAGTTCCTGCCTGCCTCCTGTGTGCTTCTGAGTGTTCGACCGGCGTGAATACTGCTCTCAGGTTCCAGCAAACGCCAGGAAGTCTTCCTCTCTCTTCCTCTCGTGGCTTCTATGCGGCGGACCAGCTTCTGCAGTCTTATTTCTCTGGCCTTCCACTTGAGCTGCTTGGCTCCATGGTCTTCCTTGCAGCTCTGTAGTCCCTCAGTCAGCACAGAGAGCACAAGGCTTAACCAGGTAACATCTCTCACCTGTCAGCTGGTTAGGGTTTTTAAATGTCCTGGTACCTATTTTGCGCTTGCCACCACTAGAGCGCATCTTGTGCTTCTCGCCTTTACTGATCCTCATTACTCCATTCAGCTTTCTTGTTGCAGTACTTTCACATAATGGGAAATGGTAGCTAGTTCTTGGTAACTTATGTATAGAACACATGCAGGTATTCTTAGTAGAGTAGCTTCCATAGGTGCTTGAAGGGAGCCATGACAATATGCCATTAAGGCATGGGGAATGAAAGGGGTATCCCTAAAAAGGAAAAGGGGATACCATGTCTCATCTGATGTCGTATCACCCCTCTGAGGGTCTCCCCCCTCATATAGCCGCTCCCAGGGTCAGGATCAGGTAGCGGCTGCCGTCCCCTGACCACATGGGGAGAAGTCACCACTGGGAAACGAGTGATGACATCATCAGATTTATCACAGTGCTTTCCTTTAAATTCCTGACCCTCCAGGTGGTAGAATAGCCAGAGAAGCCAGGGCAACCTTCCAGATTTTGATTATCACTCAACAAGGGAAAGTCCACGCAATATGCCTGAAATATTATTCTTTATAATAAAGTTGGCCATAGGAATTAACTACAAAATATACAGGTAAGTACACAGTAAAGTAACAATTAGAATATGGATAATAAAATCAAGTAACTTCGGAGGACCAAAATATAATTACCTCGCAAGTCCAATGATACGTCGACAGGCCCTTAGGAAACAATGGACCACTGCTATCCTAGAGAGGTAAGGAAAAAAGGGTCTGCACACAAGAAGAGCACCAAAAGGATCAGATGAACCACCAGATGTAGCCCATCTTACCAGTTAAATTCACCAAACCCCAGTATGTGAGCTGGCATAGGTTGGTGATCACATCACCAGCAGGGAAGGTCGCAGTTCGGTTCTGGATGGGCTAGCTTAGCACGGGAGCCGTACAGCCATGGACAAATTAAACAAACCCCAACAGGCGAGTCAAAGAAAAATCCAGATGAAGAGATGTTTCAAAGATGGACCTGCAAAGTGGAAGCCTTGGAACAGCAGCTGGCACAGCTGAGGTGAGGCAAGGTCTGGAGTTGAATACGCCAACCCTTTAGAAAAGGGCCTAGATACCTAGCTAAGGTCAGAGTGACCCCTAGATATGTGCAGGCAGTGCAATGGTGAGTCTGTGACTGAAGGACAGAGATCCATCAATCATAACCCTAGCAATGGGTCACAGGTTGCAGTGCCAGGAAAATGCAGCAGAAGACGCCTCTGCAGGTCTCCATGCTCGATCATCAAGTTACGGGTTCACCAGATTGAACAGCCACGCCAGGTTGATGCAGTGCTCGGTTCCAAAGGTCACACCCTCGAGAGCTAAAGAACCACAAGAAAAATACCTCAAGAAGAATGGATCCACTTGTGCACAGAGGATCAGTGCCCGGATATGGTTCCTTATGGTCAGGAGATGGACAAAGCACTGGACGTTGCAGGTGCAGAGCTTCCAAAGTCCTTTTTACATCAGTTGTCCATCTTGGATGGAGCAAGATTGAATCACAGCAACTGACTAAGTTTCCAGTGCAAAGTGTCAGCTTCTATGCCAAACCAAAGGGTAAAAGGTAACTTTAACCACAAATCACATGCACCCGGACCATACAAACACTGTATGGCCAACCAACCACTGTTGGCAAGCGCACACCAGCATTTACATTAGTTCAGGCGAACACAAGGTGCATGGAGTCCATAGGCAGATGAATCCCAAACATTCACCTCTACATTCCCTCCCAGGTAACACCACACATTCATTTGGGAGCACCTGGCCCGAGTGAACGTTAAACAAATGGCCCTACGTGATCATTCCTGGTCTCCAAGCCATCAAACCGAAGGAAAACAAACAATCTGTTGCCTGGACTAGATTTCACTGTACTGGGGGTTCAATTGTGAAATTCTCTAGAAAGTAAAGGCTTCATGGGAGCCAGAATGGCTACTACATTTGCAGACATTATGTGAAAGTGCACTACAACCAACCAAAACATTTACAACTGTCTGGAACAGGATACCAAGGGGCAGCTTGGTGGCATCTGCCAGCTATAAAGTTCATAAGGGGTGGTCCCCAAAGGGCCGCAAAAATATAAAAGTCACATCCCCAAGGAGGCCTGGGTTTCAATGGGGAAAAATAATTAGGGCAACATAAAAGACAAGCCAAAGTGGAGGGCACTCACAAAAGTAAGAAAAGGAGCATTTTCTCCCTGACATAATGGTTATTTAGGGAAAGTAGTGCTAAGGGATGAAAGACACAGAGTAATGGGGCCGTCACGAACAAGCCTGTTCTTTGCAATCTACATCATAGTATTACAAACAAGTTTGGCTTGCAGACCTCATCAAGTGAGTGGGAGAATAATGGATCTGTTTCATTGACATAAACCGATAGGGGGAGCTGGCAACAGACGTTATGCTTAATATACAACATTTCAAACTGTATACACTGCTCTAAAGGGAGTCAATGTTAACATTTTGGTTGAGAGGAAATGGGGTGCAACCCTCTCGAAACTGTCATACAGCTGCTTTGTTTTGAATAATCTGAAATTGGCCAATAAAATAGCTAAGCATTCGAAGATAGAAAGAGTTGCTGCTATACCGCTGGAATGAGGGGATATAGTGGCATGCAAATATTAGGTCAGGAGACAAAAGGTTTTTCACAGGACCATTGCCCTATACAATCAGCTGCTAGCAAAATATTTCAAATGTGGCATCAGTTATATATCCAAAACCACCCTGAAACCATGATTTATTTTATATCCAGGGAGGCGGAGGGGCCATAGCTCATCTCAATGTTATGTTACAGCATTGTTATACTGTGCCAAATCATCACTGTAGTAATATCAGAGCACCTGGCTTGTCGGGAAAGTAGGTGTATTGAATCCCTACCAGTAATAACCAGACCCAAGTCTGAAGAAAGAGGAGTTGGGTTATTTAAAGGGCATGAGGAAGCAGGTACAGTTTCTGACAGACAACGGGAGGGATAATGTGGCCAGGGAGGGTTATTTTTGTGATATTGTGGGTCCACTGGAGAGCTGCATGTCAGCACTTGAGGAAGGTGGTGTCTTTATTTGTTGAGTAAACAATTGCCAATTTGCGTGTAAAACCAGTTGAGGCCTGAAGTGATTGGATGGTGATGGACCTAAAAGCGTGCTGAAGAGGTACTAAAAAGAGAACGACTTGATCTCTATTTGGTTTATCCTTGTACCAGACCAAATCCCAGATAGATTGGTTTGGCCTGCCAGGCCTGGGTATGAGGGAGCCCCAACCAGGGTGGGCTGTAGAACGGATGAATTTGACTGGATAGCGGTCAAGGAAGGAGGCAAAGCATTTTATGTGCTATGGTTCTCAGAGGTAAATGGCAGTACAAATACCCAAGGCTCACCCCTAACTATGCAGCTGCTGCATGTGCCCTATAGTATAGCAAAGCCAAAATCGGATGGCTGGAAGGTTTTGAAAAAAATCCTAACCACGGGTAGAGTTCTGGGAAACCCTCCAGACCAATGTTTTTCAGCCTGCCAAGCCATTACAGAAGGGTAAAGACCATTTGCAAATCAGGATCGATACCTCCATACCCCCAAAAGGGACAGTCCAGCCAGACTGCTAGGTCACATCCCTTCTGCACGAGACCACATGCATCCTCAGACATGTTTTCGGCTGAAACATGTTTGGGAATGCTTGTGTTCTCGTGCAGAAGGGATGTGACCAAGCAGTTCAGGCTGCGCTGCCCCTTTTGGGGTGGGACCAAGCCTGATTTGAATATGGTCTGTCCCCTTTTGTAATGGCTTGCCAGGCGAAGAACGATGATCTGGAGCGTTGCCCACAGCAATGCCAGAGGCTAAGATTAATTCTAAACCTTCCAGCCATCATCACCTCTTTTGTTTTGCTATAGTATAGCATTCAAAGGTGTGGGCCGTATACAAACCACACAATCACCCCTAACTGAGTCTCTGCTGTATGTGCCCTGTGGAATAGCATCCAGCAGCACTGGACAGTACAAATACCACACAATCACACCCAACTGAAGCTGATATTTGTGCTATATGTCTTGATTGTATCAAATCAAGAAGTTGTAGAGCAGGTACATGCCACCAACCACACAAACCGTATTATTTATGAGTATTTAACTTCAAGCAGTGGCTACTTATCCAGTTATTAATGGGCCTTTCACACTACTTTAATGTTATGCTTTGTTTAACAGAAGCAATATATAAATATCATAGCTCAGAAATAGATTTGAAAGTCATATCACCATATAACAGACGCCAGAAGCCAGACATAAATTGAAGAGATTAGGTAAGAATGTGAGGAGCCTTGAGGAAGTCCAAATAGAAGGTGTGTGTGTGCAAAAAATGGGGAGCAGAGTTGGCTTGGAACCCATTCTCTAGGAAAGATGGTACCAATTTAGTGTAGTGCCCCTTGATAGCCAAACACTTTATGCGAGATGCAAGACAATAGTCTGCTTCGAGATGGCTTGGCTACAGACCACATTGCATATTTCACAAAGCCGCACCTAGAAGTAATGATATCCATAGTCTGACAAAAACGATAACAAGGTGCGCATTTGACAATTACGCAAAGACTGATTCAGCTGGAAGAGTCTGGTATCGAACATAAACATTAAATAATCATCTAGACAAAAAACATGCTTGAATCATAACTGTACTATGAGAAAGACACTTCTGTCAAAAAAGCCCCTTTAATAAAGGAACAGTGACTGACAATGCTACTCGTCATTGCAAAAAAACAAAGACTTCATTTCGGAATGGGCTGAAAAACAGTGCCCCCGCTCACAACCTTTAAAACATCACTCTAAGCTTTTAAGTTGTTTCCGAACTTCTGATAGAAAAAACACAAACCCAAAATGTGAAGAAATTCAGAAATATAGGAAATCTGAAGGAGGACAAACATCGGTAAAATATCTTAAAATAGAACCCATTCACAAAATAGTTTATAAATACAAAGGTTTTGAAAATGTATGAAGTTGAATTGAACTCCTGGGTGTGTTCAAAATCCCAATAGAAAACCTAGGCAGATTCAGATGTTTGTAGTCAAGAACATCATAAGGTAAGTTACAAGTACAATGATGGCATGTTGTGACTGTGCAAACGGAAGACCCATCTCATCTTGCCACTCATAAACCTTAATATGGCATTCGCCTTAAGTGATTACAGTCTCTTCACTTTCTCCATTGGCCCTAAAAACGACCGATGAGGCAGAAATATAGGCTGTTCAGCCCCACCCCAAAACACTGGTAAAGCGAAGTCTGTGGACCCAATTCCAAAGACATTACATCTATGTTTCACAAAATGTTAAGGATAAAGAAAATAGTGCAACTAACGACCTGAGATCTTAGGGAGCAGCTGAAGACGTGTATGCTCTGAAGATAAACAATGACATGCACTGAGTAATAGTCATCTCTTCATTAGAAATGACATTCCTAAACACGTGACGCAATTCTGCAATGCTTAGATCTATTCACATCCTCATTAACGTGGACGAGGATTGCCACTAATAATATCGTTGAGAGATGCAGTTTTTATGTAATAATTTAAAAGAATGAAAATATGTATGCAAAGTAATAGCAGAGCATGACAAAACAAGCACTGCAGTGGACATCAAAATGAAATCCATATCGTGGGGAACAGGATTTAAAAGCTCTGGTAAAGCAACAGCGGAGTGTTAACTGATTTAATTAAAATATGTAAGAAAGTCAATATGTTTACATAGCTTCTAAACAGGGATATTTCCTCAATGAACATCCACGGGGTAGGAGGTGCAAAGTAATTATCTTTTTTTAGATGAAAGGCAAAGGATCACGACGCTGATGTAAATGTATCTGTATTTTCTGGACAGCAAAACACCAGAAAATTACATGGACGAAATGTGCGAACTGGCCTGACCGCAGCGCTGTGCTGTGCTAACTGTCCACAGAGAAATGGGACTGAACAAAATGAGGGTCCGAGACCAGATGGCTCATGAAAAATAATCAGCTTTTGACACTGCACCCAATGGTGCTCAATAGTGAATGTATGGATAGGGCCGGGAGGATAGTTCAGGGGCAACACGTTTGTCTTGGAAGCAAGACAACGCAGAGCAACATAGGTTCGAATCCCGGTCCTGTTCTCCGATATTAAGTGCGTTATAAAATATTAATTATTGAAACATTATGGATGGAGGCCTCGAAAGGATAGCAGAGCTTTTATTTGCAATGCTGTTTGCATTGCAAGCCCCGTGGGTGTCACAATGAAAAAAGAGCCCCATAGCTAAGCAGCAATGCACAGTTATTTTTCTTTTTATATATGCCTATTTAAACACAGCTGGCACATCATTGCCAGGCTACATTACAAATAGTTACAAGTTGCAAGGCTGGATGGGTCTTCAAATAACCCATTTGTTAGTTTTGTTACATTTCTAACGATAACATTTCTTTACTGTTTTTTTACTTATAATACAAACAAAATAATGAGCCTTCTATTTTTCCATAACAAAATAATCTTGTTCTGTAATTAATGCATTACAAGCAGCTTAACTTTCGGCTGGAGAAAACAGACTTACCCAACACTATCCAAAAAGTTTGAATTACTCAGGTTTTCCTCAACTAATTAAAGAGCCAACTCTTCATGTTGGCCATACAGGTGACTGGTTCTTTACTCTTATACTGGCATTCCACATCATCAAAATAACGACTTTTTCCCTGGACAGTCACTGCTCATCTCGCCTATTCAACCTACGGACTTCGCTAATAAGGATAGTAATGAAACTCCAAAGTTTATGGGTGGCACTATTGTGCCCATGCTTAACATGCATAACAAACTACCACGTTGCTCCAGCAACTAAGCCGAACACAAACGGAGAAACCATAGTGCCAGAACAAAATGCCTCAGTGCTGTATCTCCGGAATATCTATTACAATCCAAACAAATCACACCAATTAACAATTACCTTAAAAGACTAAATGAATATCAAACTGAAAGCTCATTCTCCTCTGGAATGTTAACATTATTTTAAATGATTCTCAGGGACCCGAGATCAGACAAAATTCTTGGAGCTAATTTTGAACCTTGATCACATCGATCCAATGATACTGCAACATTTACAAATAACACATTAAAAACTAAATAAATGTAAAATGCTCAATTCTCGATGAAGATTCATATGTTAATTGCTGCTAAATTGGACTCTTTTCCACCCTTTTTTACCTCTGACGAATTAAAGCAATTATTAACAAAAATCAAACCACCTGGTTCTCATAAGTAAAGTGCGGGCAAAGGGCTATGGTAATTGTATATCATAGCAATTTTAAGTATAGATTTCATAGATAAATCCTTAGAATCTGGTTGTGACCCCCCTCTTTAACACCACTCTTGGAAAGGAAAGGTGCAAAGCCTACGGATCTTGTCAATTACTGTGCCATTTCTAGATCACCTTTTCTCTGAAACTTGACTGAGCAGTAGCAGCTTGCCAACTGCTTTCTCATGTTGAAGCTACAAAAATCTAAGACTTGATAAAAGTAGTTGTTTTAGTGCAGACAACGCTTCATTAGAAGACTAGGTAATGATGATGGTGGCAAAGTGCTAATCCTTTTACATCTTTTGGCTATCTTTTCGACAGAGCAAACCTCACCATTCTCCTTCATCACATAAACCGCTTCAGTATTGCAAGAAGAGCAAGTAATTTCCTATCAAACTGGAGTCAATACCTATTGACAATTTCCAATCACCGGTTTTACAGTGATTTGTGGGGTCCCTCCGGAACTATAATTTCTCCAGTATTAGTACATGGAGATCATTATTGACCTCATCTCAGACAATCAGAATGGTCAGAGTGCAGTCAATAACTAATGATATTGACCAATAACGCACTTCCTCTCTGGGAGTAGCTTTTTTCTGCTGCAACATCCTATTTAAGAAAACAAAGAGTAAAACCTTGGGAAATGCTTTACATTTCTTACTGAGAAATTGTTACTTTTACGTGACTCAAACTTTGAAATTTAAATGCTTAACTTATGAAGACAAACTTATTTAAATACTACAAAATAAAACCACATTTCATGTACTGTCTGTTTACTTATCAAAGTAACGTTTATACACCCAAAAAATGTATTGTTATTATCACTATGTGCTAAATGCCTTATAGACCTTGTGGGAGGTCATTATTGCTTGGGATAATGACCCACCACGAAGTTATGGCCCAAGGGGAATTATAACCAACCATTAAATATAATTCCTTACTCTTTCAGTCTGATGTTTTACACATATGCTAACTTTACAAAATCCTTCTCTGTTAGTAGGAAACATCGAACACTTCATATTCCAAATTTACATTGGGTTTGTTGAAAGTCAGCACAGTAAAAAGGTGGACAGTAATCGGCACACATTTCATACTAGATTATCCATCTTTTAGGCCCACTCATTGGGACCCTCCCCATAACCGTTTGAGTTAGTATGAAATGAAGGAGTCTAGATGGGCAACCGACTCTGGTTCATCAAATAAACAAAACTGGCTTATGTTTGCACAGATACTGCAACTTTTTTTTCATTTATTTCATCATCATTCTTCATCAAATACGAATAGCAAAATCGTTTCTTACATCAAGACATTATGATTTCTGGAATGCCATTAATTTAGGCTTTCCGAAATATCATCTTCATAGACTTCAAAATACATTAAAAAAACTGGCTCACCTCTCAGGAGAGTCGATAAATTCCTTCCCATCCTTGTACTTACCTGCTGCTGCCTACCTACTGTACCCAGAAACTGTAGAGATCAACAATGTACTCACACCTACATTACCATAAGTTGCTTGCTTTGAGGTAGCTCATTATATATAACTGCTATGACCACCATATCCGGATACTTTTATTACTTGTAATTTATTGTATTCTGTTATTATTATCATTTGTGCAACTCTGTTAATGTATCTCAAGCAATGCGACCAGTTACCTGAGGGTTAGGTGCGCTATACAAATTAACAATTAAATTCAATTCAATTGTATTTTCTCAAGCTTCATTATAAATCTCCTATATCAAGTGCACTTTACTTTTCAGTGGAGGACCAAGTGCATTTTAAAGCTTTTTTCTTTAACACAAGACCTACTATCAAACTTAATCTATCTTTCTGAGAGAATGTTAAAAATGTAACCATCCCGGATCAATATCTCTTGATAATACAAAAAGCTTGTTATGCAAAGGGGGTTCAAAGATCCTTTTCAGTTCAACCTTCAGTTCTATACAATTCCTTGCACATTCCATTAAAAAGATCGAGGGCCATTTTGCTTTTAGGAAAAATCCAACCTTTTATTTAGCGACATAACTCTACTGGTCAGTTTCCGCTAACTCTATATAATAAACATCTGCAACAAACATATTTGACAACTGTCTGGGCAAAAGATGTGCTTTAGAAACATATTAACATGACATAATTCTAGTATATACGATTTTGTATTCTGTATATTTTCAAAATTGCCTTTCTATGCCATAGGAAATGGTCTGACACCAGCAACACGTTATTCAAGGAATGGCTACATATTATCTGCAAGCACACCAATGCAGAGACCTTCTTGATATTACAGTATATTATCGTTGGCGGTGCACTGGGCACAATGGACATATGCCAGTACTTGCTTAGCTTGGCCAGGGACCATGTCCAGCGCACATTGTGTGCATGTATTTAAGTATAGATGGGAGTTTTATTTCCCACTAGGGGCCTTGGGATGGCGAGGGCCTTAATGAGGTACCCGGGACGACATCAGGTGGTAAAGACTCCCACCATGAATGGCGATTAGTAGATGGGACAATGAGTATGGTGTCCGGGGGTAGGCATTAGGCGGAAGGTGGGAAAGAGGAATGTAGTGTGCATTAGGAGAAACAAACGCAGGTCAAGCGGAAGCTGTACCAGAAGCTGCACAGAAAGAAGGAGGCTGGCAGACCAGCCAAGTGACATTAGCGGTGAAAACCAGGGAGCGGCCCGGTGGAGCGGCAAACCAGGGTTCAGGCAAGGAGAAGGTGGAGACGGGCAAGGGATGCTGTGAGTAGCAACAATATGGCTGCAGGCTGGGAAAGGTTTTAGCATGAGGTACATCATGTTTATGAGTCAATCAGGTTGCTAGGAGCAGCAAACCCAGGCATTAAATGATAATGGGTAAATTATACTATATATATATATATATATTTTATTTATTTTTATTGCACATTCGTATGGCGTCTATACTTCAGAATGCGTTTCCAGGTGCCCCAAGATGAAAAGGAGGGTGGGGGGCAGAGGAGTAACAACAATAACGGTCCTACTAGGCCTTGTGACATTCGGATCAAGAAGTGCAGAGGGACATAGGAGGGGTAAGGAGAGGGTGAGGGAGGGATAAGTTCTGGAGGGAGGGGGCCCAAGCGGCTTGCAAGTGCTAGGGGGAGCAGGGGCTAGGGGTAAAGGTGAGAAGGGGGGAGAGGACCAGCCTAGGAAGGCTAGTCAAGGAAGGGTGCCAGTGGGCAAGTGCTGGTATGAAGGGTGAGAGGGAAGACTGGACAGAGGAGGGTCTGGCCCCGGGGAGACTCATAAGGGACAGAGGCACCCAGGTGTAGCAGCAGGAGGAGACTAGCAGGGGAGGGGGAGAAGGAAGGAGTAAGAGAAAAGGAAGGTCTTCAGTAGCTTCCCAAACTTAAGAATATATGGCTCAAGACGGAGAGGGGCAGGGAGGCTGCCCCAGAGGGAGGCTTCTGCCGAAGAGAGCGATCTACCCCCAGCTCTCTGCTTGGAGAAATGTCTGATCTGCAAAGAGTTGGAGCTAGAGGACCGAAGGACTCTAGGCTGTAGGTATTTAGGGAGAGCGAGTTGTATGTAGCGAGGTCCCAGGCCCCAGAACGCCCTGTGGATGATGCAGAGGGTCTTGAATTGGATCCTTGCAGCAACCGGGAGCCAATTGAGAGATTTTAGGGCTGGAGTGATGCGGTGCCTGGGCTTGAGGTCAAGGATAAGTCTTGCAGTCTTATTCTGGATTAGTTGAAGAGGGCGGAGTGAGGAAAGAGGCAGATTAAGGAAGAGGCTGTTGCAGTGATCAAGCCTTGAGAGAACCAGAGCTCTGGAGACATTGAGTTTCTGGGGGGAAGGTGAGGAAAGGGAGATTACCTGTGAGGAGGTGAAGCTGATAGTGGGCCTTCTTAGCAAGGTCAGAGATATGAGGTAAGAAGGAGAGAGCAGTCGAAGAAGACACCCACGATTTTAGCCTCAGACAAGGGTGAGAGCCCAAGGAGGGCAGCCAGAGTGTAGGAGGGAAGGAGCGAGTAGGGGTCCCAATGAGAAGGATCCCAGTTTTACTGATGTTAATGCACAGATCATTAGCAGCATACCATGTCTGTATGTCAGTCAGATAATAGAGAATGAGGAGGAAGAAGAGGGAAGCTTAAAGGGGAGCTGTGTGTCGTCAGCATAACACTGGAAATGAGGAGTGAAGGTGGCAATAAAGTGGCCAAGAGGGGCAAGGTAAATGTTGAAAAGCCACAGGGAGAGGATAGAGACCCGAGGATGTTGCAAGTTGAATGTGTGGTAGAAGATAGAAAGGGGCCCAGTTGAACTTAGGAAGGTCGGCTCAAGGGGAAAGAGGTTAGCCAATCCAGTGCCCGCTCTGTCTTGCCCAGGCCATCACAGAGCCGATTTTGGAGGATGTAATGATTGACTGTGTCAAAAGCAGAGGACAGATCCGGGAGAATAAGGGTTGGAAGGAGAGTTGGAGTCGAGATTTGAGAGCAAGTCATCACGGGTGTTCAGGAGAGCAGTTTCTGTGTCTTTGGTTGCTCTGAAGCCAGACTGGTGGTCATGAAGGCAGCCAACCGACTCAGTGTGATGAATAAGTCGGGAGATGACCGATTTCTCCAGGAGTTTGCCCAAGAAAGGGGTAGTGAAGATAGGGCAGTAGTTAGCCAGGTAGGAAGGATCCACAGATGGCTTTTTGAGGAGGGGGTGCACAAGGGAGTGCTTGAGGGGTGAAGGGAAGAAGCCAGTGGCAAAGGAGTGGTTACAGAACTCAGCCAAGGGGGAAGCGAGAGAGGCAATGTGGTCCTTGATAGTTCTAGAGCAGAGAAGCACGTTTGGAGGAGACTTTCATAGAGCAGACAGTCTTGGTGACCTCATCAGGTGCTATGGGTAAGAAGGATGAGAGTAGGGGGGGGAGGGGAGGCTGCATGCAGGCGGGGGAGGGAGAGGCATAGAGGAGAGAGAGCACAGGGTGTCCAGAGTTTTGGTAGTGAAATGGCTGGACAACACTGTGCAAAGGTCATGAGAAGGAAGAGGAGAAGTGGAGACTGCAGCAGCGTTGGCAAGTTCCTTGCATATTTTGAAAAGTTCTGCCGTATTGTTTGTAGCCCCCGAGATGTAGTATTGGATGTGGGCCTGTTTCTTAGAGCGGATAGTGAGTCTGTACTGCCCTTGGAACAGGCGACAGGCCAGATTGTCTGAGGATGTGCTAGAAAGCCAGCCACTTCTGTTCCGCAGCTTTGCATTTGCGTTTCAACGAGGCTAGGTCAGAATCATACCACATATTGCACTTGGAAGCAGGCTTATTACAGATCCTCATTGCAGGGGCAAGGGTGTCAAGAGTGTTGGAGATGGAAAGGTGAAGGTTACCAAGAGCGATTACTTCAGGAAAATTGACATTTTTTGTAAAAAAGAAGCTTTAGCTGAAGAGTGTTACAGTGCAGGCATAAACGGAAAAACTCCTAAAGTGGTTGGCATAACTTACCCAGTAATTGTCTTTCTGTGGCTTTTCTCAAGTTAGACCCACATGCTTTCCATAGGCCGCCATCTTGTGGTTGGTTCCGAGCATCACACTTGTTATTTTCAGAATCGAAAAAAGGGGCCATCGCCAGGGGCTTTCCTGTCACACTATCCTACCTTACGTGTGGAGGTACTTATGATCCTGTACGTGTCGATGTTCTCAGATTGATCGTTTTCCAGACCTGATATATGACATGTTTCAACCTTCCAAGTGGAAGGGCTGGGTTGACATATGCAATGCAAAACCTTCTAAGGCTTGTGAATCTGCTTAGATTCAAATGCTTTGCATAGATTAGCTACCTATACCGGTTAATGGTGGCAACTAAGTTAAAGGAAAAACTGAAAACACCTGTGCACTGCCCTTCGCTGATGCAATATTTTTGATTTATTATCAGCACATACAAGTTGTACAACTTTTTACACACAAGAATAGAAAACAAAAAACGATTACAAAATGTACAATAAACAAATACAGTAAAACATATAAAACACTCACACTAAAACCTTGTTTAAAAATCTCAATATCACAATATCTAAAATTGGTTCCTGGCTGTTTAGTAATCTAAACCAAAAGTACTCTGAATAAAAAAAAAGACATAATAAACAAATCTAACAAACATATCGATTTGAAGATCTTGTAACATGCGACAATCATTTAATAGCTGGTTGAATGTTTCTACAGCTTTGGCACAATGTCTACAAACTCTATAAATTCTTGGAATTTTAGTTCAAGCTCCTGAAATCTATCTAGTGGGCATCACATTTAGTTTGAACCTCAACATGTCACCTCTGTGTAATCTAGAAGGGTGCTTTTTCAAAAAACAAGGTAAAACATTGAAAACCTTCACCTCATATCTGAAGTGATAGTACAAATGATAACGCATGGCCATCGCTTGTTTTCTATCCAATCCTCTTCGAAAAAGGTTATTTTTAACCTGTTGGGGATTGTCCAAGAGCTCCTTCACTGAAACGTCATGAGAGCTTAATATGAGATTGCCTGCTTTATCCAGCTACTTAGTACCTTACATCGATCATTAATTAATTCAGCCCTAAGGTTAACAAATACATTATTTTCTGGCAGAACAAAACATTTCATGAGAGACTGCAATAATTTCCAGTTAAAGGAATGGTTCGGTTCAAATTTTTTATTGCCCCAACGGGTCGGCCATGTGTTTTTAAGCCTAAGTCGCTCGATTTTAAAAATTTCCTAAGGACCTTACCCGAGTTTTCGTCCATTAAACACACGCGAAAACAGGCACCAGCGAGCTGCCATTTTGTGATAATCCTATCATTTCCCCCATCGCCCTGGCTGACCTGCTTTTACGGCACTAAATCATATCCCCCACCCCTAAGCCTGACATTATCAAAACATTCATATTCCCCGCCTCTCTCCGTGACGTTACTGTGCTGCGTAGGCAAACGCACCCAGTCGTCTTCTACGCGACTTCACACAGAACCCGGAAACCAACACAGATCAGCTCACAACACAGCGCGCCACAATTCGGAATATGAAACTCTACTTTAAAATCAAACAGCAACACGGTAAATTTGGTAAAGTACATTTATTTGACATTACCTGTTTATAGAATATTCAGCAATTGCCATATGAACTCCGAAAGTCTTTTATTTTCTTTTATCTCTATCCGCAAATCCGTAAAATTTTATCGTGAGTCACGCGCTGTTCCTTTATGGTACACAGGGTGTTGGTTTTCGTTCAAAGAAGCACTTTTGTTGCACATTGAACCGCAAGGCTGTTCCATCAAGTAGGCACTAGGCCAGCGTAAAGGTTGATATGTTGCTTCTAGCCGCTAGTACCGCGTAATGGCATATGGGCCCTTGGCGATCGTCCCATAAGATCATCAGAATGGTGCAGTTGTTTACATTAAGCTGCAGCTGGCAGCTGAAGAAACCGTCTGCCGGTGTCTGAAACTGGTGGCAGTGGCAAAAACAGGAGTATATACCTGTTTTGAAAACATAAAATTTATAATTGGTCTCGCCAGCCGATCTTTATTAATATTATTCATTTTATTTATTACGGCCGAGCTGAAACTATTTGCTTTCAAGGATAGTGCAATGGAGTATGTTCGGCTCTAAAATCAATGCGAAAACTAACTAAAATAAATCGAGGTTAGTACACAATGAGAAACGACTTTTTGTCTACATGCGTGTGGAATGTGGACCTGCATGCCCATGTGCCCGCTACAAGGACGATCCCACAAACGTTTTCAAAGCTCTTCATTCATTCATTTATTCATGCATCCATTCATTAATTCTTCATTCCAGTATAAAAGCGTCTAAAGAGTTACTTACATTATATTTGCAGTTTCCATTGTGTCTCTGCGTAATGCAGTCCGTAAATCCCACTGTGCTCTTGACAACGATTTTTCGTATACTGAACTAACATGAAACTCGGTCTAGTTTAAGAATTTTCTGCCTTATCGTCTCTTACGTTATTGCACTCCCCAACCCCCCCTTCAAATGAAGTTCTTTCTGCATGGTCCCTGTTTCTCAAGGTCAAAAAACAATAGAACCATATACTGCCAGTGCGAGTTGTGGGCCTCTTCAGGGCGCGAGCTGAAAATCAAAGCCGCTGACCTTCACTAGAAATGAGCATACATTCTTTCTTTGCAACATCCCGTAGTAAAGCCATCTGTGAGAACTTGAAGTTTCGAATCCATCTATGTAGTGCGCCTCAATGTGCAAATGCGAACTGGCTTCTCTCCCATCTGCAACGGCTCGCTTGGCGCGTTCTAAGGCCCCCAATTTTGTCCTCGATGTCTGCGAGCTTTGAAGCCCCAAAGAACCATAACTATTGCGACTTTTATTTTTTTGGGGAAGGTCAGGGAAAGTATAACGTACCCAAGGAGTTGAGTTGAAAGTGAGATTTATTGTTTGTTTGTTTTATTATTTGCAATACGCAAGCCTCCCCTCGGTTAACAGTGCCCAGCATTTATAAGAGATTGCGAAAATTAGTTACATCAACAAAAATATATACATACACATATAGACAAGGTCAGCAATATGAGGCGAATAGAGAGAGAATTCAAAGATGACACCCAGGTAGTCGGCACCCAGGATGGTGAAGGTAGGGGTTAGGGTTAGCGTACTTTGTATGCACACTGTCCAATAAAATTTATTTACAAAAAGACAATCGTATTACAATTATTTAAACCAGGATTTGTACTTCACAACCAGCTCTCCTTTGGGTGGACATGGCACAGTGGCAATGTTGGGTGGCAATGCATCAGTGCTCTGCAAAGAAATGTTAAAAATTCCATATCTGTGCTTCTCTAATACAGCAACAATAAGGCTTTTGACAAAGTCGAACTCCATTTCCTCATAGACTGGTTTGATCACCCATTGCTTACTTCTTTTTGAAAAGGCCTTAGTGTAGCGAAGCATCCTTACATCACCCTTAGTCCTAGATTGTTCACGGCCGTGATACTAGTTATGGGCCAAGACGGCAAGTAGAGTCCTATGTCTCATGCCCTGTATGCTGAAATGCAAGCGCTTTGGCCTGTACTTAAGGCACATATTGTGGAACACCTCCAAAACCCCTGTGTGACAGAATTCTGTGAGTCCCCTCAAATCAATTGATAGAGTTTTATCGAAAACAATCTTCTCAATGGCTTTGTGTGTCGGTGAAGATGGATTCAACCACTTCTTCTTCCGTGTCTCCACTGGGGATAAAGGGCCATGTTCACATTGGTGGAAATGTAGGTTTTCTGACCAGCTGGGCACGTTGGTACAGTGGTGCATCAGTGACCGCCATTTTTCAAGTAGTATTTCCACTGACCCTTCACAAGTTTTGGAGCTCCACCAAAGATGGTTGCTGATAGACTGGGACCACTCTGAAATACTTTCCAAACCTTTTTTTTCCCCTGCAGCCGAGATTTTCTTATTGATTGATTTAGCAAGATGCCATACGTCAAATTGATGTTTAATATGTGGGAACTGCTCTCTCATTGTCTTGGCAATTGAAACGTGTCTGTCCGTGGCTATGAGGTCGATGTGCATTCCCCTCGATTGTAGATATTCCACTGATTTTAGAAATCCTAGTTTCTCCATGGCCACTGAGGATGTACATTGTGTTACCTGCACGACCACCAAACTCACAATTTTCTTACTATCCATGTCCTGAAAGTGGTAGGGGCAGTACTTGGCAGAAAATCCAGGGCTGTCGCACTGTCCATCGCCAGCTAGCCTGAATCGTTTGCCTTCGGCTGTACTTGCTAGAGAAAATGGTTCAATTTTCCAAGCATCCTAATGGCCGGAAACAGATAATCATGTTGGTATTTGTAGTACTGCGTTTTTGAAATGAAATGGAGTCCCACAAACTGAAAGAAAGACTCTAACTTTCTAAAACTGGAGCCACTAAAAAGTGATGCAGCTGCACACAGTAGATTGCCTGCTGGCAGTTTCCCCAGCATCGGTTGTGCAAACCATGAGAACATATGATGTAATCTACAGGCGGCATGTATTGTGACATTACTGCCTTGTTTTTGACGAGTCACATGAATCAATGGCTTCCCACATACTTTCCCTCTGACGGAATGTCCACATTTCAGCATACTTATAATATCCATCAAACAACTGTCGAATACTATGTATTTGCCCTCTTTCATTAGACTGTCATCCTGCGTCAAAGTTGTTTCGGCCTGTGACGTTGAGGACATATCACCACATTTGAAAGAAATATCGCTGCTATCAAGTTCTGATGCGTCGGTGAATGCTGCTGCTGGTTCATTCTCTGTCATTTCAACATCTGCTACCTCAACATTGATGGGAGAACACAACAATGTCGACAGCTTTTTTGGTGACAATATTTTGGTGGGTGTAGATTGTGTGAATTGATCTGCGACTACTTCAGAGCTATCTTCAATAGATCCAGTATCGTGTTGTTGCGGCGGTGCGGTCGTACTGTAGCAATGGTCCAATACAACTTTACTGGATACTCCGGACACATTCATTTCATGTTCTGGCCATTGGACATGAGCATCCTGAGTCTCAACATGCCGCGTCTGAATTAATAGTTCCTCCATAGTGTAAATGGTCTGGCAAGCAACATCTCTCATTCGCGTCACTGTCTGTCTATGTATAGTTCGTAGACCCACGGGTAACTAAAGGACAGATTGGAAAAGGGATGTTCAGTTTAAACACAAGATAAAGTATAGTACAATTGACTGGAAAAAAACATAAAATAGTTCCCAGCACAAAAAAATGTCTAAAGTTATGAACTGTTTGTAACTAACCTTATTTTTGTTTCTTTTCTTTGCAACTTTTTTGACTCGACCTTCAACATCTGCACGCTGTTGCTCCGATACGTATCCGCATGTCTCCCCTTCCTCTTGCGCTGCAACGACTATATTTTCTGTATCCGCATAGACAGCACGGAATGAGGCTCCATCGACTCCCTGAAACATAGTATTTTCATTACTGTGTATCAAAATATTGTTAGCATAAAACGCACGTGAGGACGAACACACATGTACATCTCAATAGCTAAACACGATTTAAACATTGTGTGGAACAATCAAACGACAAGTATTCGAGCTCTGATGACCTAGTTCGATGGAGCTGTCAGTATCCATACCTCTGGCTCTACATGGACTGCCACGAATGATTGTATTGAAGAGGAGGCATCAGCAACTCCCTGAAACACAGTACTTGCGTTAGTATGGTTTTCAATATCGTAAACATAACACACACTTGGGGTCAATGGCACAGGTACATATAAAGAGATAACCACAAATGTTGCATTGTCTAAAAGAATCAAGGAATATTTAAAAATGATCAGATTTAATCGACTTATTTCTCCGATTTCTTTACATCTGCATCATCTAAATGGGATCTTGTGATTGTAGTGGAAGCTCCATCATCTCCCTGAAACACAGTACTTGCGTTAATAGGGAAGGAAGTATAACAAATGGAATCACGTTATATGATCACGCTCGATGGAGCTGTCAGTATCCATACCTCATGCTGCTGAAGAATATCTAGGGCTGTTTTCAATGTGGTGCGCACTTCCGAAAGCTGTTGCGCCGATTCGTATCCCCATGGTCCTGCTTCCACCGGAATTACTTGAATGTCAGGCTCCGCATCAAGTGCGTGGGTTGACGATTCAACAACTGCCTGAAACATAGTATTTGCATTAGTAAGGATTACAATATTGAAAACACAACACACGCTTGCGGTCGACCGCACAGGTACATATCGACGGCTAACCACAAATGAAACATGGTGTAGAACAATCAAACGACAAGTGTTCCAGTCCGGATGATCACGGTCAGTTGAGCTGTCAGTATCCATACCTCGGGCTGCTGAAGAACATCTAGGGCTGTTGTCAATGTGGTGGACTCTTCAGCATCTCCCTGAAAGACAGTACTTGCATTAGTATGGATAACACTAATTATAACTGAAAACAAACACCAGGGGACGACAACTAAGGTGTATATCAATTGGAAAGCACTAACCAAACAATTGGTAAAATAATCACACGATACATACAAACTATTACTTGACATGCATAAAATATGTCTGTAGCGGAATAGCCAAGTATGATTACCTGATACGCGCTAGAAGTGGTTGATAACTGCGAGCACGTGACGGAAGTAGAATGTTCTTGCTTCAGATTCAAGGGATAGTCAAGAAGTTGAAAAGGTAAATTATTGTTTGATAATGAAATGCCAATATTTAAAATTGCCATGTAAGGAGACAGAATACTTGAGTAATGCGCAATATAGCACAGTTCCCTGTGCCCATATATAGATTTCGTTTGTGGGTTATGAAATCTAAAAATAATATATTGATAAATGTCATTATTCAAAAAGCTATACACTCATATCAATGTCAAAAGTATTACAAATTGGAAACAACACCTAAAATATCAATGAATCAATTCGGCTACCTACACACTACCGCAAGGCCTAAAGCTAAAAACGGACACTTGACTCACCAGTGGCGGATTGTGGACGAATAGAGTGGGAATAGCGTTTGCGTGCAATTTTCGTGTCGATCGCCGTTTATTCTTCTTTGTTACCCAAGATGTGGTGTACATGTTCGAGGGAAATTGCCGGCTGCAGATGCGGTATCGATCACCCCTCTTGTCCTCAAAGACTTGTTGGACTCTACTTTCCAGCTCATCCAGTGGATATCCGCAATGTCTGACCCATTCTCTTATTCTATCAACAGTTTTCGGGAATACATGCATTGTAGTGCCTTCAGATTTAGCATGGGTCTTCGAAGGGCAACTGCTAATCGAACAGGCAGGCATTGTTGAAAATTCTGAAAAGTAAATATCGAGATTATTATAAAACCTTGATGAATAAAAATGTCATAAAAAAGTAAATGAACCATACCATGCTCAATGCAAGGTTTGTTTTTGTCGCCGGAACTATACCAGTTCATCATGTGCGGCTAAGTATTTGCATAAGTTACAGACATTTTTTAAATTATGTGACTAAACTCTAAACATGTGACTCGTCCCTTGGATGTTCTGTCTTGCACGAAAAGGAACCATGCTTACATTATAGACTGGACCTCCGAAGGATGCAATTCGATGACAATTGACACAGATGAAAATAAATAGATCTATTGATAGCATAACAATTGAAACTCAAGTCAATAGCAATGAGACCAATGACCATAGCTCTATTAGGTACTGTAATAGCAAATAGATTGAAATGTAAAAATGACCGAAATATGACTACGATACATGGCCTTACCTTGACCAACAAACAGTTGGATTCAGCAGGCCGAGCAGTATGTTGCAGGAGAACAGGTAGATGGCCACAGGTTTGCTCGAAGCGGTCACAGATAGCACGGCGATGAGCAGATTAGCATATATCTCAGTGCTTCTCAGGTAGAAGGTTCAGGAGTTGACTTGCAAAGCACAAATATGTTCTCAAGAGACATATCAAGTGGTTTATAAAGTATTAGAAACAGGGGTGTGTTTGTGAATGAATGACGTGTGTATGTCGTGGTATTATGTTTATTGCAGGGGGGCGGCCTGCTTCAGGGGAGGCCTGCCTGGAGACACGGGGTCTGAGGAGGCCATGTGAGCGATGGCCCCTGGGCGTGGGATACCTTTTGAAGTGTACATGCTGTTTGGCACCTTGGCCGTTTACGCCCGTCACAGCCCCCCATGCCAGCGCTCATCCCCGGGTGCGAACCGCCTTTTGGCGTGCAGGCAAGTGTGTGGGAGCGAGGGGCCATCAGGCCCCTCTCATCCTTTACTTCTCAGTAGAAACTCGAACCAAGTGCCTCCAGTAGTGGGTTCGCCCCTTGCCCTTACGTGATGTTAACTTTGCATGACATTTGCGTAGATGGGAACACTGAGCAGGACACGGGGCATCCATTTTTGTACCCCTTTTCCACTCCATTTTGGTGAATAGGCCTCACTGCGATAGTACAGCGCGCAGAGCACATGGCCCACAGCCTCGTTCCTACTCTGACTGGAAAACTCCAGAGGTATTTGCAACAGCTAATAAATGTAACACATCACTCTCTGAGATCACGGTCCTGCATGTGAACCGGCCTGAACCAAGCACATGGCTCGTTTATCTCCACAAACGTGTCCTTGCCCACGCACCCTCGCCAGTGGAAAGTTACTGCCATTCTGACCCTGTGTCCCTGCAAGGTATTCTCTTCATGTGCCAGACCACTGACCACGCCATGATGCCCACCTAGCAGATCCCCAACTAACATTAGACCCCTAATGCAGTATATCGTTGACTATCAATAACAAATGCCACATATCGGAGATTCTTGTGAGCACAGACCAACAATTCAAACAGTGTATTATAGTGGTCAAGACCCTTGACCTAAGGCCTGTATAATCCAATGTTAATTGATAGTATTGATATATGTCTGACTTTTATAGAGACATAACCGACTGAAAGACTTTCAACAAGTTTTATTTAGTGCATGCATTATTGATAATATATTATGTTAGCTTGGATAGTGACCACCCCGCTTCACAGCGACCTGAACTTCACCCATTCCGAGCACAGGTGTCTGACGTCCATCCTTGAATGGAGACACACTTGATTGATTTAAAAAATCGAAACAACCGTTGTTAAAATATATGTGGTGTTTTATTTTGTAGCTTATTTTGATGACACAAAAATACAAAACTTTACACATTGTACAGTTCAGGTTGCAGTACAGTGAGAGAAAATCCCCTGTACTGACCGCTGTCACTCGGGAACGTTTCTCTTATGGCACGAACGGCACAGGCGTGTATCACTCTTCGAACGCGGTGTCCAAGCCTCCCATGAAGCCACCATGTAAAGGAACGATAGGCCACCAGCCTGTACCACCTGTGAAAAGGAATGAAACAAACTGTTTTTAAATGACCAAGATAAGTTTAATAAACGTTTGTTGTCAATGACAATTCTTGTAACTAATGGCATTCTGCTCGGACAAATGCTATCTAGAGACTGCACACTATTGAACGACTTTGGTGCGTTAACATGATATGTATATGTAATTTTGGATATAGTAGAAGACCATGAAATAGGAGTGGCATCACAAGCAGAGTATACTTACTCGTTACTCGGATTACGAGGACGAACAGTTGCGCGAAGTTCGTGCATAAGCATCATCAGTTTCCTCAACACGGACTGTGTGAGGCAGGCTGCCCTGAAGTCTGGCAGCTCAAGTGATGCATTGCGGTCGTGGCTCGCCTTCCGAAATGTAGGCCACGTATCCCGAGTTTTCACAGCAGCAGCAGTTCTCGTCCTCGGTTGGCATTAGCTCGCACCGATTGCATGTGCACCAGGTGGAAACACCGTCCATGCGACTAGGTCCAGGCTCTTCAGCTGTTGAATCGTCCTCCCAACTGCCGTCCGAAGCCCTATCGTTTTCGCGTGTTTCCGTTTCCAGTAGTTCCTCCTCGGTATACTCGGGCTCGTACATGTAGGGCATTATTGTATCCATTGTGTGTTACACAAACTAAAATAATTGATAGCGGTGGTACTGGTATCTGTTCACACGGGCTACAAGCAATGAAGGTAGCTGACCAGAGCACAGAAACGAGTCACAGAATACTCAAAGTAGCACACAGAGAGGAATGGAATCGGAAATCTGCTGCTGTGTGTTGTGAAACGGTCTGTTTATACTTATTGAGGAAAGAGGCGTCCTGCCATTTCTATGGCGACACGTCATTAGCTGAAGCGCAGCGAATGTTGACACGAGACGTGCTTTGGCGTTGTGAAATGGGTGGTACGCGTCTGCTGATGACAGGCTCTGGGGCGGGGGATTTGATTTAGTGCCGCAAAAGCAGGTCAGCCAGGGCGATGGGGGAAATTATAGGATTATCACAAAATGGCAGCTCCCTGGTGCCTGTTTTTGCGTGCGTTTAATGGACGAAAACTCGGGTAAGGTCCATAGGAAATTTTTCTAAAATCGAGCGACTTAGGCTTAAAAACACATGGCCGACCCATAGGGGCAATAACAAATTTTGACCGAACCATTCCTTTAACCCGAACCCACAGGGAAAGAAGTCCTAACTCGTGCCTTATCATCGGGACAGGTGTTCTCTGGGTAGAAATAAAACATTTCGCCACAGAAAACCCTCTACCGTATCCCAATATGAGGGCAACAATCCTGTTTCAACATGATAAAGCAAACATGGAATGACTTTCTGATGGCAGTAATTTAGAGCACCGACAGAATCCTCTGTCAATTAGATGTAATTCAGAGGCACTCACAGAAGCCTTATTCCTCGTATATAGTTATCTTCCAGCATTGTATTTCGCTTTGCGTACATATATAACCCAAAGTATTTAAAACTGGATTCCTACTCCACTGTGTGTGATTCAAAACCCTAAATTTTTTTGTTTCGTACAATTGTTTTAATTAAGCATCAATATTTTACACTTTTTAAAATTTAGATTCAAATCTAAATTCTAAAATTATACATTAATTGCGTTAAGGGCATGTTGGAGTCCAATAGGTGTGGAGTCAAAAAGGACAATGTCATCGGCATAGGCCAAATAGTTTATGACCAAGCTACCCAGTTTCAGAGGGTTGTAAGGTTTACTCTTCAGGGCTTCACCAAGGTTGCTAATATACAGATTAAACAAGAATGGAGCAAGCATGCAACCCTGGCGAAGCCCACAATAAGTATCAATCCATGAAGTAGTATTACCTGCCTGATTCAGGCACACTTTTATCTTAGTATCTGAATGTAAAGTTATCAAGATACTAAGAATATCGGAAGGGCACCCCAAGGTTTCCAATTTGTGCCAAAGGACTGCTCTATTCACACAGTCAAAAGCCTGAATGATGTCCCAGAAACACACAATAAATGGGTCATTTTTGGCACCGAGCCTGAGTTTGTAACAGGTTAATTAGGAAACAATTTAAAACAGTGCCTGTACTCCTTATGTCCAAACACACCTTTCCTATAGCCCAACTCTGGAGTTCCTGCAATACTAGGCTTCCAAAAATGTTACTAGCCAAATCCAAAAGATAAATCGTCTGGTAGTTTTCAGGTAGCATTCAATCACTGCCCCCCCACCCCCTTCCCAAAAAAACGTTATTTAATTTAACATGTTGTGGGTACAGAAACGAAAATGACAGGTTCAGTACAGGGAATACAGGCGACAAGTAACCATCCAAAGCAAGTGATGCCATATATGTAAGGCGGAACCCCACACCAACCCACCCCCTTTCCCCCCAACTTACAGTGTCAGCCAAAATGCCCTTCCAGAGAATGAACAGCCTCATAAGGAAGAAAAGTGCTGTTGCAAAGGGGGTTTGGCAACAACCGCAGGGTAATTCTATGTCAAGACCGGAGGCTCACATTATGCTTCTCTTTCTTTTATTAACTTAAAAGAGAAACGCTCAGCAGCAAGTATTTTATGCACCGAACTGATGGTATAGCATACACATTAACAAGGGTGCCAAAATATGTAATAAACAAACATTAAACATGAGAGGAAAGAAACTTCAAATCCATCGTAAAAGTTACTTGAAGAACAAAAGACTCAATTTCCCAGGAGGCTTTGGCTCAAGTCCATAACAGGTCACACAGCACATGTGACAATCCCCCAATAAACATTGAACAGTCCCTCCAAATAGGAACCAACAGTGTGTAACAACTTCTTTCTTTGCTGCTCACAGCAAGAGATAAGTACTAGATTTTATTCTTCTTCAATGGAATTAATAATATGTTCAATGTTAAATATTAACACTTTTAAACTGTCAAAGGGCTCATAGGCACTCGACTGTAACGTTATACTTCCGTTTTTGCTTTTTAGCTTTACTGCGGCAGCCGCGTATTCCGCTGTCTCCTTTCTTTGTTTTTGCTTTTCGTCTCCCACGCCAACTGTTTCCTCAGCCAGCAAGGGAGAACGTTTTTTCTCCTCACCGGAGCCTCCCGTTATACAGGGAGCCTCCCCGGATCAATGTTTTCACTTTTGCCTCATTTGGCGCTGCGTTTCATGCCTGTGCTGCCTCTCCCCAAACGATCGAACATTTTCTGAGAAAGGGGGAAGCCGCGCGGAGCATTGCCTAGGCGTGCCGCAGCCATCAGAGGGAGCCTGTCACCTCTCCGGTCCTTTTTTCTACTCTCCGGCGCCCGCGCTACATATTTCCTTTGAATTCAAAGGATTCTACGAGCGCAAACGTCTTTTTCAGCTCCTGACAATAGGATTTGTCTTTAACTACAATCCTTTTTCGTTAAAAAAAAATATTAAAAATAATAATAATTTTTGAGCACATCCAGTGGGCTTGAGAGGAGGCTAGTTTGACTGCCAACTGATACAACAAAAAAAAAGTGTGTGAACAGTTTATTCATTACTATGGCAGCCCAATACTCCCCTCAGGCTGATCAATGGCCAGAGGATGGCTCTTGCCCATCAAACAGCGCTTGGATAGCATGGAGGAGCACTTACTGGCAGCGCCCCCACTGGGGAGGAAGAGAACGCAGAAAAGAAAACACCTTTCTGATGGGGGAAGTAACCAGGCTCATAAAAGTAAGGACTCTTTGAGCCCCCCCCACTCCCCCAAGCAAGCCAGAGCAAGCCACTGCTGCCATTTCAGACGCCTTCTCAAGGCTTCAGAAAGCCTTCCTGACCCCTTCCAATGAAAGACCCTCTATCCCCAAGGAAGAGACTAGGGGATCCTTGAGCCCGGAGGAGTCCCATCAGGGCACAGATGATGAGTATGATAAGGGGGAGTACAATAATGATGACCAGACCCCCCATCTCCTCGGAAGAGGACGACCAAGACCCTCTACCCCGGGAAATGCAGCAGCCCCCAATCCCAAGCAAACACCCGGTGAACACTGTACTGTCGAGGGAATCTTTACACCAGAGGATTTGATTCACCCCAGATCCACAGACTGGGAACCGTCATTCAGGGCCACAGAGTATATCAAAGCCAGACTACGTCGGCCCCCAGAAAAGGAAGTTAGGGCCAAACTTAAATCAGAATGCCCTCGCCCAGAGATCCCGGGGAAGGTAGCTATGACACCGGAACTTGATACAAAGATTACCTTCCTAGGGAAGAAAATCAAAGACCCCAAGAAATGCATTGATCGTGCCTAGAGATCCTGTCAAGATAAGGTCCTGGATATTACAGGGCCCCTGGCAAAGATAATGGACCTGGCCGAAAAGGCCATTGATACGGGCAAACCAGTAGACTCAACTATCCTATCGGGTTGGTCCCAGAGAGCACTTTGCTTGCTCGGGAACGCCAACTGTGCCATCTCGACAGAACGCGTTCTCTTAAAAATTGACCCCAAACTGGGAGAACTGGCAGACACAGAATCTGGACAGCAGCTCAAGGTCTGCTATTCAGAGATCCATTCGTGAAAGAGATGTCCAAAATCGTGGGCATCTTCACTGCCTTAGACAAGGCGCAAGCGTCTATTAAAAGAGTCTTCGCCACCAAGATTTTTCCCCAGGCCGGACGAGGTAGAGGTCGCTCCTCCGGCCGATATTTATTTGACAGAAGACCTCAGCATTCAAGGGACCAACATAATTTCTGGCAAGTCCGTTCAGACACCTTCTTCCCATCAAGAGGACGAGAAAGAGAAGAGCGGCTAGATATCCAGCCCAACAGCCAACAGGTCAGTGTAATCATAGCAACGCCACCGCAGCAGACACCCATAGGAGCAAGGATAGGCCTCTTTGCGCAAGCCTGGGACTCCTTATCAGGAGATGCCTGGATCAGGGACACAGCTTGAGTCTTGCGTCTAGAGTTCTTTGTCAAACCCTTCCAAGCAAATCGCCCCGATCAGATAGTAAGGTCCGAGGCAGACGCAGCATCGCTAGACAGCGAGGTACACAATCTTCACCAAATGCAGGCAATACGCCCTTGTTCGAGTCAGGGCGGGTTTTTCAGCCCTATATTTTTGGTTCGCAGGAAGCAAAAAGGTACGTCCAGTAATAAATCTCAGAGCTTTGAACGATTTCATAGTCTACCGCCATTTCAAGATGGAGGGGATACACATGGTCAGAGACATTTTAAGACCAGGGGACTGGCTCATTTGCCTGGAAGCCTTGCCCACCGTCTTAGAGAGGCACAGCTCCACCTAACTGACGAGGCCCAACCAGGCCGAAACACGTGTCTGGGGTTTCTGTTGGTACTCTTGTACAGAAGAGAACTGAAGGCATTTCGGTGCTGGACTGCCGTTGGGCAGGACAAAGACTGATATGTAGTGGAAATTTCTCTTTGTGAAAGGATGGTGAGCTAAAGACTCTGGTTGAGACTGTAACCCGGGATATAGGCCGGTAGTAGAGAAACTCCCAGAACCCCCTTGTTTTTGCTCATTCGCCTGGACCTCAGGGACGCTTATCTGGCAGTGCCTATTCATCAGGCGCACATAAGCTACCCGAGGTTCTCCTGGAAGGATCAGGACTGGGACTGCACGAGCTTGCCCTTCGGGCTCTCCTCGGCCCCATGGGCATTTACTAAACTCCTAAGGCCAGTCAGGGCTCATCTCAGAGAATAAGTTGTCAGACTCATAATATACTTGGACGACATTATTTTCATGGCTCAATCCCAAGTGCTGGTAGAGCAACAAGCCAGGCTTGCCATAGATCTATTACACAGCCTCGGGTTTCTCATAAATTAGGAGAAATCGGTTCTCTGCCCCTCCAGGAACCTAGAATTTCTAGGATTCATTGTGGATACATAGAGCTCGCAGCTCCGCCTCCCTACTCCCAAGATATACTCCACGCGTCGGGAGATTCGCAGGCTTCTACTGAGGAACGTCATCTCCCTCCGGGAGTTAGCGAGAGTAATAGGTCCATTATCCTCTTCCATACAGGTAATATTTCCCAGCCCGCTTCATTACCGGGAGTTCCAGAGACTGAAAGGCCAGCATTTGAGGTACAGCCTTTCCTACTCACAACGTCTGACACTCTCGCCTCAGGCAAGGACAGAACTTGTCTGGTGGCTCACGCATATGGAATCATGGAACGGCAGACCTATCTTTGGGTCCACCCCGGACAAAGTGATAGAGTCGGACGCCAACCACTCAGGTTGGGGAGCAAGATGTGGCGCCGTAGCCACAAGGGGAACTTGGTCCCCTCAGGAACGGGAAATGCACAAACTGTCTGGAGCTCCTAGCAGGCTCTTTCGCAGTGCAGTCTTTTGCCAGAGGCAGAGTGAGCTGTTGTATTTTACTGAAAATTGACAACATTTTAGCAGTGAGATACATCAATCATCTGGGTGGCACCAGATCACGACCTCTTGCGGAACTAGCCAAAGAATTTGGGCATTTCTACCTGGAACACCAAATATCCATCACAGCGGAGTATCTCCCAGGGCTCAGGAACGTAGTTGCGGACTGGCACTCCTGCCATTACACAGTGATTGGGAGGCTCAACAGAGAGATCTTCTTCCGCCTCCAATGGGCATGGGGCCCCATTTCCAGGGATCTGTTTGAATCCCGCCTCAACACCCAGCTCCCGGAGTTTTACAGTTGGAGACTGGATCCAGCGGCCGGAGCAAAAGATGCATTTCTGCAGCAGTGGAATGGGGGAATACTTAACGCCGTTCCCCCCTTCACCATGATAGCGAGGACCCTGGCGAAGGCCCGTCAGGAACGAACAGAGCTTGTCCTCATAGCCCTGGTCTGGACATCTCAGACCTGGTATCCAGTTCTTCTGGAACTTTCCTTGGATTTTCCAATCCTTCTAGCAAGATCTCCAGATCTAACGGGTCTGACAGGTCAACGCCACCCCTTCTCCTCAGCGGGTCTTTGACCCTAGCAGCCTAGAGGATTTCAGAGCAAGATGGAGGGTCCCAGGCATCTCACACAAAGCTATCAGCCTCATCGAGGAGAGCTGGGCCCCCGGTACCTACAAGAGGTACTCTAACTCGTGGAACGTCTGGATCTATTGGTGTCTGGACCAACGGCTCCATCCAATTTCAGCTTCTATAGAGGAAATTCTGAACTTCCTAGCTTCATTAGTAGAGCAATTTCCCGCTTACAGGCGGTCCACACTTACCGCTCTGCAATTTCAGCCAGCCACTATCTTGTGCAGGGTTGCCCAGCAGGAGAACACCTAGTATGCAGGCTACTTAAGGGCATCTGCCTTACGGTACCGCCTCCGTCCCGATACGACAAACTATGGGACGTTAACAAGGTGCTCGACCTCTTCCTTTCTTGGCCTCATAATGAGGAGCTATCTCGCACAGCCTTTTCTGGCAAGCTCACAACGCTACTAAGTTTGGTCTCCTGCAGAAGAGGCTCTGATGTCAGAGCTCTCAACTTAGCAGGCAGGACCTTTTCTCCTGATGGCATAGTCTTTCCACATATCCAGAAGGACTAAATGCAATTCAAAAGTAATATAATATCCTGCCTTTTGAGAACAGCCAAAGCTATGTCCGGTCAAGTGCTTAAAGGTCTACGAAGAAGTGACCGAGCCCCTTAGGATCTTTCCTAATGGGCAACTATTGATAGCACTACGCAAGCCCCAGAGAGCAGTTTCTGCCCTGACATTGGTGCGCTGGACTCTCACAAACAGGAATCGATACTAATCACTTTGGCGCTCACTCAGTGAGAGGTGCCATGGATTCCAAAGCTTTCAGGTTGGAGTCCGTCCAGAGGACATCATGAGGATGGCCAACTAGGCAGGTGAATCAATTTTCAAGCAATTCTACCTGAGACCGGTAGAACAACCTGCATCCGTAGTGGTGAGTAAGCTTTAAAGAAGCATAATGTGAGCCTCTGGTCTTGACACAGAATAAAGATTTTCCAGAATAACTTTTAAGAAAGTCTTAATTCTATTAAAGACACAGAGGCAAGCATTATCCCATCCGACTAGAGAAATAAGCAGCGCATAACACGCTAGCGTACAGTGGTTCAATATCATTTGCATTGGATGAATTTGTTATACTAAATGCTTTGTAAGTTTGCATAATAAAGTACTGATTTCTCGCCCACCCATATAAGATTAATATGGTTACTATATCCCTCAAGTAACCCTTGATTGTTTCTCTCTTCCCCCGATAGGGACTGCGGACAAGATCGTCTGATCTCCTGATCTACCCTGGTTTTCCTGCAGGACGTCCGCAACTTTACGGCTTCAGCCATGGCTGTTTCTTCTTGATTGCCAGAGTTTGCAGCCTCGAAAGAGGAAGTTACACACTATTGGTTCCTATTTGGAGGGACTGTTCAATGCTTATTGGAGGATTGTTGTCACGTGTGCTGTGACCTGTTATGGACTGGAGTCAAAGCCTCCTGGGAAATGGAGTTCTTTTGTTCTTCAATTGACTTTTACTATGGACTGGAAGTTTCTTTCCTCTCATGTTTAATGTTTGTTTATTGCATATTTTTGCACCCTTGTTAATGTATATGCTATACCATCTGTTTGGTGCATAAAATACTTGCTGCTGAGCTTTTCTCTTTTAAGTTAATAAAAGAAAGAGAAGCATAATGCTCGCCTCTGTGTCTTTAATAGAATTAAGACTTTCTTAAAAGTTATTCTGGAAAATCTTTATTCTCAGCAAAGTCAATGAATGGGATCCAGACAGACATATTTGGCGTACCGCCCTTCACACATTGCCATCATTTTGTCAGCAACCAAGATGTCCCACATCTTAACCCTGGTATATGTGTAAGGTAGTGTTATGCTTGAACTAAAATGGTGCCGGTGCGCAATGCATTCTGGGAGCACTCGGAGCCATGATGGATATTTACTTAATGCCGCAGTGAAAAGCTGCACACATTTTGCTAAGTGTTAGATTCATGGTGCTGAGAAAAACATGCTTTCCAAACCTGGTATGTGGTCAAGGACATTTCTGCTGGGAAAGCTAACGTTGTTATGGTTTGGTACTGTTCTCTGCGGAGCGTGTTTTTAGAGAAGGGAGGCACTTGCTCCTTGAGGGTAGCTCTCGATTTACCCAGCTGGCAACCAACGGCTGCTCATCAACTGCGCAAGTGCAATTTCCAGAAGGTTCGAGAATTGACTCCCCTTTGTGGAGTGTGTATATATGCGGAAACCCGGAGGTGGTCAGGTGAGACTTCAGCCGGAGGACGCTTACGTCCGGCCCTCCTGTGAGCTGTGGTGCTCTCGGCCTGGCTGTTCCCGGGGTCTTCCAGCCACTTCTGGGCGAGATGAGGAATCCTGTTACGCTCACGGTGATGTATTTCCTTTTGAATTCTTTGCTTCTTTTGTGATTTATGTTCATATTATTTCCGTGAGTTATTTCTATGTTATTATTGGTTGTTTCTAAACTTTGAATAAATAGCCGTATAAGAGCTGATTATCTTCTAAGAGTGTGTGGTTGTGAGTTATTGCGTCTGTCTGTGTTCAAAGTATTTGCTCTGTAATTGCATTGGTGATTTATGTTTTTTCCGTGCATTCTGGGGAGAGTAATACATTTTTGGCGTCACAAACAGGATACTTGTGATGAGTTGTTCCGAGTATTCAAGAATCTGTTGGAATGTAGATAGGATTCGGTTGTCTTGCAAGTGAAGTTTTTGAGTAGTGAAGTTTTTTCTTTTGTCAGTGTGCGAGTGCCTGTGGGAGTGATTGTAGCGTGGAGAGAAAATATATAGAAACACCAAGGTTTTGTTTTGTTCGCGATAATGAGTAGTTTGTTCAGGAAGAAGAGCGTTACCGCTGGCGGTGACTGTTCTGATGTTGTTATTCCAGGCTGGACTAAGAGTCCATATGATAAGTTGGCCCAGGCGTGGGCATGTGGTGCAGGTCTAAGTGAAACATGGGATCAAGGATTGGGAGATGCCGATCCGGCTGATGTAATGGCATGCTTGCAACAAGTCCTAGTAGAACGTGGCAAAGAATGTGCGGCATTAGGTAGGCGAGGTTGGGTTCTTTTGCATGCTTATAGGAAAATACATCAAATGAAGGTGGAAATGAAAAATGAGGTTTTGCGATTAGAAAGAGCTAGCTGCAGAACGGCAGACTGCGTTAATGCAGCAGATTCAAATGAAACTGTTTAAAGATAAGGCTGACACATATCAGGCGGTGGCCGAGAGGGCAGCAGTCAGAGTAGCCCGGTATAAGTATTGGAAAAGATGGGGAGGGGTCAACAAAAGAAAGGTGGCAACTGTAATCGCTACAGCTGGTGTGGACTGGGATCCGGATAAGTGGGATGGTGATACTTTTGATTCAACCAGTCTAGAAAGTAGTTCCGCAAATGAGTCTGACCCCAAAATGGAAGTGAAACATAAAACAGTGGCGGCTAAGCCAGTTAGAAGACGGTGAGCCGGACCCCACCCGCAGAATCCTGCTGGCGGAATGGAGGATTTAACCACGCTGGAGGATTACACACAACAGGAGGTTGGGGAAATTATTACCCGTTTGAGGCAAAAATCAGGGGAAGCTTTATTGACATGGATGGTGAGATTACTCGATGGGGGTGCTGCAGGGTTGTTGGTAGATTCTACGGATTCACAGCGTTTTTTACCACTGTCAATTGACACCAATGTACAGGAGTTCTTGAGGGCAGGACCGCCCCCTGATGCAAATGGTCAAGATACTCAGGCATCTTTGTTGCACCTGGTAGCCCAAGCGGAAGTGGTATACGTTGAGAGAAGCAATTCAAAAAGTCAGGGAGCATGCTATGAAAGAGGCTATTCACATAGATGCTCCTGATCACATGGGAGCCGTCCCGCTCTCAGTTTCAACTCGAAACATGGTGATTGGAACTGCGCCACCCGCATCCAAAAGTGTCATTATGACTTTGCTCGTAGGTATGACGGGCAAAGCTACTGATGAGGTAGCAGATGCCATTCAGCAATTTGCAGATTTGGGGGAGTGGGATAAGAGTGATAACAAGCCACGGGAGAGAGAGGGGTGTAGTGAGAGAAGAACCAAAGGAAGGCAGCAAGATAGTAGAGACTCACGAGTGTCCCGAAAAGACATGTTTTTGGCTTTGTTAAAAGATGGTGTGCCACACGAAGAAATTGATGGCATTGAAACCAGAGTAATGTATGAAATATACAAAAAACGAGGACTTGCAACTAAAGAGCGCTATAAACAGGTTAAGAAACAGGTAGTCACCACGCCACAGGGGGACACCTCACCTTCTGCTCCCCCTGCGGAAGAACAAGACGAAGGGTCTATGGGGGCACCTTCCCCGTACCAGCCAACATACGCTGATTTGAGAAAGGGGGAAAGTGCGATGTTAGAAGCAGAGTCGAGTCACACTCATTCGAAGTTTGACTAGGGCTTCGGCCAAGCTCCGGCAGCGTCTGCCCGGATAAAAGTGGATAGGCGGCCTTATGTTGATGTTAAGATTTTTTGGGGGCCAGGAAATACACAAGGGGTGCGAGCATTGATAGACACCGGGGCGGAGGCCTCTTTGATTCATGGTAATCCAACACGATTTAAAGGCAAACAGTTTACTATTACAGGTCTAGGGGGAAAGGAGACCCCCGCAGTACAAACGAAAGTGGAGATGAAAATAGGCAATTTGAATAGGCAGAAATACCAAGTGTTGATTGTCCCGATACCTAAATATATAATTGGCTTTGACATTTTGGAAGGGTTAACCTTGGGACTTGGCGGTAAAACGTACCAGTTTGGGGTGAGTGCATTGATCTGTACACCCATTACCGTAGGCAAATTGAAGATGCCCCCAGTGCAAGTGCCAGTGGCAACCAAGCGGGTAGCAATGAAACAATACTGCATTCCTGGGGTGCACAAGGAAATTTCAGACACCATCAAAGAGTACGTGGAGGTGGGTGTATTACGCCCTATTACGACCGCATGGAACAATCCTCTCTGGCCTATTAAAAAGGGAGATGGGTCGTGGAGGATGACGGTGGATTACAGGGAGTTGAATAAACACACTCCTCCCTTAGTGCCCGCAGTCCCAGATGCCATTACCTGGATTGAGAATGTCCAAAAGTTTGAGGGGACTTGGTATGCAGTGATCGATTTAGCCAATGCATTTTTCTCCGTGCCAATTGCTGAAGAGTGTCAAGAGCAGTTTGCATTTTCGTGGAATGGACGTCAGTTCACTTTCACGAGGCTACCTATGGGGTACATACACAGCCTGACTATCTGTCACCGGCTGGTGGCAGAGCACTTAGACAAAATACCGTGTAAACCTGACATACAAATCTCTCATTACATTGATATTTTGATTCAGGGCAAGGATGAACACAGTGTGCAAAGCCAGTTAGATGTCATTATGGAAGGATTGAAGAAAGAAGGGTGGGAGATTAACCAGAGTAAAATTCAAGGTCCAGCTGAAACAGTGATATTCCTAGGGATTCAGTGGCATCATGGGCATCGAGAAATGGTGCCAAAAGCACGACAGAAAATACTTGAATTCACCACTCCAATGAACAAAAAGCAAGCTCAGCAGTTTATAAGGCTGTTTGGGTTTTGGAGACAGCACATTCCCCATTTAGGGCAGATATTGGCCCCCCTCTACAAGGTGACACGAAAGAAATATGAGTTTCAGTGGGGGGAGGAGCAGCAGAAAGCCTTTGAGATGGCAAAAGACACCATGCAGCAGGTGCTTGATTTATGGCCCTTGAAGGAAGGCGAAGTGGAATTAAATGTGTCTGTACAAGACAATTATGCTAACTGGAGTGTGTGGCAGAAACAAGACAGGAAACTTGTGCCATTGGGGTTTTGGAGTCGTAAGTTGCCCAACGCTGGTAACTCATACACTCCGTTTGAGAAGCAATTGCTGGCGTGTTATTGGGCCCTTGTTGACACCGAGTAGTTGACGGTAGGCCATGATGTATTCATGAGACCAGAAATACCAATCATGCAATGGGTACTGAGCTCTCCTAAAACGCATAGAATAGGACATGCTCAAGAAGCCAGCATAATTAAGTGGAAATGGTATATTCAAGACAGAGCCAAATCAGGAAAGGGTGGAGTGGCAAAATTACATGAACAAGTAGCCAACATACCGCCCTCAGATTACATACCACCGGAAGTTCCTGAAAAACGTGAGTCTCCCGTGAAATGGGGAGTACCTTACAGCGATTTGACTGTGGAGCAAACAGAGCATGCTTGGTTCACGGATGGTTCAGCTCGATATGTGGGAACTGAGCGGTACTGGAAAGCAGTGTCGTACAATCCCAAAACAAAAAAGATGTTGACCACAGGGAAAGGGAAGAGCAGTCAGTTTGCAGAGCTTTACGCAGTTTACCAAGCATTGAAACAAGAGACCCCTGGTCAATGTTATGTGTACACAGACTCATTGTCAGTGGCGAACGGATTGGCAGTGTGGTTGCCAACTTGGCAAAAGAATGGGTGGAAGATTCATTCAAAAGAGTTGTGGGGAAAAGAACTGTGGCAAGATATTGCAGAAATGTTATTACAAAGTGAAGTCACTGTATATCATGTGGACGCGCATTGTGCCACAGACTCATTAGAACGTTGGTTTAATTCTGTTGCAGACGAGCACACCAAGATTTTATCTGTGGATGCAGAGGCTCAGGAAGACGATTTGGAGGGTTTGGCCAAATGGGCCCATCAGAAATGTGGGCACCTTGGAGAAAAGGCTACTATCAGGTGGGCACAAGCTCGAGGAATCAGTCTTCCTTTAGAAGTAGTGAAAATGATCATTTTGCAATGTCCAGTGTGCCAACACCAACTGCATAGACCTATCCCTCAAATTGTTTGAGGCACATTGAGAAGAGGAAAATTACCAGGTCAAATTTTGCAGATTGATTATATTGGTCCCATGCCAATCAGTAGAGGTTGTCAGTATGCATGCACTATTGTGGATACATACTCAGGATATTTGATGGTTTTGCCGTGCAAACGTGCAACACAACTGAACACCATCAGGTTGTTAGATCAGATCATACTACATTATGGAGTGCCTTTGCAGATTCAGAGTGACAATGGGTCACATTTCAAAGGCAAATTAATCCAGGTGTTTTGTCAGAAAAAGAGCATTGCGTGGCTGTACCACGTGCCCTATTAGCCAGCAGCTTCAGGGTTAATTGAACGAACGAATGAATGGGTTATTGAAAGAACAGTTGCGCAAATCTGGAGACGGCAGTTTGGCAGGCTGGCGTGATCGTGTGTTTGATGCGGTGCAAGTATTAAACAATAGGCCTGTGTATGAACATGAAACTCCTTTGATGCGATTAATGACTCCTACTTTACAGTTGCAACCAAATTCAGTCAGAGAAACACTATTGTACTGGGAAATTACTCCAGGTTCTTTAGCTCCCTATCGAGCAACTCCAGAGTCAGCAGGGGTAGACTTACATTCCCATGAAGAAATCAGATTAGACCCAAGAGGGATAGTTGTAATTGAAACAGGGATTGGAGTACAAATTCCCCCAGAGCATATGGGATGGATGGCCCCTAGATCTGGCCTAGCATTGAAGGGAGTTCAAGTGTTGGGAGGGGTAGTTGATGCTGATTACCAAGGCTAGATTAAATTCATCCTAATGAATAGTGGGGACCAATTGTTATCAATCCACAAGGGTGATCGAGTGGCTCAATTGATCATTATTCCCATTAAATTGTCCATTATTCCCATTAAATTGTCCATGATTAAGAAGGGGGAGCCTCCTACAGTGTTAACTACCCATGGGGACCGCGGTTTTGGCTCTTCAGACAGTATGGTACCAGGTGCAAAGGTGTGGGTGGAAAAGCCAAGTGGCCCACCAGTACCCGCAGATGTCATTGCATCAGGCAAAGATCAAGTAGTTTTAGTTATGGCGCCTGGTAGAAAGAAATGGCAATATGTACCCGCAGAAAAACATTACCTGAGAGAGTGATGTGCAACACTGATATCTCTTTTCTGGGTTTGCCTTGTAGATTCTGTGTCTGGCTGGTGTAATTGTGGTACTAAATGAACTCCATTTGGGAGAGTTAAACAGTCTGCTGTTACCAACGAAAAATGTCACATCTGTGCCAGTGATCAAGGGGATACTGATAGTGATGAATAATGTTGTCCCAAAGCAGCCTTATGCCGATGCCGAAAAGCCAGCCAGACCGAAGACATGGATTCGTGAAATGCGACAAACACATCAGGAGCAAGTGAAAACAACCTTGATGCCAGTCATGCAAGACGTATTTTCAGGAAGGCGAAAACATTCTCCTATGATTCCCCAGACGGAGAATATGTGGATATATCTGGCACAGCAAGTACTCAACTTATCACACTTTTGTCTTACTGATGTGCCCAATGCTGAAGCTTTATTGACTACGTGTTTAGTAGCAGTTCCGACGCCTGTTCCAGTTTTAAAGCATATCTTCGGCGTCACACACAATGATTCTTTGGTTCAAGACTCAGATATTAGGCAATCTTTTTCCGTTTATGAATATTGTAGGTTCTGCCAAGAGACCGACCGGAAATGGAGACATTTGACACGTGTTATTACTTATAATATAACCCAAGGTGATGTATGTTATGACCTGCAATGCACAATAAATTGCCAAATGCCGACAAATCGATTTAACCAACTAGCACACTCATACAATGTTTGAGAGACGACTATGTTCACGGGTGCCATGCAAATGCACCAGTGTAAATAATACTATGTCTTGTAATCATACAGTGATAGCTGCCAGTCATTTGAATCATGTGAAACTTCCAACAGGATGGCTCGTTTCATGTGGTAACATCACATATACTTATATTCCAGCTAACATTTCCGGAGGTCCATGTGCTTTAACTCGATTAGGACTAATGATGTTTCCTTTACACCCAGAGATAACTTGAGGTAAAAGGTCAACTTTCGAATCTGTGGGTCTATCTCCTGATTGTGATTCACATGTACACTTGTTATCAGAAGCTGAGGTTCTAGCATTAACCCTTTCATTAGTGGGAGTTTGGGGTTTAGCTGCTGGAGGTTACAAATCTTTGATGAAATTAGCATGTTTAGTAGTCAAAAGCCTTAATCATACTTCTCAGGCATTAGAAGAATTACTCCTTGATAGTCAAGTTATTAGAAAAGCAACTTTGCAGAACAGAGCTGCTGTTGAGTATCTATTGCTAAAGCATAATTTAGGGTGTAACGCATTTGAAGGTATGTGTTGTTTCAATTTAAGTGACCATTCATGATCTATTGAAAGTCATATTCGAGGTTTGAGGGATCTCATTTCCCAAGTGTCTCAAGATCGTACTGGGAATTGGTTATTTTCATGGATACCTGATATTGTGGTTACACTACGTTACGCTTTTGCTTGCATGTTTATTAAATTGTTTATCATAATAGCTTGTTGTTGTTGTATTCAATGTATTCCCAATTTAGTTTTAATGTTTTGTAGGTTTCAGAGACCGGTCCCTTTGCCACCGGGCTATGGAAGGTAAATATCCAAGGGTGGAATTGTTATGCTTGAACTAAAATGGCGCCGGTGCGCAATGCATTCTGGGAGCGCTCGGAGCCATGATGGATATTTACTTCATGCCGCAGTGAAAAGCTGCACACATTTTGCTGAGTGTTAGATTCATGGTGCTGAGAAAAACATGCTTTCCAAACCTGGTATGCGGTCAAGGACATTTCTGCTGGGAAAGCTAACGTTGTTATGGTTTGGTACTGTTCTCTGCGGAGCGTGTTTTTAGAGAAGGGAGGCACTCTGCTCCTTGAGGGTAGCTCTCGATCGACCCAGCTGGCAACCGACGGCTGCTCATCAACTGCGCAAGTGCAATTTCCAGAAGGTTCGAGAATTGACTCCGCTTTGTGGAGTGTGTATATATGCGGAAACCCGGAGGTGGTCAGGTGAGACTTCAGCCGGAGAAGGACGCTTACGTCCGGCACTCCTGTGAGCTGTGGTGCTCTTGGCCTGGCTGTTCCCGCGGTCTTCCAGCCGCTTTTGGGCGAGATGAGGAATCCTGTTACACTCACGGTGATGTATTTCCTTTTGAATTCTTTGCTTCTTTTATGATTTATGTTCATATTATTTCTGTGAGTTATTTTTATGTTATTATTGGTTGTTTCTAAACTTTGAATAAATAGCCGTATAAGAGCTGATTATCTTCTAAGAGTGTGTGGTTGTGAGTTATTGCGTCTGTCTGTGTTCAAAGTATTTGCTCTGTAATTGCATTGGTGATTTATGTTTTTTCCGTGCACTCTGGGGAGAGCAATACAGGTAGTAGAGTATTTTTCAACAGTTATGTCAAACCCTTACTGGTATAAAAACATATCAATTTATTCACAATACAATAAAAAAATTACATTTGAATGGTCCAATTCCAAAAAGTTAGAAAAGACATTAGATGAGAAACAACAGTGCATACATTATTGAAACTATTATAAAAAAGCAACAATAGTTTTCGTGACAGAAATATTATCCTTCTTAGGCGGTTGCTGGGTATAAAAATTACTCAATTTCTTGTGTGTCTGCCTCTGTATTCATAATGAGTTTATATCTGAGGTAAACAAAACTTTAGCTTTTCATGTAAGTATCTAGATATAATATTACTAGATCAACAGACTCAACATGTTTCTGTCCTCTATTTTCATTGGGGACATTCATCAGGAGATGTCACTTGTGTTCCAGATATTAATATAAAGCACCGGATCTTTGTCATAGAAGTTAGTATCTTATGCTGTTTGAGATGACTGTTGATAAAAGAATAAATGAAGACACCAGGTCAGTTATAAGTACTATAGTTCCTGGTGACAAAATAAATTTGAGTTTGCTAATCAGCTGGCAAGGTTTTTACCTGCTGTAGCGTGTGGATTATGTCCCAATATCAGCGTCTTAAATAAATCAGGAAGTCGTATCCCGCTTTGGGTTAATTGGAGTTCTACAAAGAAGCATGCAAATTGTATTTAGGGACTAATATCCCTAATATGATTTCTCTCTCGTCAAGAAATGTATTTCAAATCTTACCTCCACCAGGGGTTTTATATTTCTTGTTTCAAAACAGGCTGTGCCTTCAACTTTTATGGCCATTCAGATCAAAGAATCGTGATGCGCCATTGGTTAACGCTGGTCTACGTAAAAAAATAAATGTGGAGTCATCTTGCTCTATTTGTCTGTTTTTAGAACTTGCCTGTATTGATGTTTACAAGTGGCACTTACCTCATGAATAGTTGAGGTTCAAATTGAACATGTAGGTCTTTTATCACACTGCAGCTGGGTTTCTAATTTTCAGTCGACAGCAGATCTTGGACGTCCTTTCTTGATTCGCGTGATTATCTAAGGGTTTCTGCAATGATAAATCCAGCGTGGCCATTAACGTTTTATCCTTTGGCCGCCTGGTTGATATAAGTATTAGAGTCACGTAGTGATTCTATGGCTCAGATCTTAGAAGTGCAATTTATCGACATTCTCGCTTACCTTTAGTGTTCTTTAGTTATTCTTGTGTAAAGCCTTTGATTCGTGGTAAATAGTATTCCCCGAAGGACTACGTCTCGACTGGATCGATTACAGCGTTACTGCGCTGTGGATACTAGACTCCATATTAATAGGACTTTGTTGCCAATATCAAGTCCTTTGTTTGTTTCTAGTGTTGCTGTGGCGGTCACTAAGCAACTATTGGGGTATTCAGTTTTAATCAATATTTTTATTCTTCAAATTCTTTATTAATCTGTGTATTTTTGTTAAACTAGGGGATTACATAAATCGACGTGTTTGCTTTCTGGTATCCTTTTTTCGACTGTGATGGAAATATAGAACTCAATATTCAACGGGCTATGTTGGAAAAAGCAAGTCCTTTGTTTGTCTTTCATGTTTCTGTATCTGTTGCTTAGCAACCGTCTGTGTATTCGGTTGCTATCAGTGTTTTAACTTCCTATCTATATTTAGTCTAGAAATGCCAATACATGGGTAAAATGCCTGCATTGTTCAATGAATTCAATTTCTCCGATCCTTTATATGTTGGGCAAGTGCGCCGATAAAGAATGTGGAGCTCTCTTATGGTAAGGTTCTTATGAAACTCAGGGTCCCTTCTTTATTATTATCCGATATTAACTAGGGAGTTTCACTAGAATAGATGTGGGACTCCTTATTGATTTAACTTAGTTGGCACTATTTCTCCCTAGTTTACTTTTAATGTTGCTGTTCGCGAATGTTAACCTAAAGGGAAACCAGTCACAATGGTCACAATATTCATGATGTGCTCTCCCTACTGGTGTATTATGTTTATAATTAATCTTTAGAAATAGAGTAGCAACTTGTTAAAGCAATGTTATTCAAGATTGATTAAAGGGGTATCTAGAAATGGGCCTTCAGATCTTATGCCATTCGATGGCTTCATTTAACCCCTTCTTGTTGCTTTGGGTCAAATAAATGAGTTTTTGTTCCTTCTCTAGCAGTATTTTGTTTTTTATGTTATGATTACTGCCTTGCATCAGCATTAGCACTGTCCATTTGAAATCTTCACTTCCATGCTTTTTTTCTATGAAGTGTTTAACCATGTATTTCAGGTTGCAGGAACAGGTGATCATATATACTGTAAATTCTGAATTGCAGTTGGAAAAGTTTGTCAGTTGCCACATTTTAACCCACCACATTTGGGCCACTGGGCCCTCAGCAGACTTCCAGGATCATCAATTTTCGCTGCCAAGAGAAAAGACCCAATCAAGGTGGCCATTGGGCCAGTAAGGGGGAATATTTCAGCGCCTGCATCCCCCAGAATTACCAACCGTGGGTCCATGGGAAGTGACAATCCTGTAATGTCCTTTATTCTAGAGAGCACCTCCTTCCAGAAAGGGGCCCACCTTGGGACACAACCACACCATGTGAAAAAGAGAGCCCACAGCATCACAACCCCGCCAACAATTAGCAGAATAATCTCTGATAATGTGGTGCAACCTTTCTGGAGTGAGATACCATCTGTAGCAAAATGTGTAGGAACACTCCCTATCAATAACACATCTGGAAGATTTAAGCATCCTACCCCATATTCTCAGCCATACCTCGTCCTTAATGGGCCCACCCAAGTCAGTTTCCCATTTAGTCATATATGGCAGGCGCATAACAGGGTCACCTATGTCCAACAATGTATATAACTTTGAGATCCGCCCTGTGGCAAACCCTTAAAAATACCTCTCCAGTAAAAAAAGGCCCCATGCAAAAAGTAGTCAAAAAATGCAGCTGAATATTAGCCAAAAACACAGCGCTGCTAGAGTAAGTGTTAGCGTTAAGGAGGGTTAAGTGAACTTGTGATTGCATGGGTTAGGGTTAGGATAGGGGCTAGGGTAAGTTAAGGGTGAAGATTAGAGTTAAGATTTTGGTTAGAATTAGGATAACAGTTGGAGTCAGAGTGGTTGTGGAGGGCTGGTAATGTAAGGTTTTGGATAGGGTAGACCAAGTGTCAGGGTAAGGGTAGGTTATGGAAAGGCTTGTGCTAATAGAGTAAGGGTTTGAGTAAGGGCTTGGGTAAGTATTAAAGAAAGGGAGGTTGGGAAGGGCTTGTGATGTTGGTATGGGATAGGGGTTCGGACAAGCCTAGGGGTTAGTGTAGAGTAAGCATTGGGGGGAGTTTTTGAGTTGTGGTTAGGGTAAGGCTAAGACTAGGTTTAGAGCAAGGTTTTGGGCTAGGGCAAGTGATATGCAATTTGTGGAGAGCTGGTGATGGGGTTAGAGTTAGGGGCGCTGCTCATTTTATAATTATTTGGTGTTTTGTATCAAGTAACATGGTAACAAAATGCTTTAGCAGATTAAAGGGTTAGTTAGGGAAAGCCTTATGGCTCAGGGTAGATTAAGAGTTGCAGTTATAGATAGGGCAAAGGTTAGGAATGAAGTTAGGGTGATTGTGGAGGGCTAGTAATTTCATGATTTTATTAGGGTTTTGGATCCTTGTTAGGGTTATAGCCTTGTGTTAAAATGGATTTCTGAACTCTGACCTGGTGGGCAGAGGTTCAGGAGGCCAGCCTAGTTTCTTGGAACAGGGTAACCTTCTGGACAAGCCAGACCAATCAAGGTGGCTTGGCGGCTGTCAAGACTAGGTCTCAGGAGAGGCGAGGGTGACTGAAAGACCTCAATGAGCACACAGAGTAAAGGACACTTACAAATCACTCCTAGTCAGGTGTAGTTATATTTTTAAAAAAAGCACATTTATTCAAGGCCTTTGAACATCAATATACAATAATAATCACAGTAATACTTTTAAACCAACACAATCCTATCAAAATACATATACACAAGACCAATGAGCCTAAAGGGTTAATGCATGAAATGGGTCCACAACCTAAAAAGGGAAGGAAGCAGGTAGTGCAAATAGTCTTTAGGCAGTTCTGCAGCCAGAATAAACCTAACTGAAAGGCAGTCCAATCCATACGATGAGAAGAGCCTATTGCTCAAATGTACTTGCATTTCTGGCGCACGCCGTAGTGCAGATGGGCGAATCGGGGTCTCTTGTAGGGTCTGTAGCAGCTCAGGAAGGCAGGTGAGGTGATGCAGAATAAGTTCCCACTATTCGAGGAGGGTCTCCACAACACGGCAGAGCAGTTTCTAAGAGTTGGGAATAGTTTGTTAGTTTGCATTAGCAGTGGAAAGGAGAGGGGCCTTCAGGGGCTACTCATGCATAAAGTTGGATGGATGCGCTAGGGGCCACCGGTAGGGGTCATTAGTACTTACCGCCCCTAGGTGCACTCCGGACCAAACGTCGGCATTTGAGTCCACTTCGGTTGCATGTTCAAATGCAGCAATTTCTGTGTCTCTGCGGCTTTCAGCGGCGAAGCTACAGCATTCATTTTCAAACAGAACAGTGGCGATTTCTCCGCTCCTGGTGGATGGATCAGGCCAGTTTCACCGTAGCAGGCTTCAGAGGCAAGAGGGGCACAAAAGCAACGCACCTGCAAAGTTCGTCACCACGGCTGGGCAACACGGTAACCGCGTGTACTCCGGTTTGGGCTCTCTCTCTTTACTCCAGACCTGGGAACGCCAAGTGTACGAAATTCGGTGCGAGAGTGCCGTGAACACAGAGCTTACGGGATACCATGTTTCGAGGGCCTACTCGAAACGACGGCGGAGACAGAGGAAAGGTCCTGCGTAACCTGGTCAGCACACTGGTTGGGCCAGGGACAATTCCAAGAAGGCTTACTTGCAGGGTTTGATGAAGGTGCCGAGAATAGTTGATCCCACTATTCCAATGTTTCGAAGAGTCTTCGCAGACCTTCTAGCTCGATCAGATGCAGAGGGGTCAAGCGGGACAACAACGGGCTCAGGGTGCCAAACCTTCCAGCGGGTCACCAGCGGTTTCTCGACTCAGCTTCTTGATTTCAGGATACTTGGATCCTATCCTTCGTTCAGTGAGAACTTCAGAGATCGACATGGTATGGCTGTTTGGGGCCTTCTCTTATTCAAAGTCTATTTGGCGCCAAAACCAAGAGGACCCAATAGGCGATCTGCTAACATACAGACACACCATACGTGGACGAATCATGGACCACGGTGGTCCCAGGCATTCACAGCACACCAGACTCTCTGTCACCCAGGAGGTGTATTGGAACGAGACAGTCCAGCCCACATCCTGGAAGCACACACACAAGGCATGCAGAAGCCCGCGAAAGCTTGGCGTTTCGCGGAAGAGTGCATGCCCAAATAAGGGCTAACCCGAGTCGACTCGGCCTGGGGAAGGTGAAGGAGCAAGATGGCCAAAGGACAGGACAAAGAACCTCTTGGCATGGTCATTTTGAAGCCAGGTCACCTATTCTTGCCAAACGCGGTTAACGCAGTTAACACATGGCAGGAAAGCATTAAAAAAATATGAAAAGATTAAGCTGGAAATGACTAAGAGACCCAAGTGCACTGTACTGTAAGGTACTTTGTGCACTTGAAAAATGTTGCAGAAAAGTTGCAACACTGACAAGGACTAAGGGAAACCAAGTCTCCCAGTACTGACTTTCTCTAAGGGCATGTCTGTTTCCCCATAACAAAGTGAGCGTAAAGACCAGTGGAGCGCAGCAGAAGGCTGGGCTCCACTGGTAAAGTCAGACTAAGGTGTTTAAACTAGGCAAAAAGTTGGGGGGTTCACAAATGGAGGGAAAATTGCACATGAAATGGAAATCTTTCCTAACACCTTGTACTTATTAGTATTTAAAAATTGCTTTTTTGGCAACCTTATTTATCACTGGCAACATGTTCACACCGTGCATTGCTTTACTGAATGACATTTTGACAGCTGCTTTTTTTTTGCATACTTTTATCACATGACATTTTCCTGGCAACATTTTCACACAGAACCCTTGCAATGGCCTCACCGAGATTGCTGGTTGAGTCTTTCAAGTTCCGCCATGGACAGTCAATACGAAAAGGGCAGTCCTGAGAGTTGGATGGTTCACACATAAATGTAAAGCGGGTAAAGAGTGTCATCCTCGGAGCGCTCAAAGCCAGCCCCATAAATAGGTAGGACATCGTCAACAAGAGGACTATCTTTAAAAATGAGTGAAAGGAAGCTCAGAAAGTGTGTGTGCTTGGCAAATGGTTGCAGTTGCAAGAGGCAGTCCTAAACAAGGGCAATCTGGGCAGCAGGTGGCCGTGGAACATATCGCCTTCTGACAGCGGCAATAAGTTAATGTTACTCTTTCCTTGTGGGTAGCCCATTTTATGTCAATTTATAATTTGGAAGGTTGAGAAGCAACTGTATTGACCCGTGATGACGCTATGTTAAAGCTATCGCTGGAGGGCAACGTAATGAAATGTATGTTTCTGGTTATGAGCATGGGCGTAGGACATGGGGAGGATGGAGGGGACAAATCCTCCCCACAATCTTAAGTGGGGGGGATACAATGTCCTTTATCCCCCCCCAGTTTGTGTGTCCTGTGTGTGCCATCATGTGCACTGATGCGTGCAAACTTCAGACTCTGTCTGAAGTTTGCATGCAGCAGGCACGGGCCGTGGTTGGATTCGATTCCCATCCACGGCATTGATGATTCACACAACAGTGGGGGAGGGGGAGGAGAACGATGCAGGACCACGAGCAATTGTTGTTGACAATAACTCTTGCTCGTGCATTCCCCTCCTCCCCACCCCCAGGGAATAAGGCACGTGCCAGCCCAGCCTGGGTTGGAGTGCACAGTGCACTGCTGCGCAGCTTGTGCCAGCATCCTCTCACCTCAGAAGCCAGCAGGCAGCGACGTGTGCTGTTAGGCTTCAGAGGCTCATGACGGTGATGACGGTGTGAGACTAGAAGACTGCTTTCTCCTTTCTGCTGCTCTGTCTCAGATTGGTACGTATTATATTCTTCCGAATCCGTTCTGTCCCTGCTCACACTTCTTGCCTTCCTCCTTTGGACCCATGCTCTCTCTCGTCCTGCATCGGGGCTCATACCAAGCCCCCTCCCCTCACTGCTTCTTCTGGTCCTGGCGGGCGTAGTTTGCCAGATCAGTGTCCTCGGGACACCACGAAACAGATCCCCCCCTATCCCCTATGTCCTACGCCCATGAACCCGCCTAGCTTGCCCAAGAGTTAAGCTATCACCCCAGCCTCTGGAGACATCTAGGGCCAGTAATGACTAGCTAGGCCTGAGGGAAGTGAGGGCGCAGGGCCTTTAACAGCCCTGTATGCCTGGCGACCAGGGGCTGATCGCTATTTGCACCTCCATCCGGAGTGCAAATAGTTTGCTTGTTTCATTTCCAGTGATAAGCTCCGTGCACAAGCCCCTACTCCTGTACAATAAAAATATATAGACAAAATAATGCCCGCTGCCAGAGTCCTGGTCTATTTCTGAGGCTGAGGTGTGACAGGGAAGGCGTATGGGAGCCCCAGGACAGTGGGTGAGGTGAGGAGGGGGTGGCATTTGGGGAGATGTGCGGGACAGGGGAGGGACCAGAGTCAAAGTAGCTGAATCAATTTTTTTTTATTTTTTTTTAAAAAGGCACCACCGACAATGAGTCCGAAAGGCTGACAACCCTTTACACAACCATTCACAAAATGTGCACATGTTCAAATGCTATGAACAAGCAAGGCGGAACGCTGTTGACTACACCCAATTCCACGCAATACTCCTACTACATTTTCACTTCCTGGACACCTCGCCTTCGTAGCTTCGTCGTCCCTTATTTAATGGCTAATAATTCCGAAATGTTATTCTATTTACTTCTTAACACTACACACTATTGGGCATTATTAAACGCTCTCACCTCCAGTCGCAACCACATGCATGCAATGCAGGAAGCTACGCCATGTTTTTGGAATGGACGTGAAAGGCGGTATACATTTTTATTTGAGAAAACAGCTTGTGTCCCTTCTCACGGTTACAGAGGCGTGAAAAGCATTCAGTGCTGGCCACTCCGCTGGTGTGCGCACTCCGGAGCTATTCTCACACAGGATGGAAGCAAGTCCACCCCCAGCTCTATGAATGACACAAGCTTTTTTTGGCCGGTGGTGGTGGCCTGCAGAGGACCCCATTCCCCGGCACCCATGCATGTCACTGAAAAGCAATAGAAAGTCACGGCTGCTTACAGAAGGTGCTTTAATTGTAGCTGAAAAGTGTTTTCAAACAAAACGGGACATCAAAAAATATTAGAATACATACACAACACGGCCATTGTGGGTAAAACGAATTAGCGTTTCGCTGTTTAGTGGCAAAGCCTACATGCTGTTGACCTTTCCCTACTTTGTGTCTAAGGTTGCACCATAAAACAGAGGGACGCACAAATCGCTTTCAGACTCAGGGGCTTTCCCCGTTAAGGAGATCAATTGGTGGCGAGACAATGCCGGCTATGTGCGGCCGAGAGGGGCCTACTTAAGAGGCACTATTTATTAGATGTCCATTAGCAGGAGGCCGTCGAAAGCCATCCTGCGGAGCAGGCGAGCAGCTGCAGCATGTGGGACCACGGCCGCTGCTGCTTCCCTGCCATTCAGCGGGCCCTCCAAAGTACTGGCCTTATGGATGGTGCTGTCATTTTCTGGTAGCATGTCAGATATGGTGGACGCTGAGCTGAGGAATCCATGAGCCAGGTTTGCATAATGGCTCAGAGGTAAAGGGTGTTCATTGTGAGGAGGCTTTGGTGTTTCTGGACCTTTCTGAGGCTGATCCAGCAGAGCTATGTGCAAATGCCGCTTTCAAATGGTGACATTGCCGAGTGACGCCTTTCCATCTTCCCATAATTAATTTCGAGGTGTCCGCCACTGCAACTTCTTTCCTGCTGCACAGTCCCTGCACATCCGACCCTGTGTGGGTACCAATTTTATCTCCATGTTTTCTTGTGGGAGAATCACCCTTAAACCTTTCTCAAATGGGTTGAGCTTGCTAACAAAGTTCTATATGGGGCAATTTCGAAAAATATTTCAAGGGCCATTTGTGGTTCCAAGTCCATCCGATGATGGTTTAAATAACATGAACGATGTTAATGAGGAAGGTATTTTTTAAGGGCGCAGTAATGCGTTGCCTCTTGGTAGAAGTGCTTGTCCTCACGGATACTGCTAGACATCCGGCACAGAAGCAATATCACTCTTCCAGCTGAATGACTCCCTGGCACCCTGTACAGATCGCGTGTGGAAGTACCACGGAGTGTCCCAAACATGCACACTGTGTTCAGGCAGTGTCTGGTCTGCACAGGAAAACAGCCCACCTCACAGTCATGCACAGGACATCTCAGACTGTGATTTCAAAACAAGGCAGATGAAATACAAATAGCGATACATTAAGACCGAGTTTACTATGATAACAGTAAACAAGTGGTATTCCAATGCCACATGCTTTAAAAAAAAACATTCTGAGGCCGATTAGCATAGGATATTTACTGGATATGATATATAGACCTTTTGTCTGTGGTAAATTATCCATATTTACCACAAGGTCCTTGTTTCTATTCCTTGTCAGAAAACAGGGCACGTCATATTTGCCTACCCATGAAGCCCTGCTGTTGGGATTAGATGATGATGCGTTCTTCTTGTATCCCCTGCTCTGCTGCCAAGCAGATGGATTACAGTAGCTAAAGTGCACAGATGTGAGTGCATAGATTGTGATGTGGGGGTAAGATATGATATGATAGGTTATTTATAATGGCTTATTACCCAGAGGTTTCTAAGCACATCAGAGGGAATCAAACCTGTGTTGCTCCGTGTCGTCTTGCTTCCAAGGCGAGTACGTTGCCCCTGAGCAATCCTCCCGAGACAAGTACACATGGCACCCTATATGTGACATATTATAGTGCTATAAGGACATATAAACACATGCAAATGCACACACACACTCAGACACATGCAAGTTCTCTGTTGTGCTCTAGAAATTATACACGCATTTCGCAGACGGAAAACTCATTGTGGGACATTTCATCGCCGGATTTTGCATCGCCAAAAACTCTGGTTTTTAAAAAATATTTTTGGGGGGGTGTTTTGTAGGGGTTGGGGTATTATTATTAAAGTAGGGGGGGGTCAGGGGGGGGACCTCCCCCAGAAATAAAATTTAAAAAAAAAACAGGGTATTTGGCGATGAAAACGTGGCGATGAAATGTCCCACGAGGAGTTTTCCGTCGGCGAAATCACATAGAACCCTCTAGAAAAGCATGTCCAATACGATAAAATGGCAATAAATGACTGCTTTAAACCAATATGATGCACAGGCAGCCAAGCCGTTTTTTTCAGCTTTAGCAGCTTTGTAAAACCTCATGGAAACAATGACATTATCTTGAAAAAAAAACATGATCTGTAAGCAAAATTCTTCTCCTGTAATGCAGAAGTTAATTCACTCAGACGTGCCTACCATTCCATGGAGGTGCCTGTGAAAATGTGGCCTTATTTAAGAAGCAGTGGCCCAAAGAAAGACCCTCTCCGCATCATGGAGCAGCTGATTGCTATGGATTGGGAGCCCACTTATCTTCTTTGACCACAGCAGAGTGGCAGCCATAGATATATAGAGACGTATAGAAAATTATCAGCATCAATAAGAACAATGCTGGCAAAAAGGTAATGCTGCTAGAGATGGAAAAACATATGTGCAATGGAAAAAACAAAGCTCCTAAAAGCAACATCTGGAAAACCTATCCAGCTTCCCAAGCTGTTTTATCTTCTACAAGTCCATCACTATACCAGATTAACAGGCCTAGATGTGCCCTTGAGGGCAGGGCAGGACCTGGATGCAGGCAGTGATTATATATGTGATTTAATACATACTGCTATTTTAATTTTGCGAAAAGTCGAGTTCTTTGCCTAAAAAACAATACATAAATAAAGAAAGTAAAGTCCCATGGTGTCCCCCCCAGATTATATGGGTCTCCTACGCCCCTGGTTATGAGTCATGTTATTAAAGCACAAATGGCACATAAACATGCTGGCCCCAACGCAATTCCACTTGACCTGGTCAAATCAAACATCAATTTATGGGCCACATGCCTCACCAGGATACATATTGTCATTCATGTCTTGACCCATATACAGCGGAGTTGGCACAAGGCATTAAAAATACCAGTTTAAGAATGAAGATTGTGCCAACCCAAACCTTGCATAAATACGAAGTGGAATCAGCTTTGCCCCTACGGACGGCTTGGCGAATGATACTAACTTCAAATCGGCATGCAAGGTATTAGTGTATCGATTAAGAGTTTGATTGTGACCAGCAAACATAAAAAACAATCAAAAAGGGCGAGGAGGAGGATTAGTGAAGTGAGCAGTCATTGGAAAACATAGAATAACATGGCACATGAAAACAATACAGGATCCAGACAGAATCAATCTAGAGAATCAGGCAAAAAAACGGTTGCAATCGGAGTCAAACAATGGCCAGCAATGTATAGTTCAATGATAAAAAAAAGAGGTGGATAGCTCTGAAATTCGGAGGCAAATTTGCCGGGGTAAATACATCAACAATACATCAGGGTCTCCCCTTCCCTTCTGTGCTTTAAACCAAACAAGGGGGACAGAGCAGGTGTTGTCCAGGACGGTTGAATGGTCTAGGGGTTAGAAACACGGGACAGGTAAACCGCGCTGCAGAGAGCTTGAACTGTTTAATGCAAAGTCTTGGCTATACCCTACATGCCTGTGTTATAATGTGGAATGTTGTAGTAGAACACTCCTTGGTCAGGGTTCCTATTGGAGTCCTCTCCCCGTGTGATTCTGGAACATTAATCACACGGGAAGAAGACGGGCGTTGTTTCGGAAGTTGCAGGGGAACTCTCTGTATAAATAAACCTGTTGAAACGGAACTAAGTATCGTGTGTGAATATATCATTTCCATGACATAAGTGTCGACGAGGAGGCCGTCTGTCTACAGTACAAGAGGGAGAGCTCCCCACGGCATGCTGTTGATGACTGCCGAGAGCTAGTGGAGGAGAATACAGTCGGCCAGAACTCACAAACATCAAGTTAGAGGTACAAACAAGTGACAATATTATGAGATAAAGTGGGGTGCTGATTGAACATCCTTAGCGTGCAATTGCACTTCGGGGGCTGCACGACTTTAATGTGCGTGAGCCACAACGGTTCAAGACCTTCATGCATAAACATCGTATGCGTGGGCACGCTGATGACGTCACGGTGAAACAGTGAGGAAGCAGTTCGAGTAAAGCACCTAGCGACGTGCTTTACGTGCGGCCATCTTGTTGTCTTAGTTGTCATGGCAACATAATACGAAAATGGACTACGGCAGTACAGTTGATTGTAGCAAGTGAATCGTGCACACTATTTCACGTACCAAAGGAACAATTGTGATGCATGTATAAGCGGACGATCGGGGTGTCTGCAACAGGGCATGTGCTTTAAGCATGTAACATTAAGCCTAAATATGAAACAAGTTATCAAGTTAACTGTGCACTGACTGCATGTCAACGCCCATGAAATGAATTAAATACAATTCAAGGTTGTCTTTTGATGAGAAGTCTATGCAAGTGGACAGTTTGTTTTTTTATTTTTTGTGGCACCAAGCATATTAGAAATTAAAGATCGCACTGGAATGGATCTGGTTCAGTGGTACATGGTCAGACAGCAGTATTTAAAACACTGTTCCTGGGACAATTTTCTTGGTTTACAGAGCAATAAAGTTGATTTTACCCAGCGTAAAAGGATATTCGACTGGTCACGTTTTTCGTCATGCAGAACATTGTAGCTCCTGTGAAATTTTTGACTCAACCCGGCAGTCCTATCTGCTCATGGGAACAGTGGTTGGACAATTTTCAAGTTTACTTAAGGGCCATTGGTGGTGCAAAATAAAATGATGACCTCAAGGAGGCCACCCTACTCAACTGTGTGGGGGCAGAGGAATTGAGAATATTCCGAACTTTACCAGAGATTAATGATGCTGGAGAGGGATCTGGGGATCCCACAAGCAGTTTGAGGGAATATGAAACTGCATTGTTGAAACTTGGCAAACATTTTGGGAACAAGACGAACATAGTCTTGGAAAGATATAGATTCTTTTCCAGAAAGCAACTTAAGAATGAATCCGTTGATGCATATCTTGCAGCGTTAAGGGGTCCAATAGCTACATGCAAATTCACAGGTGTGGCAGATGAGTACTTGCGAGACCAACTTGTTCTACATGTTGCTTACTCCCAAATCCAACAGAGACTTTGGAAGGCAAAAAATCCAACGTTAGAACAAACGTTGGAAATTGCCAGGTCTATTGAATTAGGAGAAAAGTGTATGAGGGAGGTGCAAAGCAAGCAAGAGTGTTTTGATGTCAAGTCAGTTCAAGCTGTACATGATGGGGAAGTTAACAAAGATGAAGAAGCTTTGGTTGCCATGGTGAAGAAGATTGTGAGGTCAGACCTAGGAATAAACTCCAGACAAAACAGCAAGATGTTTTTCAAATCACAAAACAAATGCTACAAATGTGGATGGTATAAACATGCCAATCCATATAAAGACTTCCCGGCAGCAATGGCTGAATGTTTCAGGTGTGGTCAGGTGGGCCATTTTGGTAAAGTGTGCCGCAGTAGTAGCGGAAGAGGCAGATTTAATACACGTGGAAATGTTAACAGGAATTATGCCCAAGTGAGTAGAGGTGCTACCTCTGGAGTGAGGGCTGTTGGAGAAGTTTCTGATTCGAATGATGTGGTAGCAATAACAACCGAATTTGAGGAAGAGGTGCAGATTCTGGCTCTCACGTCGATCCAGGGAGCAATGGGTCCATGGGTATCTATGACCATTAAAGGAGTTACCCTACGAGTCATGGTTGACACAGGATCCCCTTATACAATGGTGGATAAAGAAACGTTTCTGGGGCATTTGCAGAGGAAGATGGAGGACCTACATGTGACTAAAGTCAGAGCAACTGGCTATGGTAAATCTCCAATTAACATTATAGGTTATGTTTGGGTGCATCTAATATTTGAAGGAAGACAAACATATTGTAAGTTGTATGTTGCCCAAGACGGATTTTCAATAGTGGGCTGGTGGGAACAAGCTGCATTGAGAATAAGGATTCACCCGGGTGAGAGCACACCTATCTTGCGGGTTATGGATAACTGTTGTGAATCTGCTGCGACATTGGCTCAGAGTTTTCCCAAAATGTTCAATAACAGCATTGGTGTACTCAAAGGTTTCAAGCATCGTATAATACTTAAAAGAGGAGCGAGGCCGGTAGTACACAAGCTAAGGAACATACCAATTGGCACGCGTGAGCCACTGAAAAAGGAATTAGAAAAATGATGCTCCCAAGACATCATTGAGCCTATAGAGAGTTCTGAGTGGCTTTCTCCCATTGTGATTGTAAGGAAACCGGATGGGTCAATCCGGATGTGTGTTGATCTAAGGGATCTCAATAACAACATATGGATAGATCGACATCCCCTACCTAATATTGGAGATATGCTTACCACAATGGAACCTGCAAGGTACTTTACCACGTTAGATTTGTCCTCCGCATATCATCAGGTTGTGCTAGAAGAAGAATCCAGGCACCTTACATTGTTTATAATGCCCTTGGGTGCATTCAGGCTTAAGAGGATGCCATTTGGTTTGGCATCGGCGGCTGCCGTTTTCCAAAGACTGATGCAGCATCTCTTTGAAGGTTTACGTGGGGTGTACTATTTCCAGGATGATATTTTGGTTCCGCGATGTCAGAAGAACACCATGACGCCAAACTGCTAGGAGTCTTGCAAATTATACAACAAAAGGGCCTCACCTTAAAAATTGAGAAGTGCAAAATAAAGAAAAGAGAGGTGACCTACCTTGGTCATTGCATTAATGCTGAAGGGATCAGACCTAAAGAGATTTTGGTAAACACAATACTGAAACTTCCTGATCCTTCCAACAAGGATCAGCTGAGGAGTTTGTTGGGTCTTACTGAATATTATTCGAAATTTATAGACCATTATGCAGACAGAACAACTCAGACGAGGAGCCTAATTATCAAAGGTTCTAAGTTTGAATGGTCCGAAGAATGCAAGAATGAATTGAAGACAATCAAAATGTTAATAAACTGAGCACCCGCTCTAAAGATGTTCGATTGCAGTGCAAAGACTATTGTGGCTGTGGATGCAAGCAACATAGGATTGGGAGGTGTTTTAGAACAAGTGCAGGGCGGAATTGTGGTGCCGATTGCTTTCGTCTCTAGGACATTAAAAGGTGCAGAGAAGAACTACTCCACCGCTGAGAAAGAAGCCTGGCTGTCAAATGGATATTAGAGCATTTTAAAGGGCTTATATGGGGAACCCCCATTGAACTTAAGACGGATCATGAACCTCTTATCCATATATTGATTCCAAAGAGTCCACATTTAACTTCTCCACGTATTAGGAGGTGGATACTAATTATCATGCAATATAATGTGACCATCAGATATACCCCAGGAAGAACGAACATAGTTGCTGACTGTCTCTCCCGGTTACCATGTTCTTCAGAAGACAAAGACTTTGATGCGAATGATGAGGAAACTGATTGTGTGATAGCACAAATACATCCTAGTTTTTGTAAGGAGGAATGGGTTGAAGCCACGGAATCAGATGTGGAACAACAACAACTGAGAAGAGCAGTGGAGAGTGGCTGGAGAGATGTGGCTGAGAATGTTGAATCTTGGGGAAGGATGAAGGATGAGTTGTCATGCGATGAAGTTTGTATATACCGTAGAGACCGCATTGTTCCACTCACAAGTTTAAGGGAGAGAATTATGGAGATTGCACATGAAGGACATATAGGGAGAAGTTTAACTAAAAGAAGAGTAAGAGAGACCTTTGGTGGCCCAACATGTGGGGTGATTTAGAAACAATGGTAAAGGAATGCTCCGCGTGTGCAATGAGCGACAAGGGAAAATTCACCACAGCCAGCCTGTGTTCGAGATATTGGTTGGTGTCATGGGGGTTGCGGAAATGGGAAGGGTAAAGGGATGTTAAAAGGATAGGATATTTTTACGGTTGGGAAACGTTACCCATTATGTAGAAGTGCACTTTCGGTGGTTGTGTATATTATGTACGTTTATGTATCGGCACTTAATAAATGCGGTTTCATTATTTTTTTTATATAAAACTTACTTCAGTTATCGACAGCCCTGATCCACTCTGGTGAAGTGTGTGCCTTTCTGCTGAAGTCTGTTTTCAGGGTTGATTATCATGATGTAACAAATCATGCTCATTACATCACAGTAATCAACACTGAAAATGGACCTCAACAGAACAGAGCAGTACCACAGATAGCTCAGCCAAGTCTTATTTTCCTTTATTATGAAAAAAGCCTATAGCACCTGTGTCTTGGCATTGCGGGTTTAATGACGATAATACCCGCTATGCCGAGCAAACCCTAGAGTTAATGGTGCAGCACACCCCATGTTAAAGGCCCTATTTGTCACACTCGACCTTTAGTGGCCACAACAATGACTGCCCTGGCTTCTCCCCCTGAACATATGTAGTTGCTTGTGTATTTCTTGATAACTTTATTTCTGGGGTTTGGGCTTCAGTGCTTGGTCTTGGCCCAGGAGACCAACCTCTGGGCAAAGAGGCCACTGGCTATGGGCGCAGGCTATGACTAATGCCCAATAACAGAGGTTTTAGCAAGATACGTGCATGGTCAAATTTCATGCCCCAGGCAAAGGAAATGGCCATTGCCCACTAAGGTTGGATTCAGGGCTTTGAGCATACCAAAGGCCATTCTCCTGGCCTGCTGACCAGACTGACTGTGAAGGTAGCTGTCCATGGTTTTGTTTGAGTATTTTATATTGGAAATAGGTTGGTAATTTGTGGGGTTCTTTGAGTTACCAAAGGTGGTTTTGAAAAATGGTTTAAAAACATGAGACAGCGGAGGATAAAAGTTTGAGCTATATCAAGTAACTCCATGACAGCTTCTACTAAATACAGTTGGGACATTTGGATAGTGAGACATTCGATAATATAGTAAAACATATTTTATGAAATACAACATAATACTCAAGTATTTATGCTTTTTACTAAAAAAGGATAACACTATAAAGGTGAATGGCCATCTAATTAAACGTCCTTTTGTGAAGAAAAAAACCTATTATAAATCACACCATTTATAATTCCATGCAAGCTTGCCCAAAAAACATTAAAAAGCATTATACATGACATTTCCGTATGCATTTTTGTTTTCGGAAAAGACTTAAGCATATACAGAAAAGCCATACAAATACAGATGTAGTACTTCTCAAAGCTTCTAGATGACTCAAACACTTATGAGGCCCATTACCCAAATAAAAATCACTTTAATGTGATAACTAAGATAAGCAAATGTAAACTACAGGAACAAGGTATCCTTCAATAGCCATCACTTTCAGAACTAACTATGACGGCATGTTAGATCCATTGGTGGATGATGGTCACATCCTACTGGCATGTGGGCCACCAAAAACTGCACACCATAGGTGTGGGGGTGGGAGGGGGTTGGAACATGGCCGAAGACTGGCACATATGTATCCAATTAAGAAAGCCATTCTCTCCTTTTCACATTCATATGAGCCAAAACCTAAAAAGGGAAACAAGGAAACTTACTGAGTCTTGATATTGTAGTGCCTGTGGTCAAAATAAGCTCATATGTTTCTACTGCTAAAAAGAAAAGAAAGAAGCTAGGAATCAATCACCACAAAAGCCAGTCAACTGTAAGACCGAATTAGGACAAAACTGTAGATCAGTTAAAGAAGGTGATGAAATCAAATTAAAATTTGTAAAAATGAAGCATTGAATTTCACTCTGCCAAAACGACCTAGAAATAGTACAAAGAAATACAAGTGAAAGATTAAGATCATAGAAAAAAACCTCATAGAATCATAGTGCTTGTGCTAGTTTATTTTACAAGACATTTTAATTGAGTTGTTCTACCTTTGGCTTCTTTGGCATGCCGAATTGACTCCACTGTTTGCTTCATAACGCCATCTTCTGCTGCCACCACCAATATAACAATGTCAGTAACATGTGCTCCTCGAGCCCGTATGGCTGAAAAGGCAGCATGTCCTGGAGTATCGAGGAAAGTGATCTTTTCTCCGGACGATAAATGCACTGCAAAATAAATAAGATCAAGCATTGAAATATCAACCGTGCAGTGTTTATATACAATATAGTACTTTTGAAGTGCCTTTCCCTACACCAGAAAGACCCATAATGGCTTAGATACTTTTGAGCAGCACCCATAATGAGGCCCCCCGCCCACAAACAAATGGGCACATTGATTTAAACGTTTTGGGGAGAAAACAGAAAAAAAAGAGCAGCAGGTAGTTGCCATTTTAGCATGCTAAGTAGAGATGCTTATGTTTCTGGCAACTGATAAAACACTTGTGGATTGCACAATATGTTATATTAAGGGTTATTCAGACATGGACTCTTACCTGCCCTCCACGCATTTACTTAGAGAGTCACTGCACCTTAGCAATACATCACTAAGGATGCCCATAAAAACAAATGTAAGTCTGGGGTTGCCTTTGGTACGCCTTAGGAAGGAGAAATGCCAATTTTGTTGCTGAATTTTCCTTGCATAAAACGGAAATGTAATTACATATTTCCTCTTTGGTTAGGAACGGTAGGCTAACATCTGATAGCATACCTTGCGAGCGGGTACCACCACAAACAGGTTATTTGGCCTTTATTCTCAGTAGAAATGCGATTTTCGAAGAAGACTGGTTCAGCTAAAAGTTTGCTTAATAAAAGCCAGTGCAAGTGCCCACCCTGTGCTCTCCTAAAAGAAAAACACATTTGTAGTCAATTGTTCCCAAAAACTACGAGCGCAGAACGGTTGTGTGCTTTTTATGAAACAATTCTGAACCTTTGGGGGAACATTTGAAAACGTTGAATTTTGTCAGAGAATGTCATTTTTAGTCTTACACATTTGCTATACAGGCTTATAGTTTTAGTTGGCAACTTTTTCTTTTTGCACCTTTTCCCCCATAATTTCCTATGGAACCCCATAATTTTTGCTCTGCTTTTGATCCGGTCCTGACTTTTTTGCAAGGAAGTGAAACTGAAGGCTTCACTTCTCTCACTTTTGCAGACTTTTTATGGGGAAACCAATCACTCAGTTGTTATGGGGAAATTCAGACATATCAAAACTGCAAAACATTGCTTCCCTTCTTAATTCTTGCATTTGTTGTATTGCACACAGCATCTTACAATGAAGTACAATGGGGATACTTTTGTATCGCCCTCGCTTTTTACAGAGGATTTTTGGTTTCTTATATATGTGCATAAAGACAAGCTGGTGGCAGCAATTACATTTTTACAGTTTTTGCATTATTTTTAATGTGCACATTCTCGTTTACCACATATGGCTACTAAACGTGGCTAGTGCCTTAAAACGACTGTGCCATGAGACTCGCTTTTTCTTTGGTCATATTGTAGTTTAGTGTTCTACCTGCCCCCTCAGATCAGGAAAGTGCTTATAAGTTCATTCACTTGCCCAGGTTCACTGCTACTTTTGCGGGCTGTTGAGTCTTTCTGTATTTGTGTGGGTGGCCCAGGAAGCATTCTGGGGCAGTCTAGTCCCAGTCTACATCACTGGTGCCAGAAAGACTGCTACTGGGGCGGATGTGAAACCAGTAGTTGTCCCTAATTGGACAATCACTGGCTGTTTGAATGGTGCACATCCTTACCATGGGCTTTGGTGGGCTTGGACTTGCTTCCAGCTTGAATTTTGGATAGGAGGAGGACTCCTGCAGCACGGTCACGTCCCTGTAGCCCTCCTGGGAAGACCTTCAAAAAGGTGGTAACCAGGTCCGCCTTGCTACACTCAACTCCCGCTCTGCCATCAAACACACTTCTGATATCCGTCTCCTTCTCCATGACTTTGACGTACTCGCCCTCACTGAGATGTAGTTCACTGACAGCTCTTAAAAGAATGTCTGAATCTACACAGTTCAGAACCCTATCTGCACACTCACACCTGGTGTGGATACAATATCCTACTAATTCAATAACAAACAATTTCAGGTTGTGTATGAGAACAACATTTCAAACCCAATTTATAAACAGAAAGGAAAATAAATCATTATTTGCATTTCAAGCACTCACTAACCACCCACAAATTTAAATAAGAGTTTGTTGTATACCCAAAAGAAAACCTAATCCCAGCATTAGGTGGCCGAAAGCCAAACTGGCTCATCAACCAATGCCGGAGACAACACTTTCTGTTATCTCACTCTCCAGGAGAGAAGAAACAGGCAGATTTCTCATAGAGGAAAAGGCAAAAAACTAAAAGCTTTTTGTCACAGTTTCCTAATGCATTATAAGATTATCTGAGCATGTAATACACATTAAAAAAATTAGGGATACTGTAAACACTCCTTTGCCATTTGCTCCTTCCCTCAAGCACTCCCTAGTCCATCCCCTCCTTAAAAAGCCCTCTTCCAACCCCTCCTGCCCTGCTAACTATCGCCCTATATCCATCACCCCATTCCTGGGCAAACTCCCGGAGAAGCTGGCCATCTCCCAACTGACCCAACACCCCGAATCTGTCGGCTGTCTCCACAACCACAAGTCTGGCTTCAGAGCTGCCAGAGGCGTGGAAACCGCTCTACTGAACACCCGTGATGACCTGCTCTCTAATCTTGACTCTGACTCTCCATTCGTTCTTATCCTCCTGGATCTTTCCTCTGCATTTGACATGGTCAATCATGCCATCCTGACAAATCAGCTTTGACACCCTGGGCATCACAGGCCTGGCACTGAACTGGTTGACCTGCCTTCCTCTCCATCCGACCTTCCCAGGTTCAACTTGGCACTTTTCTTTCCTCCATTGCTCACTCGACCTGCAGCGTCCCACAAGGCTCTATCCTTTTGCCGTGGCTTTTCAACATCTACCTTGTCCCTTTAGCCCACTTGATCTCTTCCTTCTCTCCTCACTTCCAGTGCTATGCAGACGACATGCAGCTCTCCTTCAAGCTTCCCTCCTCTTCCTCCACTCTCATCCCTGACTGTTATTCAGTCATGGTGTGCTGCCAATGATCTCTGCCTTAATGCCAGTAAGACTGAGATCTGTTTCATTGTGACCCCAGCTCCCACCTTCCCTCCCTCCCTCCCTGCCTCCCTCCCTCCCTCTGCCGCCCTCTATTGATCCCCTCCCCTCACCCTCTTGTGAGGCAAACAACCTTGGTGTCATCTTTGATTTCTCTCTCTCCTTCTCTCCTCACATCCCAGACCTTGCCAAGAAGGCCTACTATCAGTTGCACCTGCTCAGAGGTATTCTCCCTTTCCTAACCTTCCCCCAGATACTCAATGTCTCCATAGTTCTGATCCTCTCAAGCCTCGACTACTGTAGCAGCCTCTTCCTCAATTTTCCTTCTTCCTCCCTTTGTCCCGTTCAACTAATCTAGAATAGGACTGCAAGACTTATTCTTGGCCTCAAGCCCAGGGACTGCATCTCTCCAGCCCTAATCTCTCACCACTGGCTCTCGGTTGCTGCTAGGATAAAATTCAAGACCCTCTGCATCATCCACAAGGCATTCTGGGGCCTGGGACCCCGCTATATCCAACTCCCTCTTCCCAAGTACCTCCCCTCTAGAGCCCTTCGATCTGCTAGCTCCAACTCTCTGTGAATCAGACGCTTCTGTAAACAAAGAGTGGAGGAGAGATGTCTCTCCTCCACAGGAGTCTACCTTTGGAATAGTCTCCCCACCTGTCGGGCTTCAGCCGGACCTCAAGTTCCGGAAGATCCTCAAGATCCTCCTTTCCTCCTCCTCCTTCACTCTCCCCTACGAACACCTCTTCTGTCTCATTGACTGTCTGCCTGGTTCCCTCTGAGTACTACAGGGCTCCAGCCTCCCCCCGCCAAGGACTCCCTTCCCTGCACTCTCCTGTATTCCCTGGCATTGGCCCAGTGGCCTTCCCTTAGCACTTTCACCTCGCCTCTTCACCCTTTTCCCTTCCCACCTTAGCACTTGTTTCTGCACAGACCGGCACTCCCCCAACTCCCCACTTCCCTTCCACTTCTTGTTCTGCACTTGCACGTTCCGAATGTCACAAGGCCTAGTAGGACCGTTACTGTATCTTTCTCTCTTGCCCCCTCATCCCTATTTTTTGTCTTGTGGCACCTTGAAACACCATTTGTTGTATAGTCAGATCTACATTGGAGTCAAGAATCCTTCGAAGAAGAGCAGCTGGTTGATGACCCAAAGACGACTCCTGAAGTGTCCCAGCATCCCCTCCAGTATCAGCCCTGCTCCTCTGCCTCATCTCCGAAAACCCCTGTGTGGTGCTTCAGCCTTTGGACTAGTGGGACAACCTAGTCTTGACGCCTTCTCGAGTATCCAGCCGATCAGCCTTTGGAAGTGGGCTACACCTCTTGCAAACCGTTGTGTTCCGAGATCAAGCCCAGAAATTTGATGGTCGCCAGCTTGTACCACAAGTCGCCTTTTTGCAGATTTCCAGCTTCCTAACTTCAAAGGAACCTGTCTTGGAGAAGCTTCTGTGACTGCAACTGGAAGGACGCCTGTCGTCGCCTACAAATGGTAATCGTCCCTGGAACTCGCCTACCTCCATCCTGTGAAGTGTCTTGAAGAGGTCGGCATCACTGGATTCTGCATTTCTTCACCAAGAGGGATTGCATCTTGCTGTTACATACAGCCGAAAGAATCCTCGAACCTGCAACTACTGGCCAATCCTCACTGGAATGAAGGGCAGAAAAACGAGCCCCCAGCGACACCCAGACGATCCATCATGACATCCGGGAAAAATTGAGTCAAGGGGGTAAGTAAGCATCAGTGTGCCTGCCTACCCCCTGACCCCCCACCCCCCCTGACTCCCCTGTCCTCTATAGGAGAAACTGTGAACAAGTCGCTTTGTCTCCTCCAATCTCCCCTCCACTCATCTTGTACCGTCAAACAGAGCTCGGGTATCCTGCCCCTGGGTTAGCCTTGGAGAAAGGAGAGAACGTACCTATCTTCTGGTAAATTGTTATAGAACTTTTAATTACTTTGAAACTAAGTACCACTACAAGCCCACTGCATCCTTCTTAAAGAGAACACATACCTGTGAGAAACATTGTGTTGGATCCTGTGACTTTTGAGCACAAGGCCCTATGATCTTAAGGTTTGGCCTTCTAAAGTTAAGATATTGTACATGTGACTGGTTCCCACCATTTTCATGCATCTACATTACTTACGTGCATTGATTGATTACGTTATTTGATGATGTTTATTAGATTAACCTAATGGTGATTGTATATATTTGTATTATAGAGTATTGTGCGATAGTACTACCTGCTAGTTTCATTTTTCAGTGTGCTTTAAAGACCTAAATAAATAACTGCATTTTTATAAGTGACTGTTTTAATTGAATTATTGTGTGCTATACTAGGTGTACTCATTGAGGGCCTGTGACCCCACTGTGACCCCACTCACACTCTCCTGAGACTAAGCCTTGACTGCTCATCCACGCACCTTGATTGGATTTTGGCTGACTTCTCAGAGCTCCGTGTTCATCATAACTAGGGTGGCCTCCGAGAATCTGTCCACTAGGCCATATTCTAGAAATACATCTTAATAGTATTCTAGAGGACAACCACTTCTCTTTAAATCCCCCTTATTATGGAGTACAGCACTTTACTAATTCTGGTCCTTCTGCAGCAGTGCTAAAAGCAGAGATGGAGATGCTAGCCGGAAGATGCCAATTTAGGCAGAAATGGAGAGGAAGGACATGTTGCTTGCCATAGTGACCTCTGTGGTCCCAGTTCTTCAAACTCACCTCCCTTCCTTTGATGAACCTATCTTCCTTTGATGAATTGGATATTGATTACACAAGAAAGGAGGTTAGGGAAGGCTGATAACAGAAAGGCGAGTGAAGAATACAGAAGTCACAACGACAAGTAACATGCACTTTCTCCTATGTCCTCATCACCATTCAAATTACTTGTGGAAAGGAAAGATACCCAAGCATAACATATTACCAATCATTCAAAAGATGCAGAGGAGAGTGGCAGAAGTCGTGGAGGGTTCAACCCAAGTTGTTTCTCTGCTTTGTATGGCTAAATTGAGAATTTGGTATTGAGCTATCATCCAACACACAGTGCTTTAGGACTGTCCCTTTGGAAAACACCAACCCTGGAGCAAACAGTGACAATAGAGCAGAGGCCACAAAGGTTTTAACATGCCTCTGAGAATCGAAAAGATTTTGTATGAAAATAAAGGGCTCTTTTCTTATCACAATTATGGCGCATCTGCTCCATCCAAGATAAATGATTAGCAAAAATGCTTAGGAGGAAGATTTGTTTGTAGATGTGAAAAATGTACACGATGTTGTAAAAATCTCTGTGCAACCATGAAAGTAAGGTACGAGTCCTCTATACACGTTAAACTCCTGTGGATCACATAGTTACGACCAGGTTATGGGTCATAAAAGCTTATAAAACAACAGTGAAAGCATTAACAGCTCACCCTTTTACTAAGATCCTCTCCTTTCGCGCTATGGGGCTTGACATGTAAAGAACATGCTGGAAAGGAAAACGGGCTGCAATGATTACTCTCTCTCGGTTTTATATCCACAAACACATGTATTCTTGGAGAGAGCAAACTCATTATCTGTCCGAGGTTGGCCTTGTGAGTGCGGACCCCCGGCTTCGAGAATCAAATGAAGAATGACATTATCACAGGCAAGTGCAAGGGGTGTGGGAAGGATGACAGAGCCCTACATTACAAGTCCTAGTGTTTGTTATATTTCTTTAAATCGCAGCAGACTTTAATGAGGGTCTTCCTGGTCTATCTCCTATGGCCAATGCTTGTATAAGACAACAAGATATGAGCATCCGTGCCCACGGAGATGCTGAGCTCAGGACTTTGAGGATGTTGGGGTAATCGGGTGAAGGTTGTCTGCCCGCCATTATGTGGACTTAATTGGCTCTAGCCATTAAGGACAATGAGCCCCTCACTGGGGACCGGATGTGCATCAGGAGGTGGAGGACCTATGTCCCTCACCTCAGGAGGAAACTGGAACATGTAAAACACAGTTAATTGTTAACCAGAAGTCGACTATCACTTAGTACCTGGGGCAGTACTAAGACTCACCTAACAATAGAAGCAATCCCTTGGTTTGAGGAAAGCAGGTGCAGCGAGCCAGAAGGCCTACATAGGCCACTTAGAAGATCAGGGGGTTGAGGGTTTAAGGGGAGCCGACTTGGGAGGGTCAGAGCGGGTTAGTGGAGTGTCCGGGCTAAAGTTGGATGTTATTTGTTTTCTTGCAAGAAAGCGCCGTTAATAAAAATGTTGCCTCTTCATCTATTTGGCTCTGTGCTCCATCTGGGATATACTTAAAATCAATGCCGATGAAAACTCTTGAGATTGCGCTTATCCTGCTAAAAATCTCGGCCACGTTTGTCACCATCAGTCACAAGATCCTACAAAAAGACTGGAAGATATTGTATTAAAAAAAGAGCTCTATATTGAATCACCTCCTTCCTCATGGGGAGAACAGACACCAATGGGCCCCCACAATTTCTGGTCTCACCCACTTACCTGTGGAGTACCCTAAGTATCCATACTCTCACCTTTACTTTTCATCATCTACAAGACACCCCTACTAGACATCTATGAATCTGGTATCTCCATCTACAACGACGTGGATGTCACACAAATAGTCTACAATTTTGTGAACTACACATCACCAAATTAACCAGACATTAAAAGTTACCTTGCACAGGTGGAGGCATGGATGACAACAGACTAAAACTCAACCCTAACAAAACAGAGTTGATGCTCTGTAATCCTACTGGTCCCAACTCCACCACAAATCCTTTGCCTGATGAGATGGGCCCTTGCCCAAACCCATCAATCACAGTAAAGAATATTGGAACAACAATGGACAATACTCACACTCTTGATTCAAAGGGCAAAGCCATTGTCAGAAGCCGTTTCTCCTAGCTGCGCATTTTACGCCACAATTTACCTTCCTTAACATTCACACACAGGGCCATAGCCATAATGTATCTAATACTATCCAAACTAGACCATCCAAACAGTCTATCTCGGACTCCCAGATTACCTAATGAGGAAACCTCAAAGAGTTCGAAATGCAGCGGCAAGCCTAATTCACAAAAGCTATTTGAATATATCAAGCCAGCATTACATATTTTCCACTGGCTACCCATCAAAGAAAGGGTTCATTTCAAAAACGTGTGCAATGTTCATACCACAGAGGGAGCCCTTTCAGAAGTACGTTTTCAACACTATACTCCGTCCAGAACACCTAGGTCCAGCAATGCTGCACTAGTACTAGTCCCAAACTTCAACAATAGACAGCAAGGAGGATCCTCTATTTCAGTTCTGGCCACGAAACTATGGAACACCCTACCCAAACCCCTCTCGCCTGGAAGAGAACCATCCAACTTTTAGGAAACAACTTGGATTGGATTTTCTTGGATTTTCAACCAACCACTTTGAAAGAAATGAAAAATAATAGCAACTGACTAAAACCAAGAGTCAGGAAGCAACAACACATTCACCCCCCCCAACCCTCATTGCCCCCTCACCTCTCAACTAACTCCTCACTACTAAAATCTTCCATCCTTATACCTCCCACACTCCTGTAGGCGACAACCAAATCTAGTGTACTCAACAAATTTAGACAATATCCAGCTTCCAACAACAATCATGATGTCAAGTTGGGCACCCAACAATCATAGGGCTGTCCCTATGGCTAACCTACCCAGTCAGTACCAATCACAAACAGAGATGTTCATATCGGCACACAGTTAATGGGTACCTCCGACCTGCATCCATCAACACCAAAGAATTCTGCTTCTGCCTTCTTGTTATCTGACAACCACACCCTGCCTTCCTTTCATACAGAGCCATGTGCAATGAGGCCAACATTATTGGCAGAAGGATTATAGAAGACCACTTTACATGACATTACATCTACTAAGAGAGAAGCTATTTTCCGGTTGCTATGTTAACAGACTGAGATGCTTTTCTGCTGAGACAGCCACACATGCAGCAAGAAGCAGGCCTGTGGGTCACAAACCTTTCCCCGGAATATTGCAGCAGCCTGGATAATTCAGGAGCAATTGTGGAAAATGTTGGCAGCATGATTGGGGGCAATACACTGTGGCCCTGGCTCCTGCCTGCTCATCCAGGAGAGTCAGGCCAGCTATGTTGATTTATGTATTTGACCTGCACATTATTGGTTTGCGTGAGGCAGGGACAAGGTGTTTGCCCAACTGGAGTGGGCAGGCAATATTTGCATCCACCTCTGTCACAATGACCTAAGCAGGATGAATTTGGCAAAGGCTGCTCAAGGGTGTGTCGTAGGTCCTCTCCACGCCCTGGGAGGGAAGCACCAGAATGCAGTCATGGCTCTTCTACATCCACATGCTCTGCTACACTGATAGAAACTGAGACTTGGCCTGCCCTCTCCGGCCAGCGAAATTCAAAAGCTGCTGTACGAAGAGAGGCAAATGAGAGAATAACATTTAGTAAAATGGTCATAATGTGAAGTGGCCATGATGAGTTAATTAAGCAGTAGGATCTCCATGTAAATATTGCATCCACCACTGCGAATGCGAAAAAAATATAGCATTTATTACAATTAAATTATGCGAAAATAGCCCCCACCACATTCCCCCCACTTTAATGAATACCCTAACCCAATGCCCATCTATATTTTTGCATAATTTCCTTGTAAAACATGCAATATTTTTGCATTCACAGTGATGGTCTGCGCATTAATGGGGTGATACCAAGCAGTAATACCCCATCCACAAGCTGTATTGGGTGAGAATGGCCTTGGGGCCTAAATGCAGCAAGGGCCTTTAATGGGAGGGGGGGTCTCCAGCCCATTACCACTCTATACAGACTGTGGAATGGGTTTTTATTGCTGACAGCACACTGGGGCCAACCCCCGAGATGCTCATGGTTTGCTGAAAGAAAAAACAAAGAAACTCCACCATAGCACATGGGACATGCATTGAGTGCATGTTAATATTATATATGGCATGTATTACTTACCACAATCGTATTTCTGATGCTTTTATCTGCTTAGATTCACATGCTATGCATAGGCCGACATCTAGTGGCAGTCGCAGAGTATTACACGATTTGTTTTCTAAACTCTAAAAGGGACGTTAACTGGGTGTGTTAGTAATACTATCCCTAGTGTGACGTCTATTGTACCCATGGTCTTTAACGCGTGGAGGTCCCTCAGATTGTTTTGTTTCTTACATGAAGTTGCATGAAGTGTAGCACGAGTACAGATGAAATAAAGCAGAAAATAGAGATAGAGCAAGAAACATCTATGCACCTTCGACTCCAGGAGGGGAGTAAGGGTGGGCGAATGTGAATCTAAGCAAATACAAACATCAGAAATACGATTACAATGAGTAAGGTATGCCTTCTGATGCTTGTGCATCTGCTTAGATCACATGCTATGCAGAGATTAACGAGTAGTACCCAGAGAAGGAGGTGGGTTGTGAGCAGGTACAGCAGCAAATAGATGTTTTAGCACCGCTTGTCCCACCTGTGAATCTGCTTTAGCATGTGTGTCAACGCAGTAATGCCAAGTGAAGGTATAAATGGAACTCCAAGTAGCTGCTCTGCAAATAGCGTTTAGGGGGACATTTGCAATAAATGCTAAAGTAGCTCCAGCACCTCATGACCACCAGGGATCGTAATTGAGATTCGATGAGCAGGAACTAAAACCAGCTCCTGCATGTCGGGAATCACCCTGTGGGCAGGAGCTACCGCATGGGAACCAGGAGCTACCAGAGATTCTCCTTAAACATTTTGTATGAACCATTGTGTTTAAATGTATATTAGATGTGTTCTAATTCTTCTTTATTAACATTCTGAAATACTCAAAAGTGAATGTCACATTTACATGATTGGAAGGCACCAGATGGCCCTAGGAGCCAGAAGTAGCTCCTGGTAGCTGTTGGGATCAAGCTAACCAGGCTCAACTATGCTAGAAGCAAGAGCTAAATAGCTCCCAGCTCCCCTCAATTTCAAACCCTGGCCTCTGGTAGAGTGAGCTCTTGGTGTGAAAGGGAGGGTCTTTTTTGATAGTGAATAGCACAGCTCTATGCATTTGACTATCCATCTGGAGATGGAGTTTTTTTATGTGATCACCTTCCCTACCAGGTGCTATGGAAACAAAGAGCTGGTCTGTTTTCCTTAGAGGTTTTGTTTATGTAGTACAAGACCGCCCACCTTACATCTAAAGTATGGAGACTCTTCTCAGCTGAGTTAAATAGAGTTTGGAAAAAAGTAGGTAGTTCAATGGACTGGTTGACATGGAACTTGGATATGAATTCTGGTGAGAACCTAGGATGTGTTTGAAAGGACCACCTTGTGCTTGTGGATTACAATGAAAGGGTCTTGTACGGATAATGCTTGCAGCCCACTAAATCGTCTTATCGAGGTGATAGCTACCAGAAAGGCAGTTTTGTGGGTTAAGTGTTTTAGGCTGGCCTTGTGCATAGGCTCAAAGGGCGGACCCATGAGCTTCGAGAGTACAAGACTAAGGTCCCAAAATGATGAAGGGTTATAAATGGGAGGTGAATATCTCTTCTGGATAAAAATATTACATCTAGGAATAGGAGTGCCGAAAGCAAGTATTAGATATGAATTAGGACTAACATCGATTACAGCAACAATAATATGGAACTCTCTATCATTATTTGGGAAAATAACAGACCCACATTGTGCACCACAATTCCAAATACTGAAACCACATCTTGGGGCTAATGATTAATCAATACTAAAGCTGTGGATGATAAATTGTAAACTGATTCCGAAAATGCTCAGCATGCCGGAAGAAATGCTGTGGTTGAATCCGAACAAGATAAAAACTAAATTATGGCAATGGGATTGGATGGTAACTTGTCAACAAAGGTCACCACATAAATGTATGGAACTTGTGCCATTAGAAGCAAAATTATACAACAATCTATCAAGCTTTCTGGTCAAGTTTCTGAATAAAACTCTCTGTGATGTGTTTCTAAGATTCAGGTTGAATCAACTTGAGACTAAGGAAACATTAAGAAGGAGGAATCAAATATCAGCTGATGACCTAATGTGCAGGTTCTGTAATAATGTCGTAGAATCCTTAAAACCTCTTGTGGCTTTTTGTCCTGCTTTATGTGAAAAAATATCTTTATTCTTTGGAGAAGAAATAGGAAAACGGGCCACATGGAATTGTGAAGATTGGTGGTCGGCAATATTTGAAGGGTCTAAAAACAAATGGACATTTGCCTTGATCTATTTTTTAGGTTACATTAGAAATGTCCCATGAACAAATAACTAAGGTTTCTAACATGGAAAGGAGTGACGTTGATTAATCACATACTTGATGCTGTTTTGGTTATTAACTGCCTAAGTTAATAGATCAATTAGAAATAGATGGTTACTGAAGGAAAAGAGATGATGATGTGAGATGAGAAATTTTTGTTAAAAAATTAAGTTGTTTTTGTTCTAGACCTGTTTTAGGTCCTGTGGAGGGATATTAGTTATGTTGAGTTTTTGATGTTTCTTCTTTTTAAAAGTTTGTAATAAACTATACAAAAAAAAAATAGTCTCTTTACTCCCTCCACGAAAGCCTTGATAACAGGAACTTTCCGCCAAGACACATTGTTTTGTGAAGTGGTGTACACGGACAAGGGCTGCTAGGTGTACCTTGATGGAGTTAACTACTAGGCCATAGTCTAGTAGATAAAGCATGTAGTGTAGAATGTTGGATGGTGAACATTCAAATGGATTTAAGGATTGTGATCTGCACCATACCACAAACCCTTTACAATGTTTGAAGTAACAGTGTCTGATGTTGGGGTTCCGTACCTCCTTGAGGATATCCATACACCTCTGAGGAAGGTTTAAGTGCCCAAACTCTATAACTTCAGGAGCCAGTCTGCCAAGTTTATAGACCGAGGATGTGGATGGAGTGTTGTCCCCTTGTGTTGGGACAGCATGTTGGAGGGTCACAGAAGTTTGATCGGTTTTCACATCACCACTTTGAGGAAGTGTGGAAACCATTAATGTCTCGCCCACATTAGAGCGATCAGGTTTAGGGTGGCTTGTTCCTGGTGCAAAAAGCGTAAGCAAATTTCCCTGACCAGCTCATCCACAGGGCGTTCCGCTTGGATGTTGGTTGGGGAAACCTGGATGTGAAGTCTGGGCATTGTCCGTTTTGGGAGAAGGTTTAATCTAGAAAATGTGTTGATTTACCACTTGTGCGCCTCATGTAGAGGGTTTCTGCTCAGAGTGTCTGCTAGAGCATTGAGTTCCCCTGGAACGTGTTGAGCGACTAGGAACATGTTCTGCTAGGAGTTCTAGATGGTTTAAGTGGTTCTGGGCTGTGGTGTGAATTCACTGGCCATGAGCTGTGTGGTGAAGGTAGTGGGCTCCCCATCCGGAGAGTGAAGCGTCTGTAGTTAGTATCGCTTGAACTGGTGGATTGCGAAAGGGTTTTCCTTTTAGCAAATTGTCATTGGACCACCAGCGAAAAGCCTGTACTAGGGTTAGCGAAACAGCAACTAGATCGTCCCACTGACCACTTGCCTGAGACCATTGTTTCGCTAACCACTCTTGCATTGGGCACATGCGCAGCCGCACGTGTGGAACTAGGTAAATGCATGAGGCCATCATCCCAAGCAGGTGCATTGCCATGCATACGGTTATCTGGTGACCGGCTAGTTAGTGAGGTACTTGTAACACTATGTTTTGTGCTCTCGTTTGAGGGGAAGACTAGCTCCTCCCTTATTTTTATGATTGTTCCAAGGAATTGTTTTATTTGCTGGGTATGAGACTTGATTTCTTCTCGTTGTTAGAGAATCCCAATTGGAACAGAAGGTTGATTGTTCTTTGGGTGTTGTATTTGCCAATTTGATGAGACTCTCCGGTTATTAAGCAGTCGTCTATATAAGGGTACACTGGGATTGACTGTCTGCGTAGGTGCACCGCTACTACCGCTAGTACCTTGGTGAATACCCTAGGAGATGAGGCTATGCCGAAGGGAGCACTTTGAACTAATAGTGTTCTTCCGCTATTTGGAAGCGCAGATATTTTCTGTGCGCTGGGAACATTGAAATATGAAAGTATGCATCTTTCATATCCAATGTTGCCATATAATTCCCCCTGTTTAGATCCACCTGTAACGTGGTCATACAAAATTTCTGTGGCTTGACGTAAGTGTTTGCTTGGCGCAGGTCTAGTACTAGGCACATTGTTAGGTCTTTCTTTAGCACAGGGAAGTATGTTGAATAAATACCCTTGTTTACCTGGTTTGCCGGGACGATTTCTATGACGTCCTTTTGCAGAAGGGTTTTGACCTCTTCTAGTAATATGCGCCTCTCCTCTGGTGTCATTTTTCTGTGTCTTGGCAGGTGGTTGGATGGTTTCTGCAGAAGTTCTATACAATATCCGCCTGCCAAAGTAGATTACACCCACTTGTTCGAAGTGATAGCCTCGCATGCGTGGGTGAATTTTGAGATGCAACCTCCTACTGGAGTAGCATGGGAGGGGACATGGAGCGGGGCGTCATTGCTTGGGTGGGGTGGAGCCGCTGCAGGAGGAGGCTCTACCTCTGCTCCTGCACCTTTTGTAGCCTCTTTGAAAATTGGAGGACTGTCCCTGAGAGGTGCCCCATGATGGCGACTGGCTACCCTGACCGTAATTGGAGGAGCGTTGTGGGCCCTGCCCATGGAAGAATTTCCTTGTATCAAATGCCTCCTTTGGACAAAAGGTTTGTTGGAAATTTGTCAGAGAGATTTGAGGGTGTCATATTACTCTTTGGCCCTCTTAAGAGCATCCTAAACTGCCTTACTGAACAGGGCATTTGGCTCAATTGGCATGTTTAATAGTGTGGCCTGCGTTTCCAACTTAAAACTCTGATTGCCTCAGCTAGGCATAGCATTTAATTAACGTGCCTTTAGTTAGGTTGCGGCCTGCATGATCAGCGGCATCCAAGTTGTTTTTTAAGATGCAGTTGGCCACTTGCTTCCCCTATGATACCGTCTTTAGGAGTTGTGACTTTAGAGGCTCTGCAACAGCTTCAATTTGTTGTTCCAGCTCGTCCCACTTGTGGCAACCATAGCTAGCCAGAAGGGTGGTATTGTTGGCTATTCTAGTCTGGTAGCAAGCTGAGGATGTCACCTTTCTGCGAAAAGGTATTGATCTTCTACTTTTCTTTATCAGGCAGGGGCTTCGCGGAGACCAGAGGCATGTTTGCTCTATTCCTTATTGTGGTGGCAACCAAGGAATCAGGTTTCAGTTGACCCCTGATGTACAGTGGGTCGGTAGGGGCCGGCCTGAACACCTTCTCGATGTGGGTGTTGAACGCTCTGGTAAGATTTGGTGTTAGGAGGGAAGGCAGGGTCTGTCTTTGGACTGATTGCAGGAGGGGGATAAACTGTGTAGCGGATTTCCTGTCTCCCAGAATATCCTCTACAAAATCCTTGTCAAGTTGTGCCTCCAGGGTGTCAATTTTAAAATGCTGGGCGGCTGTAAGGAGCAGCTCATTATACTGGAGCTGATTGTCAATCGGTGAGTCAGCCACCGACTGATCTCGATTATCTGGGGACTGGATGACGTAGAGGACATCATCATCCTTATCATCTTCATCATCATCATCATCATTGTAATACCCGTACTGACCATACTGGTCCCCCTGGTCTCACTAGGTACTAGGATCTTGAGAACCTGAGGGGTCTACAATGTAGATATCCTGAGAGGAGTCATGGGGTTGTGGAGTGGCACAGGTTTGGTTGGAGGTACTGGACTGAGGTGTGCCTAAACAAGGCACCTTAGCAGGTGGTTCATCACTGGCTGTCCCTCCCTTCTGTAACAAGCCCTGGGGGTTTCCAGATTCTTCAGGGTAGCGGTCCATGAAGTCCACAAAACAGGAAATCCTCCTCATGAGCTTATCAAAACTCTCTGGGGTCCTCTCAGTTGACTTTGGAAAGGCTGGGGGGTGTTGAAGTGTCCTGCAAGCGTGTAGGTTCCTTGTGACGTAAGGCCCCTGAAACAGTGTATTTGAAGGGAACATAGCCACTATCTTGGGTTAGTAGAGTGCTGGGAAGGTAGGGGCATTGAAGATTTGGGTGTCTTTGACATCTTGGACTGTAAAAGTGTGACCGGGACATGCTTTCTAATGAGTTCCCTCATTTTGGACATGTTAGAAGGGGGCGTTGAAACTCCTTTTGGTTTATGCCCTTCGGCACGAGAAAGGAGTGCCTTTTCAGGTGCTGTGTCTGAAACAGGCCTGGTCGGCGCCTGTTTCGGAGACCTGTCGTGCGACGAGCGCGCTGGCCCAGAGAACAGGGGTGACTTGGAGGACCTCTCCTTAGACACTATGTGGCTATGAACGGTCGTTGATATCATCGACGTTCGGCTGTGAGGTGTGCGTTTAGTGTGGCGTGAGGTGCGAATGCAATAGTCTCGGGGTGATTTCTCTATCACAGGACCGCTGGCCTGCTTGATGGAGTCAGGGGCTTGCACATGGGATTCCTTCTGATCGCACTCAGCGTCACTTCGGACGTTGATGCTGCCTTCACGGGATTCCCCCTCCACGTCTATGGAGCCCTCAGCCTGTATGGTGTGGGCAGCCCAGTGCTTGGGTCGACAGTCCTTCAAGGTTTTCGGCAGAAACGTTTGCAGGACTTGCAAGTCTTTTTGGGGTGATCCCTTGGCAGACAGTGATTGCACACTTTGTGCATTTCTTTCCAGGGATATTTCCTTTTGCAGGAAGGGCAGAACTTCAATGGCGTGTTCTCCATAGAGAGAGAAAAAGGTAGCGTAGCGATGGAAGGGAAGATAAGGGGCCAGATGAGGCATTCTCTAAGAGCAAAGAAATGTAAGAACATCTGCCCACTCTCCCTACTGTAATGGCACTTTATACATAGATTAATCAACCCAAGACAACTACATACCTGGTTTCACCCTTATTAGGCATCATCAGTGAAGTATAGTCCCGACAGCCTTGTGGTTGGACCATTTTGTGTCTTGGGTTGATTAAGCTATGTATAAAGTAGCACTGCCCTCTTAGACAAAGACAATTTCCAGGAGAAAAAGCTTTGCATTTGAGCTAATTTGCATATCCACAATGCCTTGCTGTTGTGGCTCAGAACTGGAGGTGAACTTTCAGCGATGGCTACTAGGTGGCATTGTGGAATGTGTGACTTGGCTCAAATGGACTTTCCTACTTTCACATTTCAGGTGAAAGATTTTTTTTCAAACCTTTTTAAACCCATCATAACTTTCATGGTGATATATGCGATACATTACTCACCGTAATCGTATTTCTGATGCTTGTATCTGCTTAGATTCACATGCTGTGCATAGGCCGACATCTAGTGGAAGTTGTAGAGTATTACAGTTTGTTTTTCGAAACTCGAAAATGGGCGTCGACAGAGGGCGTGCCAGTAATACTATCCCTAGTGTGACGTCGACTGTACCCATGATCCCGCACGCGTGTAGGACCCTCAGATTGTATTTTTTCTGACATGAGGTAGCATGAGGAGTAGCGTGAGTACAGATAATCCAAGCAGATAGAAAGAAAGGTAAGACTACAAGCATCCATGCGCCTTCTCTCAGAGGGGAGGAAGGGTGGGTCGAACTGTGTTGGATAATACAAATCCTTACCAGAACATTACCGGTTGCCACGAGGAACTCTTCAGTAGGGTCAAGCTGCAACCTGCAAGAAATCGGACAGAAGTGAAAGTCAGGCATTTAAACTCTTACGAACTACATACTTACGGCATCTTGCCGGTAATATCGGAGTCAATATAGTCCTGGAACTCACCAATTCCTTCGAGCCAGTGAAGCAACTGGTTATCTACACGCCCCTGCGCTCAATGCAGGATGGAGAGCTCATCTTTTCAAATCATCAGGTGAGACTATAAGAGTGAACATCCAAGGTGATCAGTGGGGAGAACAGCGGGGTGAGGGGATTACGCTCAACTCCACGGGTGGTTAATTCCCTTTCTCCACTTGCAGAAGAATATTCCTACGGGCCAAGCAAACGAAGCTAGGTGGGCCAGTCCAGTCCGTCATCTCGGCCCTACGCTTCACATTGGTGGAGACCGCAGCAGTCCAGTCCAGATCGACACCTCTGTGGGAGCCAGGTGAGCGTAACAGAACGCAAAGCCTACCCACAAATTCCCACCTCAGAGACTGACCAATTGGCCCAATTACTAGGGGAACTGAGGGCTGAAGTGCATTCCTCCCGTCAAGAAACCAATGCTCTTAAGAGAGAACTGATTTTGTCAAAGGAGCGAACTGATGATCTTGCTAGGCAACTTTTGCAAAGCCAGGCTGGACAAGCACCCCTACCTGGTTGCAGGAGGGGGATAAACTGTGTAGCGGATTTCCTGTCTCCCAGAATATCCTCTACAAAATCCTTGTCAAGTTGTGCCTCCAGGGTGTCAATTTTAAAATGCTGGGCGGCTGTAAGGAGCAGCTCATTATACTGGAGCTGATTGTTAATCGGTCTCAGTAACCACAGCAGTCATGCAACTACCTCCAGAATACCAAGAATTCCAGGATGTCTTCCAAAAGGAACAGGCAAACACCTTACCTCCTCACAGATCGTACGATTGTCAAATCGATCTTATACCCGGTGCACAACCCCCTTGTAGCAGGATCTATGCCCTTACGGAACCTGAGAACCTTCACCTACGACAATACTTAGACCAGTACCTTGCCAATGGCTTTATTCGCCCATCCAAGTCCCCTGCATCTTCAGCTTTGTTCATCGTACCCAAAAAGGAAGGTGCCCTCAGAACGTGCATAAACTACCGCGCATTAAACCAGATAACTGTTAAGAACCGATACCCGTTGCCTCTGATCCCTGAACTACTAGACCAAGTGAAGGACGCTTGCATATACACTAAATTAGATCTCTGGGGGGCACACCATCTGGTACGTGTAAAAGAGGGCGACGAATGGAAGACTGCTTTCCGCACTAAGTATGGGTTATTCGAATACCAGGTGATGCCCATCGGGTTGTGCAATGCACCAGCAGCCTTCCAATACTTCATGAACGATATCCTTCGTGAACTCATTGACGTTTGTGTTGTCGTGTATATCAATGATATTCTAGTATACTCCTCTTCAGTATCTGACCATGTGAAGCACGTCCGAGCAGTCCTTGAGAAATTGCGCCAGCACAAACTATATGCAAAACTAGAAAAATGCGTTTTTCATGCCACAGAAGTTGAATTCCTTGGGTTTATCCTGACCCCAAAGGGAGTCCGAATGGACTCACGAAAGGTGGAGGCAATCCTTAAGTGGCCATCACCAAGTTCAGTTAAAGGAGTAGAAAGCATGCTCGGCTTTGCCAATTTCTACCGCAGATTCATCCCAGATTTTTCACATGTCGTACATCCCATCACAGCACTCTTGCGAAAAAATTAACGCTTTATGTGGACTGAAGAAGCTGAAAATGCCTTCCAAGAGCTGAAAGCGAAATTCACGTCTGCATCTGTGTTAAAGCACCCGCGCCCTGAACTTCCATACATAGTGGAAACTGATGCATCCAGTCTAGCCATGGGAGCTGTCCTGTCTCAAAAGGACCCTGAAACTGGCCAGCTTCACCCACTAGCATTTTGGTCCAGAAAGTTCTCGGCACCCGAGTTAAACTATGCGGTTACCGACAAGGAGAGATAGCCATTAAATCCGCCTTCAAGGCTTGGCGGCACTATCTTCTCAGTGCCAGGCATACCATTAATGTGATCACCGGAACTTACAGTATTTAAAAACAGCCAAGGCCCAATGGTCATGTCAACTCCGATGGGCATTGTTTTTTGCCGAGTTCGATTTCGTGATAACCTATCGACCAGGTTGTAAGAAGGGTAAAGCAGACGCCTTATCCCGAATACTCTACAGACACTAGAGGACATTCAGGTAAAGATCCAGCAACTCTTTGATCTTACAGCCCTGCAGGACTGGGTAAAGAAAGGCCCGGACTACTCTGTCACCAATGATCTACCTTATTACCAAGGGCGGCTATTTCTGCCACACAGGAACTACAAGAGCTAGTCATTTCCCGTTATCATGATACCCTAATGGAGGGGCACCCAGGTATTGCAAAAACTGAAGCTAAAATTAAAAGACAATTCTGGTGGCCCACCTGGCGAAAGGATATTAAATCATTTGTGATGTCTTGTGGCATTTGCACCCAAAACAAAAGTCAAAAGAAAAAACCAGCTGGACTCTTACAACCTTTAGACATTCCGCCTACACCATGGCACACCTTATCGTTAGACTTTATTACCGATCTACCTCCTTGTAATGGGTTTAACACCATTCTAGTTATTGTGGATCTTTTTTCCAAGATGGCCCACTTTATTCCTTTAAAAGGACTACCTTCAGCCTCAATCCTGGCCAAGGAATTCCTCGAAAACATTGTTCGCATACATGGATTTCCGTCTCTGACCGGGGAAGTCAATTCATTTCACATTTTTGGAAAAAATGCTGTCAATTGGCGCAAATGGATGGGAGGTTATCGACTAGTCACCACCCCCAGACCGATGGTCAAACGGAGAGGACCAACCAGACTCTCGAACAATACCTGTGTTGTATGTTACATCAGACGGAGAGTAATTGGAAAGACATTCTTTGGATTGCCGAATATGCATCCAATAATTCAGTACACTCTGGAACTGGACAAAGCCCCTTTTATACCTTATATGGGCACCATCCTCGAACCTCAGACCTTGACTCACCCCAAGACTTAGAAATGCCCGCAGTGGACCATCTGCACGCTACGATTACACAAGCCTTTAAGGAAGCAACTACACATTTAAAACAGGCGAAAGAAAAATACAAGAAAGATGCTGATCGGCATAGAAGTGATTCTCCACAATACCAAATATGGGACCAGGTATGGTTAGCCACAAAACATATACCTCTAAAGGGAACACGGACCTTTAACCCCAGATATTTGGGACCTTACTCTATTAAGGCCATTATCAACCCGGTGGCTGTCAAGTTGGATTTACCTGCTAATATGCGAATTCATCCCGAATTTCATGTGTCACTTTTGAAGCCAGTACAACCAGGGGCAAGACTAACCAAGCCACCAGACCCCATCCTTGTAGACGGAGAACCCGAATTTGAAGTTAAGAACATCCTGGACTCCAAGCTGATAAAGTCAAAACTTTTTTATTTAATCGACTGGAAAGGTTACGGACCACAGGAAAGGTCATGGGAACCTAGTGACCATGTTCATGCACCCCGATTGGTGAAGAAATTCCATTGAAATTTACCAGACAAACCGAAACCACAGGGAAAAATGACTTTAGGAGGGGCCTGGGGGGGGGGGGGGGTGCTGTCATGATGCCTACCCCCGGGGACCCAGACCAAGTCCCGCAACCCCGGAAGCAGGCATCAAGTTACCCCAAGCAAGCCCAACAACCCCCGCTAGGGGCTACTTGGGTGCAGTCCTGGCGCCTATGGCTCATAGATTAAAACTTACCTGATGCAGACCATGCTGCAAGAGCTCCAAGCCAAACGAGGCTTGGAAGGGACTATTTTACCTAGGGACTATTTTTTTTTTACTCGGGTGGGGCTGGGGAGGAATACTTACCTGGGACTACTTTGGTTGCTATTTAAACCACACCCAAACAGCAGCACACGCTTCGCGTTATTCTGCATCCAGCAGCGTAACGCTCACCGTGCCTGCAAGTCTGCATCCAGTCTTCTGCCACGCCCGCCTCGAGTTTGGAGTTCCTAGAAAAAGGGAGAAAGAAGGAGAAAAGGTTAGAACAAGAGCAATACCTTTGATCCTTACCTGAATTCCCGACCCATCGCGCCTTCGAGCTGGAAGAAAGAAGTTATTTTATGCGTGTCCCCTCGCCTGCTGCAGCGCCGCACTGAACTCACCGGCCTTCGCAGCATCTTCACATTTCACTGCATCCTCCTGCATGTTAACGCCGCACTCCGGCACCTAAGGAGAAGACAAGAACAGCAAGGTGAGCCAAGGGAATACACACAGAGGAATACCCCCATAGACTTACCTGATTTTACCACCAGGGGTACTATTCTTCTTCACGGGTCGGCGCAGCTTCCACTGCATCCTAGCCGAACCCCGGCCCCTAAGGGGAAACAAAAGGACAGCAAGGTGAAACAAGGGACTAACAAGGGGAACCCTCCTCACCACAAAAGACTTACCTGATTTTACCGCCAGAGGCATTATTCCCCGAGACTTCATACTTTCTCTCAGCGCCTAAATAAGGGAGAAAGCAACAGGTTACATATGGACATTATTTTACCGAACTGTGTTGGATAATACAAATCCTTACCAGATTTGGTCAGGAACCAGACAGCTAGGGCCAGCTCTGCCGTGTCAGGAAGCCCCTGCTGGGGATCTGGAGATGGACAGACCCCTGGGAGCACATCTTCAGCATATCCAAGAACCAAGCCCTCAACGGCCAGTGGGGGGCAATCAGGATGAAGCTGCAACCCACCGATGCCCGGAACTTGCAGAGAGTCTGCTGGAGCAACTGAGGAGGAGGAAACGCTTAGCACCTGCGGCCGTCCTGCCCATGAAGCAAATTAGGAGCACTTGGAATTTAGAGGAGATATGGATAAGTCCAGATCTGGAACCCACCATCTCTGGAACAGGGGCAACAAACAGTTGATGTGTAACTTCCATTTGTAGATATTGAACCACAAGCAGCGGAGTTGGTCTGCTTCTGCACTGCTGTCCCCCAGTGGATGGACTGAGGAAATCCATATCTCCTCAGGGCCCATTCCCAGATTGGCACCCCCTTCATAGGAAGGGGAAACGAGTGCCATCCTGCTTGTTCAAGTAGAACATTGTCATGGAATGTTTGGTCCTGACCAGTACCGCCTTGTCCCTGATGAGCGGCAGAAAGGCCCTGAGAGCCAAGCCCAATGCCCTGAGCTCGAGCAGATTGATATGCAGGAGGACCTCTGCCCTGGACCATGAGCCATGAATCGAGTAGCTCTCCAGAGTAGCACCCCAGCCCGAAAGTGAGAAATTCGTTCTTACCACCAGAGTGGGCTCCGTTAGGGTAAAGGGAGTTCCCACTGCCACATTGCAGTCCATCAGCCAGCAGTGAAGATCTGGTTGGAGGGACAGTTTCCTGGTCCCAGTTGGCTGCCAGGAGGAGCTGGAGGCACCTCATCTTGAGGCAGGCGTGCCGAACTGTGTGCCCGCAAAATGCCATCATGCCCAGAAGGTTCTGGACCCACCATGCCGAGGTGGTCGGATTGGTCAGAAAGTGCCCTATCACCTTGCGGAGGGACAGGAGCCTCTCGGGCGAGGGGAACACCCACTGCATGGCTGTGTCCCAGCGCCCCCCGAGGAATAACAAGTCCAGGGCGGGAGTCAGATGCAACTTCTGCCAGTTGAGCGAGCAGTAGTACACCGCTTCTTCAGGCGAGCTGGTCCTCACAAGCTAGTCATCCAAATAGGAGGATGACAAAGACTATGGCTTGGAATACAAGGAAGGCGTCGCCACAACTGAAGAGTGCGGCTGAGGGTGGGAGGCCAGGAGGACTGGTTCCCCATCCAAAGGCCTAAACCGGCTATCCAATTTCTTGTTCATCTGGGCATTAGCCCTGGGCTTCCCCCAGACTTTCCTCGCCCCGACAGGACATCTTTCTGGACGGCAATGCCCGAATGGCTTGTGGCACGCCAGGCCAGCACCTCTGCCAACACCCCAACTGCTGGGGGGGCCTGCTCTGGCTGGGGGACCCCCAAGAACTCTTCAAGGACCTGACGACAGTCATGAAACGCCTTCACTGATGCCAAAGGCTCTTCGTCCTATGCGTGGTCGTCACCCCCCACCCCCTTTTCCAGAGAAGGGGAGTCTGGGTCCTGGGACACAGGGGCTGGAGGTGTCCCCCCTGTTCCGCACCCAAAAGTGGCTGGGTATCAACAGGCGACTTCGGGGGGGGGGGTGGGGGGGCGTGCGTGTGCGTGTGCGTGTGTGTGTGTTTTTTTCTCCCCCCACCCCCCCCCGTTACAGATGAAAATGTGTTTCAAGGTGGCTTATTTTCAGCATTTGGTCGCGATTAAGATATTAAAATTACGGCCTTATGTGCCGTCATGAACGAAAATGTGTCTTAAGGTTGCTTATTTTAAGCAGCCCATTTAAAACATACATAACTATTGTTGTTTCTCTCTTTGTCCTTCTTGTGCTCAGCACTTGAAATTCATACAGTATGAAGGCACTGGATGAAGAAAATGGCGTATAAAAAGACTCTCCATTCTGAGTCAATTTTTTGGCTGTGCTTCTGGACATGGCTATTTATCCGAGCCATTTATATTAGGTGAGTTGGTCATTACAATGCACCACTAGGTTAAGGTTTGCGCTGTATTTTAAAGGGTCAGCAGTGAATCTGTATTGCGTTACAATTTAGAATTAGGGAAAAAAAATTCCCAATCTTATTAGATGTTCTTGTGTTTTGTCTCCACAGACTCATTAATTGAGGTCTGGCTGTTACATGGTTGTCGCATCTCTAAATTGAAAAACATGATGTTGGTCACAATTTACTTGGTCGAGAATATGGTATTTGTTACTTCTCCCGGTTGTGCTTTGTGGTTGCTTTGATCTTAGATTATGGATTATGTCCTTATGATTATTCCATTTTTAATCCACTGTGTGTTGTTCTTGTGTGTTTTCATTTCCTTTTTAGGGTTAACAACACCCATTTTGGTCTCTTGTTCATTGCTGGTTTTAAAAATTCTGTACATTTGAATTCATCCATATTTTGTGGCGCTTGACAACAAGGGAGCGCGCCATCCTGAGGAAGACGGACATCAACTGAAATACAGCTAGACGATCTAATCCGTCGAAACTACCTTATGTGATGTAAATAAGTTTTGTTAGGTTGACTCTTAACTATTCTGTAGTCCCTACAACAGTGTAGTCGACGAATGGCACCCCATTTGAATGAATTGTGCAATTTTTCTATGTTGATTGGATTGTATTCGTATAGAAATGCTACCGCTGTTGCACTTGTGAATACCAGTCCCCTTTCGCGTGATCCCCTTCACCAGACTGGGGTGTCTGGTTTTTCACTCGTGTATATGCGGTGTGGGATCCCCATTGCAGTTTCTGTTAGGATGTTATTAACACTTTAATTGCGATGCACTTTATTCTTAAAAAACCCAATATGTACTATGGGTCAAACACAGATTTAATATGATATTTTATCTACTTGTGAATAAATAATAAAATGTAACTAAAATGTCCTTGTATATATTGTCTTTGGGTTGTCTTTTGATCTGGTTGTGCCTCTCTGGGCATTGGCCCTTTGAAGTCTGCTGCAACACTTATGCATTCATTTGAATTTTGTTCCGCTTGGCATGACCTCTGTTTGATAAGGGACTATACAGTACTGCACCCCGAGGGTGTTGTGTCAGCTCCGCCCAAGCCTCCTGCATGGCCAGTCTAGGGTTCAGGTGATCGCCATTCCCCCACGTCCCTGCCGCTATCCTGTGTAGTAATGTGGCCTTAGGTTTCCCCTGAGAAGGGGAGGGATGTAGGAGTCTGCACATAATGGGGCTCATGTTGGCAAAATGAGTAATTTGCCGGCAGAGAGCCGTTATGTATACACTGAAATATAAACAGCTCCCTGCCACCAAATTTTCATCATTTGCGCTGCAGGGTGCAAATGTAAAGGTGACAGGGCAGCATACAAGCGTGTACGCTGCCTTTTGTCCTTCACATTTACACTCTGCAGTGTAAATGGTAAACTCAGCCTGGCATCCTGGCATGCCAGGCAGCATTTACTTTTGTTTGTGAGCACCACTTGTCATGGCAAGCGGCGCTCACAATTGACATGAACCCCCCCCCCCCTGAGATGCAAACATGTCAGGGAGGGTTTCATTTAAACTGGGAACACTGCTTACCATGCGTGCATGGTAAGCAGCGTTTCCAATTGAAATTAAACCCTCCCCAACATGCATGCATCTCAGGGAGGGTTTAATTCTAATTGTGCATGCTCTCTGCCATGCGAGCATGGTTGGGAGTGCGTACAATGGATCCCTATGTAGTCTGCCTGCTTTATGTTTTTGCATAAAGCTAGCGCACCATAAAGGGATTGCCAGCATCTGCCCCGCATTGAAAATCCATGCCACGCAGATGCTGGAGCATTTGTATGGTGGAGAGGAAGGAGGTGGCGGAAACTCAAGTTGCATTCCTCTCCACCTCTCTGCCATACAAATGTTTGAATACAAGCCTGTAACGTAAATGAATGTCATAAAAGCCCTATGAAAGGATTTTACACCACTCAATTACGCTTCGTGCTCATGGAACATGAGCTTGAATGTGTTAAGTAAAGAGTTCTGGAGAAATTTTTTAAAGCCCTCTGGAGAGGGTTTGTTTTACTATCTACCCTAAAAGTGAAAAAGTGATTCCAAACAAAAGGGAAGCCAAACCTCTCTAATTAATAGTTGCTCCCCAACACGTAGGTCCGCGCACCCTCCACTCCCACCCTACCTGAGACTGGGTGATCTGCTCCCCACAGTTTCCTCCCCAAATTGCTTGTAGATCCCTTGCTACCAAACTGCCTGTCCACCCCCTTCCCCGTAAGCTCCCGGTTCCCTTGTTTCTCTGCTTCCCTCATCATGTTCTTCCCCCTATGATCGTAAAGTGCTCCATTGCTTTCTGAAGCTAGATCCATGCTCAATAAATACCCCAATAATAATGATAATAATAATTTTAAAAATAAGCATGATACAGTCAATGTAGGGCCTGGAGGAGGAGGAATGAAAGCACACTTAAGAGCAAAAAGCCAGAGGCCACCAACATTCTGAACACCTTTGGGAACACTGCACCAATTCATTACACTCCTAGGAAAGA